>NC_049260.1:305000-605000 GCF_011100685.1 Canis lupus familiaris
CATCTACCCAGGCGAATCTGCAACTCCCGAGAGAACACAGGTCAAGAAAAATACACGAATCACAGAAAAACTCTGTTGTCATTTCCCCGTCGTACAAGCACAGAGCGACCGGTTTCCAAGGATTCCCTGACATTGAGTAGCCCTCTTCCTGAGGGTGGAGGGGCTGTTATTCTGTAACGTGTGCCGCTGAGAATATTCAGAAAGAGTTAAATAATGGAATAAAACGGAGACAAGGCGTACGGAACAGGGCCATTAAAAATCTAAGTGCTGGAGGCGCTGGGTGCCCCGTTCTTGGACTTTGGATATATTCTCCGGATCTGACAAAGACCCAGTTCAATTACCTCCAGGGCAGAGGGTAAGCTGTATTTCTGCAATTCTACTTTTTTAATTGATAGGTAGAGCGTTGTTGGATATGATAGAATAAGGCCAAATGTTTTTCACTGGAGCACTTATCTTCATGCCTGGGATTTCTCTGTGTTCTCCTAAATTAAAGGGGGGAAACAGACCAGGTATCCTATGATTGCACATGGATGAAACGTCCAGAGGAGGCAAATCTATTCAGACAGAAATGGGATGCGTGTTTGCATGGAGGATGCGGGCGGAGGGGGGTCGTGGCGGTGACTGGTCATGACACGGGGTGTCATTTTTGGGGGGTGGCGGTGAACTCTTCTCAAATCGACGATCACACGTGCGCACAGGTCTGGGAACAGACTGACATCCAGAGACTCGTGCGTGGATATGGGACAACTGTGTGGCGTGCAAAGGACGCCCCCATTAAGGCGTTTTTTTTAAAAGGAGACATGATGAGACGGAAATAACATATCTAAGTCATACACCAACACCTTTTAAAGAGGAGGGCGAAAACCAGCAGGGCAAAAACGTGACACAATAAGCGGGATGTCTCCACCCGCCGAGATTTTTAAAGCCCATCTGTCAACGCACCCGGGTCTCGTGTGGGGCACACCATGGGTAAAATGACGTCTTCCAGGCCCCCTCCACCCCGTCCCCAGTGATTTTCCGTTTAGGTTATTTTGCTCAATGCATGTGGCCAAGAAGAAGGGGGCGTCTCACGTGGACGTCCTTCACACGCGCTTCTCCCCTTCCCGCACCGCAGCCCAAACTGGTTTTCTCAAGACCCCGGCATGAAATTTCAACTGCTGTCCAAACAACTTGTGGTTGGAGGTCACATCCGGATTTTATTCTCGCTGCTATTTTTAGCTCCTAATTATCAGTGTTAGCCACCCCCCCTCAACCGTCACTACCCCCCGCAATCCCATGGACTCAAAGCCAGGTAATGTAGAGAAATCCAGATCCTCCTTGTGTTCACGGAACAAAGGTATTCCTACCAAAGACGCTTTGCTGTTATGGTGCTAGAAGAAGTCCACAGAGGTTTCCCGGAAGAATGTCCCTGAAATTTCAGGTGTAGGGAACTACTATACAGACACACCCTCTGGTGGGTGAGCATGTCCAGAGCACGTCTTCCTTTTTTTTTTTCTTTTTTTTTCTTTAATTTATCTTTTTTTAAAAAATAATATAAAAAAGACCCGCCCCCCCCCCCCACCCTAGAGCACGTCTTCCATCTGGAAGACCCTTAATTGTGCTTATCTGTCTGTGCTGTCAGCCTAAAAACAAAAATGTTACTGTTGGGGCAAAATGAAGGACGTGGATCTTCAGCTTGAGGAAGGAAACGCAGAGTGGAAGAAATAGTCCATTTTCCCAACATTTGTTGGGCGTCGTCGGATGGCTCTTCTACTTTGCATGACCAGGGCACTCTTGGCTATCTGTGCATTCAAGAATTCTGATCTTTAAAAAAAAAAAAAAAAAAAAAAGAATTCTGATCTTAAAATTTGAAAAAAAAAAAAAAAAAGAATTCTGATCTTGGGGTTCGGTATTACCACCGAAGTGGTTGGTGACTCTTGTGCATTTTGATAATTCTCATTTTGGTAATTCTCATTTTGAAATTTTCCCTTAAAAAAGCATGTTGTCACACTCATGTTTTATATCTATCTGGATTCTAACTCTGGAGACACATAGGGGTGTGTAAGCAGCAGAGTGTACCCCTTTGTCCTCTTGAAAGAGCACCCCTGAAGATGAAGAGGCTATGTAAGGTGCAAGGAACTCAGGTCTACTGGCCACAAACATATGGCGGCCCGTATTACCACAAGGGGAAATGGTTCTCAGGCTCATTAGTGTCCCAGGGTGGTTGTGACAAATGACCACACATGGCGGTGGAGGACGTTAGAACAAGAATCCATCCTCCCCCAGCTCTGGAGACTAAACGTCTGAGATGGGGATAGGGGTGGACAGGACCACTGAGATCCAGAGGTTCCAGGGATGGTCATTCCTGCCTCTTCCAGCATCTGGAGCTCCAGGCATCCCCGGGCTGGTGGCCGCGTCCCTCCCATCTCCGCCTCCATCCTCACGTGGCTCCTCCTCTGCGTCTGCATCTCCTCTTCTGTCTCTTACGAGGACCCGTGTTGTTGGATGTAGGGCCACCTTGTCCAGGGCGAGCTCATCTCAGACCCTTCCCTTAATTACAATCTTAAAAGCCTCCCGTCACCAAGTAAGGTCATGTTTGAGGCTCCAAGTGGACATTGATTTTGGGGAGCCACCATGCAACCCCTTGCAGATTCCAACTTCCACCCCTGATGACCCTAGAATTAGGGGAAGTTGGGAAAGCAATTTTCAACTTTTCTGCTCCGGCCCTAGAAGCACTTATAGAGGGGGGTGGGGAGGAAGCCCAGTGCCAGCAGAGAGCCCTGCAACTCACCTCCACATCTCACTGGACTGAGCTTACAATCGGAGGCCCACGGGATGGAGGTGCACAGTTCTGAGCGTCTCTGAGCAGAGCCCTGGTTACCTCCCCTGTAAAATACGGTTCACCACAGTGGCACCAATTTCCTCGGGGGACAATGAGATTGCAATTAAATTGCAATGAATAGGACAGAGCGTGGCACGTCCCTAGGCCATCGCAAGTGCTGGATAAAAGGCAGATTGTTGCTCGTGTCAATGGTGATGATCCATCCTGTATGCTCAGCTCTTTGAGGAGCATCCAAGGCTAGTTCATTAGGTCGGAGGAACTCTTCGTTTCTTTGGTGACACGGAGGTGATAGAAGCCTCCTTGTGGATGAGACTCGTCTTTGAGGCTCTAGTGTCAGGCTAAGTGTCCTGCTGTCAAGGACATCGACATCGCAGGCCCAGGGTGGACCACCGTGGACAACCACACAGCCATCCACATGGTCCTGGAAAGTCGAACCGGTCAACGGCTGCCTCCAGGGCTTCTTGCTGGACCTGACTTTGCTCCTGGTGGGTTTCATCCGAGTTCTGACAGACCCAGCTTCTAGGGCTTGGCAGCTACCTCAGAATGGCTCCCAAAGATCCGTTTCCCGGACGTGCTCACCCTTATGTGATCCCATTCCCCGGAGCCTGGAGGGGGCACAGAGAGTCACTTCTTACCCATAGGCTATGCTCCCAAAGATCCCTGTTTCCCAGCTTGCTGATCCCATTGCCTGGAGGATGGGCGGAGCCCAAAGATTCGCTTCTTACCCATAAGCTAAGGCAAAAGTGATGAGTTGTCACTTCTGAGGTGAGGTGACATGGGACCCCTCTGACTCTCCTACCCCCCTCTCTTTTTTTAAAAAAAAAAAAGATTTTATTTATTCATTCATGAGAGACACAGACAGAGAGAGAGGCAGAGACACAGGCAGAGGGAGAAGCAGGCTCCGTGCAGGGAGCCCATCGTGGGACTCGATCCCAGGACCCCAGGGTCACGCCCTGAGCTGGAGGCAGACGCTCAACCACTGAGCCACCCGGGTGCCCCTGGGCTATAATTCTTAATAATACATCCCACTGCTGGACCAACAGCCCTGTGCACTGTCAGCTTGTTGATGGTTCTCTGCTGGGGCTCATTTCCAGAGCTTCTCTCACCTGGACGTTGCTGCTTCCATGGTGTTATGTACAGAATATGTGTGTCCCCCCCAAAATATCCATATGTGGAAGCCCCCCCTATCCACGATGGGATGATATTTGGATGTGGGGACTTAGGGTCAGGTGAGGTCATGAAGGTGGGGTCCCTGTGAAGAGATTCATGTCTTTAGAAGAGCGGCACTTGACGGGATGAGCACTGGGTGTTATTCTGTATGTTGGCAAATTGAACACCAATAAAAAATAAATTTATTATCAAAAAAAAAAAAAGAAGAGGAGGAGACATCAGCGACCTCTCTCTCTCTCTTTCCATTACGTGAGGACACAGGAAAAACATGGCGTCTACATGTCAAGGAGAGAGACCCCAGGAGACACCGGCCCTGGCCATGCCTGAATCTCAGCCTCCTCCCGGCCTCCAGAATCGCAAGAAATAAGTGTCTTGTTGTTTAGGCCGCCTGGTCCACGGCACATGGTGCTATGGCGGCCCACGCTCAGTAAGACAGGGGCTCAGGCTGGGGGAAGAGCGACTCCTGTATGAGTTTGCTACGGCTGCTGTGACAAAGAGCCCCCAGAAATATAGTGTCTGTCAATATGGAGACCAGAAGTCCAAGATCACGGTGTCGTTGAGGTTGGTTCCTTTGGGAGTTTCTAGGGGATCGCCTGTACGTGCCTCCCTGTTAGGTTTTGGTGGGGTTTTGGCAATCCTGGATGTTCTCCGGTTTGGAGACCGGGCCTTCTGACCTGTGTCCTCCTTTTCCAAGGTCACACAGACCGCTGGGGTCCCGGCAAGTTCTCACCAGGCTGGTAGCATGTTGTTTCTTACAACAAGGCAATGGAGAAGAGTACCAAGCCGTGGGTTACCTCGTTCAGAAGGGAAGCCCATGCTCATGAACTGTCCGGCAAACACTTCCCTGAGACCTAATGAGACCCTCAAGGAGGAGAAATAAGAGGGTGCGTCCACCCAGCAGCCCACCCCATGGAGCCCACGTGGCTGTGGCCGCCCTCCTTCTTCGCCCAAGTGCCACCGTTCCACCGTACAGGTGAGTTTCCAGACTCCCAGCCATTTCTGTCACCTACAGTCTCTGATTTCTCATTTCCTTTAATTTGGGTAAATGGGTATTGGCTGAGGGTCAGCATAGATTTTCCGGTTATTTAAATAACGTTTCACATTATTTCCCAAGGATCATTAGTTACATTCTTCAACTGTCAGGTGGAATGGTTTAAAAAAAAAAAAAAAAAAAAACCCCGACAACAGAACAGGAGGCGCCCTGCTTGATGCTCTGTCTTTTCGTCTCCCGTCCATCACCCCTGAAATGTTTGGGGTGTCACTTGACGGAGCCTGTGAACTCAGCTTCGTGCAAATGGGTTTTAAATTTTACAGATGTTTCCGGCACTGAGAGGAACCAGGACGTGTAACTGAGGAGGGGAAAAAAAAATGACAAATTAAGGATCTGCTCTATTTTTGTCTCATTTAGAATATTTTCCCCGAGAGGTTGTAGGCTGCTTACACTTAACTCGTTTAAAAGGCAGCTGTGTCTAGAGGCGCTGAGCGTTGCGACTCGCTCTTGCCTGGCAGGGCGAACACTCGGTTCTGGGTCTTTCCAGAACTGCCGGGGGGTTGGGGGGTGGATGCGTCTTCTGCTGGGGCCTGGGGCTGGGTCTTTGCATGTTTTTGGAGCACCTCAGTCCTCCTGCACGCTGGTATATTTTGCACAGACAGCTGGTCTGCTGGACCCACCCAGAGGGGCAGCTGCAGGCTGCTTAGGTCGTCCTGGACACAGGCCCCGGGTGTGCAAAGTCCTGTCCTGAGAGCCCAGCCCTCCTTAATGCATAACATAGCTTTGTCCCCGGTCACTCCCGCTACATCCAGGGCCTCGAATGTTCCCCCATGGTCCACCCACCAACCCCAGGGAGCTCATAATCCCCTAATTAATAGCACAGCATTAGGAAAGCAGCTTTACAAATAAGGCTGCACAAAAGATCCAGGATCCCCGACTCCCTCAGAGGCCCCCAAAATGAACTGAGCTTGGGGAGGGAGGTGCACAGCTGTGCACGGACAGGCCCCAGAAAAGCCACTTTTAGACAAAACTGTGAATCCTGCAGAAGACACTGGTTTGAGTGCTTCTTTGGGAGACAGATCAGTAAACTCATAAGGGAAGCTGCAGAGTTGTGCACATTTTTATCTACAAATGTGTAGAAATCTGGCGGCAGGCGAACTTTTTGCCATAAAAATGTGCACAGCTGGGGGTGTTTCATGCTCCGACAACTCACGGCGATGAAAATCTATTTCTTTAGAGCTCACATTGAGTTTTGCGAGTCCTCGGTACAAGCCGGCTATTGTGTTTGTGACGGCGTCCCTGGCGTTTCTGGGAGCCCGAATGTAGGTCTGCAGAATGATAGGTAAAGCTCCCCAGTTACCCCAAGAAACACAAGAACCGGTCCCTCCAGAAAGCATTTCCCAGACCCTGTTTCATTGCACCAGTTGCCGGTGTTAATATTTTGTCTTCAAGGGACACGTGCGAAGGATCGGAGCGCGCACACATGTGCGGCGTGGAGGGCGGCCCTATGACAGTGCATGTGCGCCTCTGTCAACAGACTAAACACGAACGGGTGGTTTGTGTGCGCCTCAAGGAAGCCGGTCGTTTGCATCTGACACGTGGAAAGGTGCCCGTGGAGTTAGAGAAGCTTGTGAAATACCGCGACGGATTCGGGGACCTGAAAGGCAAAAAACGATCGGAAAAAAACGATCGGATAGCACGTGAACGGACCAGGGTTTGGGGACACGGTCCTACAAGTGAAATGCCACTGGGGAGTCCTCAGTGGTCAGGACCCGGGAAGATAATTACCCTCCGGGATGATGCGTGTTCTGCGTTCTGCAGGCCGTGCTGCGTGGGTCCCAGGAAAGGTGAGCTCGTGCACGTCCAACCTCCACAGCCTCGGAGAAACACACGCGCCCCCCACGCGTTAGCCCCGTTACGTTCTCTTAGGTGACATTTTGCTCGGTGGCTGTCCCCCCTCGTACAGGCCTCAGAAAAGCAAAAAGTAGGGGAACTGTGATTTATGGCCCACGACAGCCGTCGGCACCCTGCACCATCAACGGATCGTTCCCACCGCGCGACACACGATGCTTCGGAAGCGGATCGTCCAATGAAGCAGGGGGGAGGGGGCATTTATGTCACGGAGGCGCCACGGGTTCCTTCATCCGAAACTGTCACTGCGGATGTTACCAAGGTGCCTGGGAATCACGCTCGAGCCACAGAACATCTGCCAAAAGAGTCACGAAATGAAGAAAAAAAATTAGAGCAATTATCCGTCTTAACGAGACCACATCCCTTGTGTTGTCATTCACGAACTACATAATGTGCAGCCTGAATTTTCTGCCTGTGGCATTTTTTTAAACAGAATTTCATATGCAAACAAAAATAGATCCCTCTTAAAATGATTGTTTTGGAAGTTTTTAGTGTGCAAGGCAGGGGAACGGGGTAGAGGGGGGTTGAAACGGGGTAAGGGGGGGAGGCTGCGGGCGCGTTTTTGAGTTGTCGGCGCTTCACGGTGTAATCAGGGCTGTTCTTCAAAAGTGCGCGTGAGTTCTTTTTTTTTTTTTTGCGTCAGTTCTTGAGGAGGAAACTCAAGTGCAGCTCAGATACGGGGAGTGGTGCCTCTTGCACACAGTTAGCTGGGGACCACCCCGCAAAGACTCGCCCCGCATGTCTGCGCTCGGCCCCGGGTATTCCAGGGCTCAAGGGAGCGCCTGGGGGAACCTAAGGCTGTTTTTGCACAAGCAGACACTTGGACACACATCTCACGGCTCCTCTGCTCCTGCCTGTCCCGACGTGGGCGTCCTAATGCTTTTCTTCTCTCCAGCCCACTCCCACCTAGAGGAGGGGCGGGGTACGGGGTACCCTCCTGGAACCCACGGCAAAGAGGACCAGGTGAATCTGCATTCCGAGCCACTTCTCTCTCCTGGGTGGGTCTCTCTAGCCCAAAGTATTGACCTAGCATGACCTCCTTCCATTTTCCTCTGTTCCGTAAAGTAGAACTAATTATATGCACCCTTCGGGGTTGTTCTAAGGGACTGAGATAATGTGTATAAAGCTCCACAGAGCATGCCCGTGCCAGAAAAGGTGCTCGGTAAACTACTGGTCGTGTTACTTATGATTAAAATAATAAGCATGAGCTGGTATGAAGGGGGCCGTGTGCGGGAATGATCCTCCTTGGTGGAGATTTTGGTCATGTCCAGGGAACACGCGCTGCTGTCTGGAGGCTTTGTTTGTGGTCACCTTTGTGGGGAGGGTGCTCCTGGCATGTGGTGGGTGGAGACAGGGACGGTGCTCATCACCCAACGGTGCGCAGGACGTCCTGCAGCAGAGGCATCCAGCCCTAGATGTTGATGATGGCTTTGCATGGGAGTCTATCTCTCTCTCTCTCTCTCTCTCTATCCCTATGTCATATCTATCATATTTATCCATCCAGCAACCATCCATCCATCCATCCATCCATCCATCCATCCATCCATCACCTCTATGTCTTATCTATCATTTTATCATCCCATTCATCTAATTATCCATCTATCCCTACATGATATCTATGTATCTATCCATCATATCCATCTATGCGTCCATCTATCTATTTATGCATCCATCCAAGTATCTATTTATTGTATTTATCAATCACATTTATCCATCCATCCATCCATGCATCCATGCATCCATCCATCCCTATGTCATATGTATCTATGTATCTATCTATCATCTATCAATCATATTTATCCATCCATCATTCTATTATATTTATGAATCCATCCATCTATCCATCCAACTGTCCATGCATCCCTATGTCTTATCTATCTATCTATCTATCTATCTATCTATCTATCTATCTATCATTTATCTATCCATTGATCCATCGATCCACCCATCCTTACATCATATCTATGTATCTACCCATCCATCATATCCATCTATCCATGCATCATATGTACCTATCTATCATCCATCATCATCATCTATTGATCCATCCCCATCTGTATGTCTATCATCTTTCTCTTTCTCTTCCTATTTCCAACAGTGTTTCAAAACCAGAGATGGTATTGCCCTTCCCCCCAGGGACAATGTCTGGGGACATTTTGGTTGTCATAGTGGAAAGGGAGGGAACAGTGCTCCAGGCACCTAATGAGGGGTGACTAGGGATGCTATAGATGTCCCATGATGCAAAGCACGCTCCCCACCCCCACAGAATGACCCAGCCGTCAATATCACTATAGGACAGAGGTTGAGAAACTCCATTTGGCTTGGGGATGACCTAAGTAGAGACAGTGAAAACACGTAGAACCATGAGCATGTCGTGGTTCTTTGTGATTCTTCTCTCCATCAGGAAAGGACATGTAGACAGAAGGCAAGAACGGTTAATGGCTGGAGCGCCTGGTTGGTTCAGAGTCTGACTGTTGATTCCACCTCAGGTCATGATCTCATGGGTTGTGAGATGGAGCCCCACATTGGGGCTCTGTGCTCAGCAGGGTGTCTGTTGGAAGATTCTATCCCTCTGCCCGTTCCCCTCCCTTGAACATGCACTCTCTCTCTCTCTCAAAAAAAAAAAAAACAAAAAACAAAAAACATAAATCTTAAAGAAGAATTGTTAATTGCTGGCATAGAAGAAAGAGCTTGAGGTGGAATTCCACTCCGTAAATAACGTATAGCTGTCGGTAGTGCCAGACTGGGGCATCTGGTCCTAGCAACAGAACCCACTACAGATCCTGCACTCTTTCAACTCACCTACAAACAAAGTAAATTGCACGGAATCTGGAAAAGTATGACGGAGAAACGTAGGAGGCCGCCTCTCCCAGAACATGGTAAAATTTAATCAGAGGGGTGGTTATGTGAACACGGTAAACTGAACGAGTGCATCGAAATGCTGAAGCTCTCGGACGCTCCTGGTTCGTCAAGGACCCTAAAACAGCTCCCCGCTGTCCCTCAGCTGCTTCAGCCACTCTGCTGACCACAGACTACGACCTTCAGGGTGACTTTCTGGTGAATTTAAAAATAGGAGAAGGCCCAGCGCCAGTCCCTGCCTCCGGAGCACCTGTTGCTTATAGCGGGAGCCTCTTTTGACTTAATTACAACATAGGCCACGGGGCAAAAAAAAAACACAAAAAACTACTGAGGATAGTGTGCAGACACAACAAGCCAACGCAACACTGAGGGTTCCTTGGTGAATAGAGTTACGATGGTCAAAGTCTGTTTTTGAGGATCCCTTAAAGCTTTCCCACTGAGGTGTTTATTGATTCTCTTTCTTATGCAAGCGCCCCAACCCTGCAACCATTTCTTTATATTAGAGCGTGAGTGAGGTGCCACTGAGTCACGGAGCCCCACCGGGTTGTAGAGCCCCACCGTGTCTGTAGATGGGGCTGTGAGCTCACCTCCTGCTTTCCATAAGACATGACCTTGCCAAGGTCACATCTGGCTCCAGTGCCAATCTTCCTGCCCCAAATAAGGGGGAAAAATCCTTAAATTTATGCAATCAGCACACTTTTCCTCTTGCAATGTTTAGTTTTTTGTTTTTGTTTTTTTTTAATTTGCATGCAGAGAATGCGTTTGGGCCAAGGGGCTCCCACACGCCTTTGGGATTGGATGAGTTTGTAGCAGGTGCCAGAAGGGGATTTGCAAAATGGTCTGCTGGTATTGGGGACACAGGGAAGGATAATCCAGTCAAAGGTCTTCAAATACGTCAGCCGCAGGAGGGGAACAACGCATTGCAAGACCATGGGGCTGCAGCCCACATCTCCCATCCTTGCACACATCCTTGTACAAACTTGTCTAGAGCTCACAGGAAGAATCCCGAACGTATCACAAGGATGGAATTTGGGGGGATCCCTTCGTCATCCCATATCCGTTAAGACGTTCACACCATTTTTGCCCTTTTATTCTACTTGACATGTGCATTGCATTGACTGACTACAAAATGTCAGTTGAACCTTGAAGGAGCAACCCCTCCGGGTCATGGGGTATTGTTATTCTCGTAATAAATGCACTTTTGGCTTCCGTTTGCTAATAGTCTGTTGAGGATTTCTGCGTGTGTGTTCACGGCAGACGTTGGTCTATCATTTTCCTTTGTTGTGATGTTTTGCATGTGGATTTGGTTATCAGAGTCACACAAGGCTCTCAGAACGAGTTAGGAAGCAACTCCCCCCCCCCCCCCCCCCCCCCCCCCCCGCCAAACACACACACCTGTTTTATGGCTAAAAGAATCTCTGGAGACAAGGTCGACTTTCCCACCTGTTAGAATTCACTAAGCGATCAGAGCCTGGAGAGTTCTTTGCGGTCAGACTACTCATCACAACTGCCATTTCTACTATGACGTAGGTAGACTACTTGTGTCTTCTATTTTCTCTTGTGTAAGCTTTACCTACCGATGTCTTCTGAGGAACTCGTTTCGGGGTTGTTGAGTTATCGTTAGCATTTGGCAGTTGGTAACAATCCCCTGGTAATCTTCCGATAATGTTGATTTGGAACTTCTTCTGCCGTAAAATGCTCTGTTCCAGAACCTTCCTCTCTTGGTCTCCCTCCCTCTCGGTTTGTTGGATTCGTGACATCCCGACCTTCGACCCAACTGATGTCTAGAGTGACTCAAGGTCGGTGGATGGCCTCTTCCCGTCTCTGGGTACATCTCTGCTTGGGGGAATGCCATGGAGTCTGGTGGCTTCCCCTGGCGATTCCCAGATCTATGGACTATCTCAAGCTCTTCTTCCTCCCTGATCCCAGAATCACCAATCCAATGGTCAACAAAACATGTCAGAGGCATGGCAGGTTTCACAAGGCAAATGAACCCCCCAAAAGTCGACAAATGACCTAGACAAATTCCCTCCAAGTCCTCTGCCATGTTGGTAGGTGACACAGTGTGTGTGGTTGAGAGCCAAAGCCCCCACGTAGCTCTTTCCTTTATGCCTCATTGTCAATACGCAAGACCTGCTGGTTCTAGTTCCAAAGCGTGTTCTGAACCTGATTGGTTCCCACCACCTCCCCTGCTGTCTCCCATGTCCATTGCGTTCAGTCCTTCTGTGATGTCTCGACAACATGGCTCATCGATGTCAGCCTCCTGGCCTTGTCCTTGTTTCCTGTGCTTGGAGCATCCTTTCTACACAAGGTCTCCCCGACACCTTTCGGTTTCTGAAAATATCACCTCTCTTGACCCCATTGCTTAAAGAGTTTCTCCAGCCTGGAGGCTCTGATTTACGTCTGTGCCCCCAGCACCTGGCATATGAGCGGTGCTTGTGTAAATGCGTGCGTTCATTTCCCGTTGCTGCTGTAACAAGCCGTCCTTTCCAACAGTACCATTCATTTCCCCACCGTTGTGTTGGGCCCCCAAACTGAAGCCTAATGTGGGTGCCTCACCTGTGTCTCCTCTGCTCAGAGGCCTTCAAAGGCCAACATCAAGGGGTCAACCTCGGTGGGCTCTGATCTGGGCTTCTGAGGAAGAATTTGCTTTCAAAACTCATTCGGGTTATTTGGAGAAATTCCTTTTTTGGGGGAAAGGGGATTGTAGGAGTGGTGTGTCTTCCTTGCGGGGCTGTTGGCCAGGGCTGGTCTTTGCTCTTGAGATTCACCTACATTCCTGTCGCCGGTTCCACGAGGTCCCCTCCAGCCACGGCCGGTGGAATCCATCTCACACTTGGCATTTCCTGGACTCCAGCCAGCAAAAATTCCCTGCTTTTTAAGGGCCCTTATGATTAGATGGGGTCCACCCGGATAACGCAGGATGGCGTCCACTTCTCAAGGTCCCTCTTTAACTACATCTGCATGTAAGGAAACAATTACGGTTGCACAGAGGGCATGAGGGTGTGGTGACAACACAAAGAATCCATACAGAACATCCCTTCTCCAAAGGCTCGCTCTAGGGGGTGGCTCTGAAGCCAGCGTGGAGGGAGTGGTGAGAGGAAAGGACCGATTTCTTCCACACTGTGGACGTGCGATGATTCTCACGTGAGCCCAGCTGGAAAGGCAGGGGTCCCAGGGATGCCTGAACACCGTTGCACAGTGAACCCTGAAGTATTGTCAAAATCACTAGTTCTCCCCCAACCGGTGCCCGCTGTGGAGCGGTGGGTGTGGGCTGATGTGGGTGACCCCCTCCTGGACGCTGAGTCCTCCTCCATGTTTGACCGGTTACATTACGGCCTTGGGGGTGCTCTACCCACACCCCCCTCCTGGCCTGTATGGAGCAACGTGTCCATTGCCCGGAAGATAGAACCTGGAAGCACGCCAAAGGGAGGGACCTCTGGTGAGCTGGAGCAGCCTGGCTGTGCCATGAAGCCCCTGGAGCCGTGGGGATCTACACATGTGCCCAAAGCCCCCTTTTTTTTTTTTTTAAGATTTTATTTATTTATGATAGTCACACACAGAGAGAGAGAGAGGCAGAGACACAGGCAGAGGGAGAAGCAGGCTCCATGCAGGGAGCCCGATGTGGGATTCGATCCCGGGTCTCCAGGATCGCGCCCTGGGCCAAAGGCAGGCGCCAAACCGCTGCGCCACCCAGGGATCCCCCAAAGCCCCTTCTGACCCTTGCTCTGCCTTCTGCTCTCGGGAACCCCTGCTCCGAGTCTGGGAACACCTGCAACCTCTGAACCTGCTGCCTTTCTGGTCGTCGCACAAGTGAGGACACTGGCATTGCAGAATTGGGTGGGTGGCTGGGTGCCTGGGGGCTTCCTTGCGCAGGTCCCGCCATCCCCTTGGCATCCTTTTGGCTCCCCTGGAACCTGCTTCCCTCTATCCTCAGAACCAAGGCTGGAGGCGAAGCAGGCCCAGGTGGGCACAACGAGCCAGCCAGCGTGCAGGTGCTGGCAGGTGTCAGCGGAGAGGGAGTCTGCTTTGGGGGCCACGGAGAGACAGGGAGGTGGGTGAGTGAAGGAAGGAATGGGAGTGCAGGCCAGGCCTGGGGGCCCAGCTCCCCACGTACCCCATGCCTGCCCTCGGGGCAGGTGGGATCCCTCGGGACCTGTGTGCCCAGGTCTGCGCGCAGAAATGGGGAGCTGGGGCTGCGTCCTGCGCATCCTGGGCCGGACAGCACCCCTCCCGCCCCCCACCCTCCCTGCCTCCCTGCCTCCCTGCGCTAGGCCGGGGCTGGAGACGCGGCGCCCCCCTTTCCCCCCAACGCGCACCTTTGGAGAGGCCCCTGCGCGCTCCCTTCCCCCACCCGGCGCGCGCCCTCCCCGCGAGCGGCCCGCCCCTGGCGAAGAGGGGGCGGTGCTGCGCGCCGCCGGCCGAGGTGGGCTCCTGGCGGGTGTCCAGCCGGGTCTAGCCCCAAGCTTCGCCTCAGGCCAGGAGGCTGAGCCGCGGGTGGAAAGGCCATCGGCGAGGAGTGCGGCCGCGGCCCTCCCCCCTCGCCCCGGGGCCCCTCCCCCGCACTGGGCCCCCCGGCCTGCGCCTCGGATACCCAATTAGCCGAGGCGCGCCCGGACCCCCACGGCCCCGCATCCCCGCCGACTCCCGCCGCGGCCTCCAGATGCCCCAGGTCTGTGCGCTCCCCGCTTCTGCGGAGGCCGGCCAGCTCTCCAGCTCCCGCGGGGCAAGGGCGCACCGTGGGGCGTCAGCGGGACCCCTGCGTCCTGCGCGCGGGTGCACAGGCCCCGCACCAGGGCCGCCCAGGCCGCGTCCCCACCGGCGGGAAGGCCAGGCCAGCTGTGTGCCAGGGACCTGGGGCGCGGAGGGGGGCAGCTGAACGGGCTCAGTGACCACCTTCTGACTCAATCCGGGTGTGCGGCGACGGAGGGTCCTTCGGGACCCCAGGGGCGAGCGCCGGGGCTTCCATGATGGGCAGATTGGCTCCAAGCAGTCCTGGGGGGCCCCCCAGCGCCCCGACGCACGTGCACCCGGACCAGCTCTCTCCGGATTGCGCCCTTGGCGCTCCAACTTGGGCCTGCTTCCCGAGGGGGCGCTGCCTCTGGAGCGGGAGGACCGAGGCGCATCGCTTTGGCACAAATTGGCCAACTAATTAATGCTCTCCTTTCTACAGGGTGGAAGTTCCTTTCCTGGACTTTTTTTTTTTTTTCCCCTTGCAGAGGTGGCATCGGGAAGTGGAGGGTGCTCAGCCTCCCTGAGTGCAGGGCTTGTGGACCAGCGGCTCCCACCGGGGTGGCACTGGTCTTCCTTGGAGCTTGGCGCAGTCCCAGGGTGTGGAGCCCCTTGCAAACTTCGTGCAGGTGGACGGGGTCCTGGAGCGGGGGCCTTGTGTGTGTCCTGTCCCTTCCCTGCTCCGGGGGACGCTAGCCAGACCGAGCTGGGGACGAGGCAGCACGCTCGAGGGCATCCGTCCAGCATGGCCCACAGGGACAGCATCCTGTGCGCCCTGCTTGTGCCCCCGGAGGCCCCGGGTGCCACACGGGTGCTACTAACTTGCTGCACAAGGTCCAGGCGCCCGGGATGCCTAACTTCCCAAAAAAGAAAACTCCTTCTCGATGGCCGTGGGCACCACATGTATGCCCTCCTTCCGTGTGTATCTTGAAACTGGACAGAGGAGGCAAAAGAGGTCAGTCGAGCCGCCCCCCCCCACCTCCCCGTTTGGTTGGAGCTGATTTGAAAGCCCTCTGTTGCCCCGGTCGTACCAGGAAGGCCCATCCGGGTTGGGGTGGGGTGGGAGGGGGCTCGGGCCCGAGGAAGACAGGGCTCTCTCTTCCCCCGTCCTCTCGCGGAGGCCCTGCGCCAGAACCGAGAGTGCAAATCCAAATACACGCCTCAGATTTATTCCTGCAACATTAATTACCGCAGAAACTGCTCCCTGCCAGCGCCTAATGTATTCATCGCCGAGGAGCCCGCCCCATTGTTTGTTTAGCGGTGGTCTCCACCAAACGGCCCTCTTTAGATGTCCTTGGCGGTAAACTGCTTTGCTCCCTGAAAAAATAATGTTTTTCTTAAATAAAACATAGAGCAAGGGTCCCGTGATTAAATCTGAAAGCAAAGAGTTTTAATGTCCACCATATGTTACAAAGTACACGGTGAGGAAATTTAAAAAAAAAAAGAAAGAAAAGAAAAGAAAAACCCTACGGAAAGCAAACAGCATTGCTCTCCTAGGATATGTCTTGTTAAATGTGCTTTTTTTTTTTTTTTTTTTTTTGCATCAAGGGCTATTGTAGAAATCTTGCATCCTCCCCTAAATAAATCCTAGGGGTTTGTAGCAAAAGTGAGACAAAGTGGAGAAAAGAAGAAGAAGAAGAAGAAGAAAAAAAAAACGAGCAAAAGGGGAAATAATCAAAAGTAGGTTTCCTGGGTGGGCCGTGCCAGGCTCGCAGGCGGCCCACCCTCTGGAGACAGCAAAGCCGGCCCCCACGGCGCCCTTTATTAACATCATCCCCGTCTCGTTGGTGGACAGGATCAATCCCATCCATTCACAAGCTGGATTAACAGAGCCCGCCGTAATGAAAATCTATTAGCCCCGCATTGGAAACACGGATGTTTGTGTAAATCAATACGCAGCAGCGTAAGGAGGGAGCAGAAACACAGGTTTCTAAATTTAAAAGGGAGAGGAGGGGGGGTGGAGAAAAAGGAAAACAAGGAGCCCCTCTGTCGAGGAGGTGTGTTAGCACATCTGTAAAATCCTGCCCGTGTGATCGATACTGATAAATATTTAATGTGTGGGGAGGGGTTCATTGTTGTTAAAGAGGCTGGCTCTTCGGGCAAAACCATTAACACCCCCTCCCTTCTTATTATTAATAGAAATTGTCTTCCCGATTCGATTCGGCGCTGGGAAAGTAGGCCAGCCGGCTTGGTGGAAGGCACGTTCCTTGAAAATGCCTCGTCCTGGGGACCCCAAGATGGCCCTGGGGGTGCTCAGGTGACCGGTTTGTGACCGGCAGCGGGGTGGCGGGTGGGGATCCCAGACTGGCCCAAACTGCTGCTGGGCGCTGCAGAGACGCGAGGTAAACAGGGTCTCGGAAACCGCGAGCCACACCTTTTAGGGACGAGGTGCGGGGAAACACCAAAGTCTGTGACTATCGGTCACCCCGTCTCCCCTGGCCTTGCAAGTGTAAGCGGGGAGGGGAGCGCCGTCCACAGCCCCGTCCTTTTATGAAAATGTACCTGTTTCAAGCCCAGAAAGATGGTTTGTTAAAATCCAACAATGCCAACGACCGCGTGGTCGGGGTGTCTGTGACCTGCCCCCCACCCAGGGCTACGTCCACCTGGCACGGGCGGCCCAGAGGGACGGCCTGGCACATGGCACCGAGGTGCCCGGGCTACAGGGTGCAGCTGTATCCCCACAGTCTCAAGCTCGGTTTCTGGGGGACCCTGCTGGGCCGGAGCGCCTGGACATCCCAGCTTAGCCACCGTGCCTTGCAGACCGGGGTCCCCAGTGGGTTACATCAGTACGAGGTCTAGTGCCCCCTTGTTTTGTGCAGTTGGGCAGAAGCTTGGAAGGAGGGGAGAAAGGCCCCCCAGCACCGCTACCACCACCAGCAGTGCACCCTGCTTGCTCTCGGCGGCCAGGCGGGGAGGGCGAGGCAGCTGTGTGCCGTTTCCTGCGGCTCCTGACTGCGCGTGGGCCTGCCCATCCCGGGGACGCCGGCTGGGCGCCTGCCCGGGGGCCCCGACGCTGTGCAGCTGGGGGAAAGTCGGGGAGGAGGCTCCAGACGCTGCAGGCCTGGCCTCAAGCTGTGGCGGCCTCACCCGGGTGGGGGTCTGTAGAGTTCGGGGAGGCCTGGGGCGCTCGGAAAGGACTCGGTTCCCCGAGCGCAGGTACAGGGAGAGGTGCCGGCCTCCCGGGCGACCCGGTGCACACCGCCACGGGCTCAGGACGGCTCTGGGGGTGCCCACGCTGTGCTGTCCCTCGGGGTGGGAGGGTGTGCACACAGGGCCAGGCCGGGGAATGTGGACCCGCCCGCAGACCCCACGGTGCCTCGGAGCTGCAGGACCCCACAGTCGCGTGCAGCTGCCCTCCCACCCCCTCCGCCTTGGCCTAACCATCTGGAGGACCAGGTCTCCCGGCGTTTGTATTTACTTTTATTGCATGTTGTTTCCTCGTCCCTCGCAGCTGGAACCTGCGGGACGCAGCACGCGCAGGAGCGGGTCAGGGGTTCACGACCCCGGGGCAGCCCGCAGCCGCCTGGCGGGACTTCCTGGGCGGCGGGGAGCAGGCGCGCACGCGCGAGGTGGGCGCCCGGTGACATCTGGACACGGATCCCGACCCGCGCGCGAGCCCTGCACCTTGGAGCTCCGCTTTGCAACTTGACTTCTCTTCCCGAAACCGGATCCCCTCTTCTCCTCGCCACCCCCCTTCCCTCCCTCGCTCCCTCCCGGGCCTCGCGACTTATTTTGTTTCTTGTTGTCGCTGCTGTTCTCAGGGAAAGAGATGTGCTTTCATTTCTATCCGCAAACTTCCCTGCAACCCGTTTCCTCTTTAAGACTTGGAAGGGGGGGAAGGCATGGCACACATGAAAGCTTCCATGCTCTCCCGAGACACGTTGAGATTTTAAAACTCTGTTCCGTCCTCTGGGTGAGCGGCTCCTTGTTTTAGCGGCTCTGCGGAGGCTCAGACAAGCTCCCCTTATGCGGAGGCCCCGCCAGCCCCGGGAGGGTCTGCACCCTCCCCTCCCGCCTGCAGTGGCCCGAGTGCAAATGTCAATGCAACATTTCATAACGTGTCCCCACCCTGCGCGCGGCCTCCGGCCCGCGTCTTCAATGAGCAAAAATAGGTGGTACGAAGGCTAAAATATGAATAATAAGCCGACGCATAGGTGTTTCGGTCTCTGTCTTTAAAGGAGAAGATATCCAAGAGCCTCGTCAGCTCCTGGCTAGAGAGGAGAGGGAGTTAGAGGGGGCTGCACGCTCCGGGGTCCCCAGTAGTGAGACAGGGAGGTGGCCACTTGGCTCCCCATCCACCGGAAGTTTGATTTTGTCAAACAAGGGGACGCGCTTCGGCGGCCGGCAACTCTCAGGAAGGGCAAGCAAGGCCTTCCAGGTTCAGCCAGGCAGCCAGGAGCGGAGTCCGGGTCCTTTCCGAAGGGTTATTTTGAAACCATGGGTCAGCCGTGCAGTGGGAGTCCAGGGTGTAGCTGCAGGGGTGTGTGGGGTGGGCTGGGGGGGCAGGGGAGGGGAGGTTTCGTTTTCTGCAGGTTTAAGGATGTTGAATATGCAGAGTCCCTGTAGGGTGCCTGCTGGGAGGTTCCCAGAGGGTGCAGACCCGTGGTTGGGGCTGCGTTCCCTGAGAGGTAGGGGTGCCACCTGAGGACGTAGGAGCTGGGGGGCAGCCCTGCACGGGGTCCTGGGCGCCACGCGGGCGCCTCAGAGCCCTCTCCCCTGCAGGGGAAGCTCAGGCCTTGCATGGCCCAGGCCTCGTGGGAGCCTGGGGTCCTTGGGGAGGGTCACGGAGGGGCCTCCCTGGGGACCTGGCTTCCGAGCCCTGGGGCTGATGGGGGCTGAGATGAGAGGAGGAAACGTGGTCCCGCCCCCACAAGTGGAGAAAGTTGCGTGGTGGGTGCAGAGTGTGCTCCCCAGGACCTGCTTCTGAGATCTCTGTCTCGCTCTGTGTCTCGCTCCTCCGCACTCCTCCAGGAAGAGAGTTCAGCTGCGGGGTGGGGGGTGTCTGCAGGCCCCAGGTGCGGAGGCTGCTCCCCTGCAGGGTGCGCAGGGGTGGGGGCAGCTCGGTCGGCTCCGCGCAGCCGGGCGCCCTCACCCCGAGCCCCCGCGCACCCCCGCTCCGGCGCGAGCCCTCGCGGTTCCCCCGCCGACCCGGAGCTTGCATAATGCATGAGGGGCTATTTGTCATTCCGTGTGATATCCGCGCGCCTCCGCTTTGATGAGGGGCCGCGGTGACAAAGACCTGTTTGTTAAGTTGGGAGGGCGGCCGCGCCTTCCGCGTTTGAAGTCCGCTCCGGGCGGCGGCCCCGAGTCCCCGGGCTCGGCCCCTGCGCGCAGGGCACCGCGGCACGGCCGGGCCGGGAGGAGCGCAAGACTCACGGCTCCCGGGGCAGGGACGGAGGCCCGGGGCGAGGACTGGGAGGACAGGGAGGGGAGGGGGAGGAGAGGGAGGGATGGAAGGGAGGAGGAGGGAGGGATGGAAGGGAGGAAGAGGGCAGGGGGGGAGGAAGGAGGGAGGGATGGAAGGGGGAGGGAAGGACGGAGAGAAGGAAGGAAGGAAGAAGGGGAGAAGGGAAGAGGGAGGGAGGAAGGAGACAAGGACGGAGCCAGGAAGGAGGAGGGAAAAGGAGGAAAGGGAGAAAAGGAAGGAAGAAGGAAGGAAGAAGCAGGAGAGAAACAGCTGGTCGCTGCCCCAGCTCCCTCTGCTCTTGCCCCTCCCCCGACGGGGGGTAGGACACCCCCGCCCCTCCCCGGACCCGGGCGCCCCGAGCGGACCCCCAGTGCCCGGCGCACGCCCCAGGAGCCCTCAGTCCCCCTCTTTCCGCGGAGGACACGGGGCCGGGCCGCCTGGTGCCGGCGGGGCCCGAGGACCCAGGGTGGCCCCGGCCGGGCCCCGAGGAGGAAGGCCCCCTCCCCAAGGCGCTGGCCGAGCTCCTGCAAGACCCAGCAGCGCCCTCTCCCCCCGCAGCGCCGCCGCGGGCCGCGTCCCCCCTCCCCGGGGTGGGCGGGGGAGGCGGAGGGAGGGGGGCGCGGGGTTCCGACACATAACTGGGGGGAAAGGGGGAAAGTCAACTTTATTTGCGGATGACATTTTGCGGAGAGGCTGACACGCCGGACTTCCGGGATGGCGAAAGGATGTCGCGGTGGCCGCGGAGAAAGTGGCTCCTCCTAAGCGCTGGGAAGGGGGCGGCGGGCAGCCCCTGGCTGGGAACAGCGTGCACGACCACAGATAGACGTATTTCCCCCAAATAAAGCGTCCGCCCTCCAGGGTCCCTGCGCGGCTGCGCCGCTCCGCTGGCTGAGCCCCAAGCGGTTTCCAGGCGCTGCCCCCCCGCCCCCTTCCGTGCGCGCCGCGCTCCGAGTCCGGACCCCCGCGCTCCGGCCGCGCGCCCCGGCTGCGCCCCGGTGCTCCCCAGCGCGGCCTCCGCGGTGCCGGCCGCTCTGCATCGCCGCCTCCGCCGCCGCCGAGGTCCCGGCGTCCACGCTCGCGCGGGGGGGACGTGGGCCCCCTTCCTGTCGGGGCGCGGGGTCCTGGAGCTGTTCACCGGCCGCCGCGTGCGCTCCCGCTGCACCCCCTCGCTCCGCGGGCCGCGCCGCCGGGTCCGGCCCGCAAATCCCACCCGGTCTCCGAGTCGGTTCTCGTCCGTGGATCGCGCGTCACCGCCGCCCGGGGTCCCCTCGGCGTGTCCGCATTGCCGCGCGCGGACGCATCCTGCGGGAGAGGCGCGTTCCAGGGGCGCGGGGCTGCGCGCCTCCCGGCCCCGGCCGGCCAGCACCCCGGCAGCGTCCAGAAACTCCTCCTCGGCTTGGGTTTCCGCCGGCCATTGAGGGAATGCGAATGCGGGTACCTGTTTGGGGCGCTGGCGCCTGCGCCCGCTCGCGCGCGCGCGCGCCGTCTCCCTCTCCCTTCAAAAAGCTGGATGCTCACCTCTCCGCACCAAGGTGCTCAGACGCCAAACAGTGATGAAATGAAAAGAAAGCCAATTGCCGGCCTGGAGGTGGGGGAGAGATAGCGTCTCCGCGTGCGCCCTCGCCGAGCCGGGCGCCCTAATTGCTGCAGACAGGGCGCGCGGGGGGTTGGGCGGAGGTGGCCTCGTATAAATAGTGAGATCTCAAATTGAAAGGCATAAATAACAGCAGGAGGGACCTACCCTCACACGGACCGTCCTCTCCGCGCGGGGACGCGTGCGGACCACAGCCCGGCTCCCAGCCAAGCCCCGCCGAGCCCCGCGGACCCCGCAGCCCCCCGGGCAGCCATGGAGGAACTGACGGCTTTTGTATCCAAATCTTTCGACCAGAAGAGCAAGGAGACCGGCGGCGGCGGCGGCGGCGGCGGCAAGAAGGATTCGATCACGTACAGGGAAGTTTTGGAGAGCGGACTGGCGCGCTCGCGGGAGCTGGGGAGCTCGGAATCCAGCCTGCAGGACATTACGGAGAGCAGCGGCCACTGTCCGGTACATCTGTTTAAGGACCACGTGGACAGCGACAAGGACAAACTGAAAGAGTTCGGCACGGGGAGGGCCGCGGAAGGTAAGGTGCCCGGCGCTCCCGGGCCGGCGGTGCCCGTCGCCCCGAATCCCCTCCAGCCCGCGTCCGAAGGGGCAGCCGTGCTCCGCAGAGAGGCCTCGGCCACCCGGGGCACGGCTTTGCAAAGGAAAGGAAGGACAGGCCAGGGCGCAGAGGAGGGGAGGCCGGGGAGCCGCGGCCGGGCAGGCGCTGGGGCCAAGCGCCGTTGCAGCGCGGGCTCCCCGGGGTTGGCACCGGCAGTGCCGGCGCGACCTGCCCCGGGTGGGGGTCCTCCGGGCGCATTGGGCGCTGCTCGGCTGTAGGGCATCGCCGAGTGCCGGTGCTCCGGGTGTCCACTCCCCGGCGCCCGCGAGGACAGATCCACGCGCATCTCCGGGCCTCCGAGCCTTTGAAACGGGCTGCGCGGGCCGGAGGTCCCGGCTGTCCCTGAGTCGCCCCACCCGCCTGCGGAAGCCTCTCCGCGCGGCTTCCTCTTAGGGAAAACTTTCCCCTTGAACCGTGAAGCTGGATCTGAGCTGACGCGGGCCTCTAAATTAAAACCAGTCGCGCGTCCGCAGGTGGCCACGGTCTGGGCGCGCAGGGAAGGGCCCCGGGGAGGCTCAGGGCGTCCGGGCTGTCAGAGCGCAGGCGGCCCCGGCGAGGGAGCTGCGGGTGCCCTGTGCGCCCTGGGCCTGCTTCCCTTCTGCTCTTCCAGACAGTGGTGGCGGCGGCTGCCCGGATGCTGGATGGGGGAGACGGGCGGATTTCTGGGGGCTCTTCCCGCCGGGCAGCCGTAGTTTCCACCCGGGGACGTGTGACCACACGGGGCGACCAGCAGAGGTAACGCAGAGGCACGAAACGGGCCAGATTTGTCAGGGGGGCACAGTCTGCGCGTGCTGGGAATGTCTCTTTTTCATCACAAAGACGAAATACGGAGTCTTGCCACCCGCCTGGCAGCTCCTGCCCTGCACACTGTCAGCCTGCCTGCGGAGAAGGCCTCCCACCAAGTACAATCCTCCACCCCACACACGGGCACACAGACCCCGGGCCTCCTGCTCCTGGGGACCCTACACGAGCGGTCTCCGAGTGGCGGGGTTCGGGGCCACGGCCTGACAACCATGCGGGTGACCCACGTAGGCTTCTGAGGCCTTGTCCGGTGGAAGCGGCAAGCTGGCAGAGGCTTGCTGCCACCCAGGCGGCCCGGGCACGACCTGCCTCACCTCGGGGCTCAGCCCTGGTCGCCACCTGGCACACCTGGCTCTTGAGCGCTCGCCGACTTTGCCGTAATGAAGACACAGCTGTGGGCAGGGCGCTCCTCACGGCCCACGCTCAAGTTCAGGGGTTTAGGGCAGCCGGGGCCAGCTCCGTGGCTCCTGACCGGCTCTCCCAGTCCTTCCTCCTTGTCCGCCGGCCTCTGTGCACCCTGATGGCCAAGGCTGGGGACCCTGGAAAAAGGGCCTGGTGTGCGGGGGAGAGAGAGAGTGCGAGCGAGCGCGAGGACAGTGCGAGGACAGTCGGGGCCTTTCAGGGATGAGAGGAAGACAAAACAGGCTGCATTTGTAAGACGGGAGCAGCTTGGAGGTGTGGGAGGCCTGGGGGTTCCAGCAGACACCCCGAGGTCATGGGCGCCCGCACGGCGTCCCGCTGAGCACAGCGAGGCAGTCTGTGGATTTTGCAAATCCTGCCCTGGGTCCTCAGGGGGGCTCCGAAGGCCAGCGTCTCAGCTGGGATCAATCCCTGGCGTCACACATAACAGAAGAGGGAGGAAGGAAGAGTCGGGGCGGCCTCTAGGACGAGGATTTACAGCTGGGAAGAAACGGGGTGTTTCTGGAAATGCGACGCTTTCAGCAGGCGGGAGGGGATTTAAAATCGGAGTCGGGGTCAAGTGCCCGTGCTCGGGAGCCTGGACAGAGGACTGGCTGGCTTTTGGCTCCGGGATCCTGGTCGGGGAGCGCGGTGCCCCATGAGCCCGCTCCCCACAGCCGCCTGGGGTCTCCCCGTTGGTAAGTTTCTGGGCTGAGTCATGAAGTGGCCTTCCGGGCTGCGTCCATGCCGCTTTCCAGCTGGGCTCGTTGGCCAGGGTGTCCTGAAGGCGAGCCTCCCCTTGACACCAGGGGACATCTCCTTGGGGCACAGAGGTGGCCTGTGAGTGTGCCCGGCAAGTTCCGTGATGCAGGGAAAAGGCACGGAGATGGCAGGCGCCCAGGGAGGTGCAGCTCCCGCCCGGCACCCAGCCGTGGGTGGGGGAACCGCCTTTTACGTGTGCACTCGATGAGGGGCTGCATTTCCCAGCGGTGGGTGGCAGAGGCGTCTGGTTAGGGTCTAAATGTTGACCTGAGGCTCAGCCCCTGTCCCGCTCCCCCAGCAAGCACAGATGCTATCACCGTCTTTGGAGTAAGAACGTGCCGCTGTTGGTGGCCGCGGGGCTGTGTCCCACCGCCTGCCGACCGCTTGGAGGCAGAGGGCCGTGCTCACCGGCGCGCCCCCAGCCCCCGTGCCGTGCATTTGGGGTGAGTTTTGGTCTCTGGGTCTGCAAAAGAGACCAGAGTGGGGTCCGGCTGTGCGCCCAGCTCCTCGGCATCGGGAGGAGGCTCCGACCCGCCTGGCACGGCCCCTGTCTGTGCGCAGCACCCGGGGGTGGCGTCTTTGCTGGGGCCTGGACCTCAGCCGGGCCGGGGAGAGCCCCACACTCTTGCGGGGAACAGACACCCGGGCTATTCGGCCCAAAGTTGTTTGACTTAAAATAATACTGAAGACCCGATTGGGAGAGGCAGAGCGAGGAGACCGGCTAAGACATGTCGCTATGGAAAGCCGGACAGAGGACACCTTGGGGAAAGCCTTGCGAGATTAGGCCCAGAAAGAACGTGCAGTGATGCCCGAGTGTGTACCAGGAGTGCGGGGTCCCCTGGAGGCCGCTCTGGCCACTGGACGCAGCCCCCCGGGGGTCGGGGCACCCTTGCTGCCGGGGGGCCCCTTCGCCTGCAGGCGCACCCTTGCATGTCAGCCGCGCCGCCGGCCTGTTTGTGGGCGCTGGGGGCACCCCGGCTCTAGGGAGCCGCAGGGCGGGGTGGGCAGCCTGCCCTCAGCCCTGTGCCCTCCGCCCGCCCGCCCGCAGGTGTGTACGAGTGCAAGGAGAAGCGCGAGGACGTGAAGTCGGAGGACGAGGACGGGCAGACCAAGCTGAAGCAGAGGCGCAGCCGCACCAACTTCACGCTGGAGCAGCTCAACGAGCTGGAGCGGCTTTTCGACGAGACCCACTACCCGGACGCCTTCATGCGCGAGGAGCTCAGCCAGCGCCTGGGGCTCTCGGAGGCGCGCGTGCAGGTAGGAGCGCGGGGAGGCCCCGCCAGCCTAGGCCCGGAGCGCTCCACCGCCGCCCGGGGCTGCAGGCCCCTTCCCGGGAGCGCAGGGGGCAGCCCCGCCAGCGGGTGCTCCCCGGCCCGGAGGCCCCTTCCCGGGAGCGCAGCGGGCAGCCCCGCCAGCGCGTGCTCGGCAGCCCGGAGGCCCCTTCCCGGGAGCGCAGGGGGGCCGGGAGCGCGCCGGCGCCGGGCCTGGCGGAGGTGCCTGGGGCCCTCGCACGCGGGTGGCTCGGCTCGGCTAGCGCGAAGGGCGAGTGCCCACCCGGAGCGGCTGGCCCGGCGTCGGGATGTGTCCTCACCTCTTTCCGCTGCTTCTGTTCCCTCCCCTCCCCCCTGCCCAGGCCCTCAGCCCCCTCCCCTCCCGCCCCTGGGAGGGGAGGCGAGGTGGGGGGAGCCGCGCACCCCGGGCATCTTGATGAGCGCGGCTGCTGCCCGCGCGGGGCCGGATTAGCCGGGGCGCGGCGGGCGGAGGGGGGCGCGCGGGGCGGGGGCGCATGAATTCCTGATGCCCCATCTGGCGAGCCCCTGTCTGCGGGGCCCTGGGCGTGCGCCGCACGTGCGGAGGGGACGCGCTGGGCAGCCTTTCCGGGGCACTACAGACGCCAAGTTACATTTATTAACGCGTTTCTGGGGAGGGGGGGGACGGGGGTGTTGGCAAACATCCGCTTCCAACTCGCCTGCCCCGCGTTGTGCCCTCGCGGGGGGACCCCGGGAGGTCGGGCCTGCAGCCTTCCCGTCCTTTCCCTCAAGGCTCTGAGCAGGACAGCAGCGCCGGCCCCAGAAGGGAAGGGAGTCCGCATCCCCCGGGCTCTGGGGACCGGTTTTAAATAAATGGAATTAATATTGCCGAGCGGGGACCGAGAGTGCGCGACAAGCGCCGCGCTTTGGTGTAGAGGATGGACACACTGCGACCCCGCTGTCGTCCCCCCCGCAGCCACCCCGAGCGCACTTGCGAACGGAAGGCACAAACGTGTTTGACTCAATTTCATTTGAGTTTTTTTTTATTATTGTTTTTTATTATTGTTGTTATTTCGGTCCCCATCGCGCTGCACCTAGAGGAGTGGGCGCCCTGGCCTAGGCTTTCCGAGGTCCCCTCGCAACCTCCTGCAGCTCCTGTCCGCAGAGGTGGCACCCGCGCCGCTGGCCAGCCTCTCCCCGGGGGTCCGGACTGTGGCCCCTTTGCCCAGGCCGCGGTCACAGGGTGGCTCTCCCGCTGGCCGCCGTTCTCGGGGAAGATAGATGGGGCCGCGGCATATAAATTAATGAAAAGATTAAACTTTCGCTGAAGGGGACATCACCTTTTATGTCATCTCCCGGTGTCTCTCTGCCTGGGATCTGTAATATCTCCCAGGCCTTGATGTACTGTTTCTATAAAAATAAATTACTTCTAATTTAATTGTACACTATTTCTTTCAGCAGTCTATTACGGACTAACACCTTAGCGGGAGCGACCGGAGTGGCAGGAAATTGGTTCTTGGGTGCTCGCCGGTCTCCAGAAAGCCCTAAAATCAAAGCGGGGGTGGTGGCCCTGGCGGCGGGGAGGGCGGCGCGGGGATGGGAGGGGACACGAGGCGGTGGCGATCCATCCAGGGCCGAATTAAAATTTAACGACTGTAAATAATAATAAAAACAAACATGGGAATCGGACAGAAGGAATAATTTCTCCGCCGGCCACGGGGAAGGCGGTCGCCGGGGTAAAGGGAAGGCAGGGGCGCTCGTAAAAATCAATTAGTTAAAACGAATGGGTCAGGGCGCAGAAGGGGCGAGGGGGAGGGCGCCGGGGGGGAGCGCCCCGCGGGCCGCAGGGGTGGGGGGCACCCGGGAGGACGCGTATTTTATTCCCGGCTCCGAGGCGGTGGGTAATCCTTTTCGGTACAGCCTGTCCCGCGTTGTTAAAGGATAGAGTTTCAATTTAGTGTGGAAATTTGCTGTAAATAAATTGGGGATCCTATGGAAGCTGGTCCTTATTAACCTTTTATTTTTAGTGTCGTACTGGCACCTCATATCACGCAGCTGTCAGGGTTATAATGGAAAGTTATGAGACCACAGTGAGGAGCAGGAGGTAATTTAATTACAACAAATATCTTTGGGTTTATGGCGCAGAGCTAAATTAAATGTCATTATTCACTGTCTGTAATGGGAATCAAAAAGAAATCAGATTACGGCATTTGTGAAAGGAATCACCGACCGGCCCTTAATGAAGATATAACCGCTTAACCAGTGTACTGCGCTTTACTTAGCATATTCGGGACTAATTGGAATTGATCGTGAATCACCCCAAGACTGATTTATTATCGCGGGACGCACTGGCTAATTCATCACTTTTACTCTTCATAATCTCACATAATCTCATTCCCCACCCTCACCTCCCCCCAACCCACCCACCGACCCCGCTGCTGCTGCCGCGGCTGCGAGGAAAGGGAGTTTTGCTTTTCTGGATTTAAATAGGATTAGGATTCTTTCTCCCTCCTCCCTCCCTCCCCCCAACAAATGCGCCTCACAGTGGGGGCACAGTTTGCTCCCCACGGGCCTCCTGGGGACCCCGGTACGACCCCCAGGAGAGGCAGGAGGTCGGGATGGGCGCAGAGGGGTCCCGTGCGACCGGCCCCGGGGTGATGTTGGCGGTGGCGAAGGGGGTAGGGGTGCGGGGAGTCGGGCGAGGAGGGATTCTGTGAGCTGGGGAGGGGAATGCCGGCCGGAAGGGCTTGTGCACTGCGACCTGGATGGAAGGGAGGACGCTTTGGGGATTACTTTCCAGGGGATCATGCTAGAAGTTTTGCAAGCTCCCAGTAGCCTGGCTGGCGGGCTGAGCTTTGGAACCTTCTGGAAAGCTGCTTGTAACCGGCAGACGGTGGCTCCGCTTTGGAGAAAAAGCTGCCTCTTCCGAGTCTGGGGAGGAAAAGTTAAGGTTTCCTGCAGTCCCGGGTGCTTCCAAGCTCCCCGGGTGTGGTGAGGTTTCCCAGGGCGCCCGTGGAACCGGGATCCGGGGGTTAAGGGGAGCCCCCTGGCATACTTGGAGCTGCGCCGCTCAAGCTCAGGGCACCCCAGACTCAGTGGCCCCAGGAAGCCTTTCTTTGTGTTAATTAGTGTTCCACCATCGCAGGCGATTAGGTCGAGCCAGGGTGGCAGGAAAGCCGCAGAGGACAGAGCTTTAGGGGAAAGTCTGTGCCTGAGAATATGGACCGTGGGGCGTCCGGACAAGGGGAGCCTGTGAGCCTGCCCACTGGGGCGGAGGCTTAGGGGTGGGATCCTTGGCACCCAAATTGACTTGGGGATCGAGCTGAACTGCGGAGGGTCCCACTGATGTCCTTTCTCCAAGAATTCGATTTTTTTTTTTTTTTAAGAAGGAGGCTGAGGCCCGAAGTTATTGGGTCTTTGTGAATCCAGAACATTCATGAGTCCTTAACAGGAACCGGGACCCTCCAGGCTTAGCAAGGAGGGCTTGGAGCTACTGGGTGTTGGGGCAGTTTCCCCGGGAAGGCACCGGATTGGGAGCTACTTATCACTCTGGGCGCCTGCTTCCCCGGCGGCTAAGGTCGGGAGCAGGAAGCTCTGGCGCTCCCAGGGGCTGGCCCAGTGGAGGAGGGAATGCCCACACTGTGTGGAAAGTTCTGGAATCCGCCCTGCTACTCCAGTGCGCACTTCCTGCCTTGATATGGATGTAGGGGCTCCTCGCCTTGGGGCCCGGGCGCGGCCACTTAGGGCCTGGCTGGGTTGCGGCTGCACCCTGGCGCCCGGGGGACCCCAGCGCGCCCCAGGGCGCGCGCACCCTCGCCGTCTACCGTCCTGAGGGTAAAGCAGCCCGAGCTTCAGAGCCCCGCAGGCTCACGCGGCTGCGCGCCTCTCTCTGCTCTGTCCTCAGGTTTGGTTCCAGAACCGGAGAGCCAAGTGCCGCAAGCAGGAGAACCAGATGCATAAAGGTGCGAGCGGACGCTGGGAAGTGGGGGTGGGAGGGGTGCAGAGGCCGCCGGGGTGCCCAGCGCACCCAGGCGGCCCTCACGGCTCCTCTCTCCCCTTGCAGGCGTTATCCTGGGCACCGCCAGCCACCTGGACGCCTGCAGGGTGGCGCCCTACGTGAACATGGGCGCCCTGCGAATGCCTTTCCAACAGGTAGCCCGTCTTTCTCCCTTCTGAGGCGCGCGCGCAGGGGGCCGCCACCTCCCCGCCTCCCTGGCGTCCCGCCTCACCCCCCGCTGCTCCCGCCCCCGCGGAAGAAAGGCTGCCGCTTTTACAAGGGGGCATTTATACACCCGTTGGCACGTATTAAAATCACGCTGTAAAACTCCAAGAGTCACCTTGGGGAGGGCCAGGATATAAACCCAAACAAAATTTTACAAAACTCAGAGTGAAAAAAAAAAAATCCCACCCACCCAGGCTGCCTGGTTGGGGGTGGAGGCGCGGGGACGCTCGCGCTGCGCTTGGGTAGGCGGGGGCGCTGCGTAGACACCCAACCCCCACCTCGCCGCCCGCGCCAAGGCCTCAAGTGGAGGTGTGTGCACCCCGCTGTACCTGGGCCTGGCTCCCCACCTGGAGCTCCGGGAGCCCAGAGCAGGGACTGCCCTGCGTGCCCCTGGGGTGGCGAGGGTGTCACTGGGCTGCTTGGATGCAGCCACTGGTGCGCGCGCTGGAAGCTGCGTGCGGGAGGCGCGCGCCCCTGAGCGGAGCGCGCACAGCGCACGTGCTCCCTGCCTCGTCCCAGCGCAGAGCCGGTGCGCCCCGTGGAGGCCCCAACTTTGGAGGGGTGTGTGTGCACGCACCGCTCGGGAGCAGGGGTTTTTGCTCCAAGGACCAGGCCCGGGTGCATATTTGGACCGGCGTTGTCCAGGGGCCTCTGCGGGTCAGCTAGGGTGTGGGTGGTGATGGTGGGGTGGCGGGTCAGTCAATCCACACCTGAGACAGCGGGTGCTCGAGCCTTCCGCGCTCCGACTCAAGTGCCCAAAGCCATAAGGGCGTCCAGCGCTCGGGACGTGGGGTCATGCGCCCCCTGGATTCAGAGGCGTCCCTGGGAAGGTGTGCAAGGAGAACCCAGACCCTGGTCGGGGACACGTCACAAGTGCGGAGAAGGGAGGCAGGGGTGGCAGGTGTAGACGGCCCCGATGCTGGCGAGGACAGGGGTGTGTGCGCCAGCAGGGTGGGGGGCTGGGTGTGAGAGCTGCTCAGATTGCCCTGCTCTGCGTGTGCAAAGCAGCCAACAGCCCCCGCCCACTCGGGCATCCAGAGGACAGTTGCGCTCCCCCTGCCCGGCAGAGGGTGGGTGGTGGCCCAGGGCTCCCCGGAAAGGGTCCCTTCCGGGGCGGGGGTGGGGGGACGCGCCCCGTGGCGCACCCGTCCTAACTGTGCCAAGTGTGCTCTCCCAGGTCCAGGCACAGCTGCAGCTGGAAGGCGTGGCGCACGCACACCCGCACCTGCACCCGCACCTGGCAGCGCACGCGCCTTACCTGATGTTCCCGCCGCCGCCCTTCGGGCTGCCCATAGCCTCGCTGGCCGAGTCCGCCTCGGCCGCCGCCGTCGTGGCCGCCGCCGCCAAGAGCAACAGCAAGAACTCCAGCATCGCAGACCTGCGGCTCAAGGCGCGCAAGCACGCCGAGGCCTTGGGGCTCTGACCCGCCGCGCGCCCCGCGCCCCGCCCCGGCCCCACCGCCCCGCCCGCGCTGCGTCCTGCACTCGACCCCTCCGCGCCCCCGACGGCCGCACTGACGGACGCCCTGGAGCGAGCGCGCGGCCTCCCTGCCCGGGGCAGCCCGGGGGCCCACCGCCGGCCGAGGGAGGGGGCCTTCCGGGACCTCAGGACCCCGCCGGACCCTCGCAGAGAGTGTGCGGGAGGCGGCAGGCGACGGTGACACCAGCCAGCCCGGCCCTGCGCCCGCCGCCTGTGCGCCCTGGCCCCGCGCGCCCAGGGGAGCCCCGCGCCTGCTCCTACCCTGTGCATGCGGCCTCCCACACCACACACCTTGGAAGAGCATAGAGTCTATGAAACTAGAGATCTGGGGCTGGTCTCCGCTCAAGATGCCAATTCTTGGTTTGCCAACACTTTTATTCACTGCCACGACGTCGCTTCCATCCCGGGAGGGCGTGGAGGACGGGTCTGGATTCCAGAGTGGACTTGCGCCCGCCAGGCCAGGGCCGTGCTCTGCAGCAATAAGGAAACGCATCTGCCGACCTGACCTGACCTGACCTGACCTCGGGACAAGGTGGGGGAGGGGGCGGGGGGCAGCTGCATCTCCCACCTTGTGACCGCTTTTATTTTTTCCGGGGGGGTGGGCTGGGGTGGACCTGTACCAGAGAGAGCACGGTCTTCACGCACACGTTTGGCCCCAAAGCAAGTTTAGAATTCCTTGTGCCATAGAACCAGGCGACTTTATAACTTTTTCCAATATTTGATTCCTGAATTGACTTTTTTTTTTTTTTTTTTTTTTTTTGCTGTTCTACAGAATTCAGACGCAGATACGTTGCATAGAGACACAGGGGCGCGTGGTTTTAAGGTGTAATACTGATGCAGCATTAACTTTAGTGAAATGCAACTAAGTGCAGTAAAGTGCAATACTGTAAATGTTATAGATTTAAAAAAAAAAAAAAGAAATGAAGAAAGAAAGAATAGCCGTGCACTCTTGACCCTGTCCGCTTCCGACTGGGAAGGGCATTACCTCTTCCTGCGTGCTGTGGGTCTGGCCGGTGGGCAGGGGGGCCCAGCGCCAAAGCGATGGGGGCGCCAGTGGGTGGTGGCCGGTGGGGACGAGTGTGCTCTGGTTCTGGGGGAACCCCGGTGTGTGGCAGGTGGTAAAAGCCGAAGCTGGGGCGCCAGGATGCGCCGAGCCGCCCAACACTGGGGTCTCCGAGTCACTGATAGGTTTTAGTAGCCGGTGGCCACTTGCAGGGCTGATTTCTCTTCTCCCTGCGACCTTCCCACGCCCCCTGCCCGTGCCCGCTCCGACTGGCTCAGCACCAAGGAGCCGCTGGCTCGCAAGGAAAGGCTCCTGGGACGGGGAACCAAAAAGCCTTCACGGCCCCCCGTTCTGCACCGGGCTTTGGGCAACGTGCTCGGCACATGCTGTGCGGGGCCTCGGGGCTGCGGCCGTGCCGGGCTGGTCTACCTCGATCGACCAGGCGCCTGTCTCTTTGCCTTACTCACCGAGGCCTGCCCGCCCGGACGTCGCGACCTCCAGCACTCCAGCAGTCCCCAGCCGGCCCTCCCGTCTCCCGCACCCCCCTGCACCCCCTTGCACGCCGGTGCGCCCCCGGGTGCCCCCACCCGGCCCCGGCCATTGGGGAACTCCACGTGCCCACCCTCATCCCCAAAGACGTCTCCATCTTTCCAGATCTGGCGTTGCCGATGTTCTTTCCTGATCCATGAACTTTGCTATATGTTTCCAAGAAAAAAACAAACAAAAAATCTTTTTTTCTTTTCTTTTTTCTTTTTCTTTTTTTTTTTTTTTTTTGCCTTTCCTTGTAAGGAAACATTTTCCACCTCTCACGGAGCTGAAGTGTGCATCCGTGTGGACGTGTCTCGTGGTGTGTCTCATCCGAAACCCTACACAAACCAAAAGCCTCCTTCGGCTTTTTTCTTTTTTAATTTTAGTAACGCTCTACTATAACAGAAAGACATGAAGAAAGCCAAGTCGGTATTTTTAAATCACGTGCAACTTTTATTCTCGTTTATTATTATAATTTTTTCTGCCCAGGCATTAATGGCATTATCGTGTTAGCCTCATACGTGCAGTTTTGCTTTTTACACGGCTGTGAATTTAAAAAAAAAAAAAAGAAGAAAAAGAAGATCCTATAAATGAGCTGGATTTTTCCTTTACATGCACACGATACCTTTCGAATCCTTGAAAGCTAACGACGTTCATCCTAAAATGCAACCCTTGGCAAAGGTTGCAGGTACAAAGCGTCCATCCCTGGTTTGTTTTCTGTGTGTGTGTGTGTGGTCCCCCCCCCCCAAAAAAAAGCGACTAATAATTTTTAATCAAAACGTAGTCCTCATAAACCACTCCCTGTGCAACGGAAAACTCACTCCACAGGAGCACAAGGCCACGGGGTTTGATCTTGGCAGAAAATCGGGAGATTTGAAAGCAGGGTCTCTGGCGCCTGGCTGCGCTGGGCGTTCTGGTGGGTGAGACCTGCTGGGTGGTGGGTGGGGGTGGGCTCCCCGAATGCTTGTTCTTGCTTTTTTTTCTTTCTTTCTTTCTTTGGTCGGATTTAACATGGAAAGTGCGCCAGGTATACGCCTCACCAATGGGGACCCTCCCGCCCCCCCAAAAAAGGAGAAGCATCACAGCAAATGTAAGGGTGGCAGGTGCTGCGGGGCGGGCTGGCGTCGCGCTCCAGTGCCGGAGAACCTTGCGCGTGCGAATCCAGCCTCTTGTTTCTCCCTGAAAGTCCAAGAGCGTCGGGTATGGGATTGTCCGAGGAGCTGGGGTCCGCTGTGGGCCTCTGCAGCTCTGCGCTCGCGTTGTTTGCTTCGGGGATGCAGGCGACGCCTGCAATGGGATGCATGTGGCTCGTGGCCCGCCAGCCCATCACCCCGGGGCCCGCGCATTGTGTCCACCTGTGCGCCCTCCTGTGCGTCCCCCTGTGCGCCCCCCTGTGCGCCTCCGTGTGCGCCCCCGTGTGCGCCCCCGTCTGTGCGCCCCCCTGTGCGCCCCCCGTGTGCGCCTGCCTGTGCGCCCGCCTGTGCGCCGCCTGGGGCGTGGAGCTGCCACGGGGCCCCCCAGGGCGTGAGAAATTAAATTCAGGGGCGCGGTGGGTGCTTTGTGTGCCAAACGAGATCCGTTTCTTGCGAAGTCATTCACGGTGCGCCCCACGAGCGAGCGGTCGCGGTGAGCAACGTGGCCTGGAACGTGCGCGGCTCAGGGGTCGAGGCCGGAGGCCTCCATCGGGGTCCACGGGCGCGTCCACGGGTGCAGGTTGAGCTGCGGCGGGTTCTCGCAGGCGCCGCACGAGGATTTGTGGTCGCCAAGGCGCGTCGAGCCCCCGACGCCTTTTCGTGCTCTCTGGAACCCTCTTGGGAGGGCCGTGGCCCGGCTTGGCAGCAACACGTTCTTGGGGAAATGCCACTGTTCCCTTTTTGGTGTCTCTTGGGGACAGATGCGCGTGTTGCCTCCTTCCGTGGCGGGCGGTGTGTCCTCGGGGAGGGCAGTGGCGTTGCGGGACCACGTGCCAGGCCCATGCCCTGGGCAGGTGTCTGAGTTGTGCACACTTGGAGCAGCTGTGCCTCCCACACCCGCTGGGATTCAGAGGCACCGCGTCCTGTGGAAGGAACGGGGATGCCCTGCAGGTGCCAGCTGCATAGGGACCCTGCACGGCGGCTTGCGTCGCCCTCACTGAGCCGAGGACAGGGCCGCATGCAGTGCCCAGATGGTCTGCATGCCAGGTACACCATCCAGAAGGTGTCTCCCCAAAATTGCAGCGTCCGCCCCCTAAGTGCGTCTCACCCCGCGTGTCGCCCGAGCGCCTTCGGAGCCACAGATGCTCCCCGGCCTCCCCCCACCCACAGCAGGTGCAGGGAACCTGTCGCACCCACCCTCCGCCCACGCTCCCATCCCTGCCCTGCAACCACCTGGCTGCAGTCTCAGCTGCACCCCGTGCACCTGGGGTGCACGCTCTCTGCACAAGCCTTGGTTTCAGGAGTGAGCTGGTTTGCACGCTTTGCCACGAGCACCTGTGGTCTGTGCTGCGGGCACGGGGGTGCGCGGTGGGGGGCACATCGGGATGTTTCAACAGGAAGCAGTAGAGATATTAAGCAGCCACGTCCGAGCTCGTGGCCACCCCATGACCCCCACGGAAAATAATAAATCTCAGCCTCCTCTGCTCCTATACTTGGCTTCCGACCAGATAGTTTAATACTTTTCCAACTACAAGCAAAGGCAGGGGGGGGACTCCCTTCTCACTGAGAGTTTTCCCCTGGGGAGCACATTGCAGACTCTCCACTGACTACAATGACATAAATTCTTGAGGCACTTTGCTCCTTCTAAGAGTTTGGGAGGTCGCGGCGGGAGGGAGGGCGTGACAGTCGACACGTTGGACGTTTTTTCTTAAAAAAAAAAAAGAAATTTAATAATAATGAAATGAAAATAAAACTGGTGCCTAATTTATTAAAAATTAGCTTAGGAGTATGCTGGTTTTTCGATACACGTGAAAACTTGATGCAATTTATAAATGTTTTATTGAAATTTGATATTTAACGAGGAATCGGTTGAGGAATGTAGAGAATATCGGGTTTCAAAGCTATGAAGCGTGCTATTTATTTGAAAGGTGATAGTTGGACAACCGAGCCCCGTTGTAGGTAGAGGTTCCCATCAGAGAGAGAGAAAGAGAGAGAGAGAGAGAGAGGCCCGGTTCTCTGCTTCTTGATACTGGATGTATGTGGATGTGTTATTTATTTTTTTTCCTTTTGGTTGAAAGTTCATAAATATGTGCTATTTTAATTATGTTGAGTGTAAATTTGACATTGCCTTGCATTTATTTTTATATTTTTAAAGCCTGTTGCTTTATTTCCCCGCCCCCGCCTCTTTGCCGACCCCAATTTATGAGCAGCCAGTATGATTTACGGCTCGGCAACAGTGTTTGGGTTATGCATACAAGGTGTGTCTGGACCTACAGACGTTTTCAGGGATTGCTCCAACGACGCGGAATAACACACGCTTTTCCCAAACCCGTGGTCTCTAAAAACCCGTATCCCTCTGCTTCTCGTTGGGGGGTGGGGGGGCGCAGGGGGGGAAAAACACCCTGGAGGTTTTTTTGGCCACGCTTTGCAGGTTCGTCACACGAAAATGCCCTCCTGTTTAGTTGTAGTCACAAAGTGTATTTTGTCAAACCATATAGTATGAATGTACATCTTGTAAAACGGAGATATAAATAAACTTATAAATATTTGTATTCAAGTGTTAAAAAAAATTCTCACCTCTCCCTCCCCCCGCCCCCACCACCCACCTTCCACTCCGCCCCCCAAGGGGTCGAGTGCAAGACGCCGGCGTGTTTCGGTGCCACGGCTGAACCTACAGGGCGTCTTCCCGGCCGCACAAGAGCGTGTGCGCGCTTTCCTGGCGGGCATCCGGCTGCGCTTTTCTGGGGCCTCTGACTTCTGCTCCTGAAACCACCACCCGCTTTCCGGCTTTTTACCCATCTCGGTCCACATCCTCCCAGAAGGTGGGGAAGGGAAGACAAAAACCCTATTTCGAATCGACTCAGCCTTTCTCGGGATGACGGCGCAGGCTTTTCCAAGAAGCCCGAGCACCTTGGTTTCGACTTTTCCATTAAAAAAAAAAAATTATTTTTTCTTTCTTTTTTTTTTTTTTTTCTTCCCCCTTGGTCAGTGTATACGGATTCTCCACCTCAGCATTGCAATGATGATTGAGTCATTTTGGAAAAAGAAAAAAAAAAAAGTAATAAATGGGAGAAAAAAATCAACTTTTCACAACGAGAACATTTTTTGGCATGTGCTTTTTATCTCTTTATGTAAAGGAAAGTTAATGACCTGATTTAGCCACTCTGACGGCTTCCCGGCTTCGATAAAAACCACATGTGCGGGAAACGCGGGCAGGGCGGGCATGGAATGGATGCAGCCACCCGAGGGGCGCTCGTACTGTGGCGGGGAGGTCTGGGGGCGGCTGAGTATTCGTGGGGGGCGAGCCCACGGACAGGTGGGCACTGCCAGCACGCCCCAGGTGCACGCCCTACAAGGTGCTGCCTTCCTGCGGGATCTCCTCTTCCAGCCTCGGAAGGGGTTTTGAACAACCTGCCCGTTTACTGCGGAGCGTCCAGCCTGAGATTTCCTGTTTCCTCTACGACCTGCGTGACCCGTGTGACCTGCATGTCACAAAACGGGTCAATGCCCAGGGCTTCCTTCCGCAAACCCGTTGGTGTCCTTGCAGGAAGGAAGGAAGGACGTGGTCTTTGCCTGGTGCCCACTACGAGGACCTGGGTCACTTGACACAAGGGCACGATCACTCCTGAAGACCCGTGTGACCTGTGGGTGGCCCCGGGGTGCGGCCTCTGACGGGTTTCGGATGCCCGTCTCTGCCATCCCAACCCCGGGCTTCCAGAAAGCTCTGGCATCCTTTTTTGCACTTAAATGCAGCCCATGTGGGTACTTGCGGGCTCCCCTTGTGTCCTCCATGCACACGTAGTCAGAGCCATTATTTTAAGGTGAAAATAACCATAAAGGTTGTCTTCGTGCAGCAGATTGGTTACTATTGTTTAACACTGTTTAGGAGACAGTTTTCCCTTCGATACAGTGTCCGACTGTTGCCAGTTGTAGCTAATTCGTTTCAAAAGAGACTGAGCCTGGCTCTCTCGTCTTTAAGACTGTTCCTGGCACACAACGAACCTAAAATGTAACTCTCTCGTCCTTGATTCTCTTTGATTTATTAGTTTTCTTTTTTCTTTCTTTCTTTCTTTCTTTCTTTCTTTCTTTCTTTCTTTTTTTTTGTGGGTTGTGCTGCAGACCCTTGCTGACACAGAACATAGTTTTTTTCCAAAAAAAAAAAATCATTTTAATTTGCACACACGGTCACACCTACAGAAAGAACGGGGCCGGGAATTTCCAGATAACGGTTTCCTACGGCCAGTTCCGAAATCCCTAAATTGGACACGAAAGCACACTGACGTTGCCTCCCGCAGACGTGTTTTCTTTTCCAGACTTCTGAGGCTTCTGCTGGGGCGTCTGACTTTCATATTCAATCATAGGAAGCGTAGGGAATGGAGGGAAAAAAAATGCAGAGAAAGCAAAACCGCGAACTGGCCGGCGCATACATTGTACAGACACACACACAAAGAGAGACGAGCTCTCCGAGTCGTGCACGGGGCAGTTGTCACGGAAAATCCGTGTGTTTGACATTCCCCATGCGATCTAAGCTCAAAATGAGACAGATCCAGGAAAACTCGCGTTGGTCATCGACACGAAGTCGCCTTGCTTTCCAATGCTGCAGAGCTTAAAAAAAAAGAAAAAAAAACTTAATTTCTTTCGTTTAAACATTAAGATGCTTAGAATAAAAATGCTGAGTGTATATTGCCAAATCTTATTAGTTTCCACAAAAACACACAGGGGTTTTGCTATGATTCGTCTGTTTTTTGTTTTTTTTTTGTTTTGTTTTGTTTTTTTTCCACCTCACTTGATTGAACTTGTGAAGCTTTTCCCTTCCCGTATCTCTGTGTACGTCGTTTACCTAAAGTCAGGGAGAAGGAGCATAAAATTTTAAATTAATTGGACCTCACCTCCTTCCCTGAGCCGTTTGGGACGGAATCTGAAGTTCTTTTTGTAGAGACTCCACGGGATGCAGACACAATAAACATGTGTTGTAAAGTTTGCTCCTGGGCCAGCTCCTCGATTAGTGTTTTTGCTTTGAGATGTAAGTGTTATCGTGTGCTAAACACATCAAAGGACGCCGAGCGCAGCGGTCCGTCTGCCTCTAAAATTAAAAAAACGCCCAAGACGAATCTGCCGCTGTTTAAGCAGCCATGACGTGCTTGCAGTCGTCCGTAGAAACGTGTGGCGTAGAGGACGGGATCCAAGACCTGCCCTCTGGCCACGGGACGGCCATGCAGATACCAAGCAGGGCTGCGGTGTGCGTGTGCTGCGCGGACCCACTGAGGCAGCTGACGTGTTCTCTACGTGGCGGTGGACGCGCGCTTATGGGTCCCTCGGAGGACAATTCGTCCTTGTGAGTCCGGACAGGTGTGTGCCCTCTCAACGGTTGAGGTGAGGCCTCCACACCCCACACGGAGCCCTACCTTTGTTCCCTATTCTTAGGATCAGGACATGCCAGTTGAAGCAGGATGTCCTTTTACTGGGTTGCTCCGCTGCGGGGAGCCAAGGGTCCACGTCTTGCAGGACTGGGAGGGCTGTCTGTCCTGTGGGGGCACAGATGCCTTGAGGACACCCCGTGCTTTTTCTTTCTTTCTTTTTTTTTTTTTTTTTGGTCCCAGACTAGTGGATTGAAAGGTTACATTGCATGGTGTGTGCCGTGCATGATCCACGGATGGTCCCGGGGAGATGCCCCAAGTGCCCTCTTTCTGCATGAGTCTCCGTTCATCCGAAAATATAACACACTCAGATGTAAGAAGTGTTGCACAATCGTCGGGAACCACGCAGTAGCGTGCCCACACACACTGGGACCATTTAAGCCACTGAAATGACATTGTATATTCAGGAGGTCAAATGGAGCGTGACCGCATGCTCTGCTCCATTTGTTTGACGACTGGGGTCCCCTTCAGGGCAGAAGGCCCGCCCGCGCACGTAGCGACCGCGGCAATTACTCGTGAAATCCCCGCCATCGAGGTGGGTCCACGTAGCAAACTAGAAGCTCAGGTCTGGAGGCCGCGGCTGCACGTGTCCATCACCATGTTAACCGCACGCTAATGAGAGGAAGCCAACCTAACGCAGTTGGCGTCAGTATTCCGGACGTTGTTGGTATTTGTCGCTCGGTTGGCGATTCTGGTTGCCAGCTACCTAACGAGAAGCGTTTTGACATCCAGGTAAGGCCCTAAGGGGGCGTCGGGAGTGGTGCCTCCAGCCCCAGCTCACCGCGGCATCTGGGCAGGAGTACATAAGCAGACCCTAGATATGGATTATGGAAGTCTGGACGAGACCATCAGGAGCAAGAGAGGCTGAGTTCGGAGATGCTATTGGCCGAGCCTCTGCAACCACCACCAGCAGGCGCCTTTGTGTCCATCGCTCACTCTGCCGATTCCTTCTTCTCTTCCAACGTAGACGCCAACCAAACACAGCTGAGAGGGAGTTGAGCTCGAGTCCTGTAGGTCTCCAAAATATGGCACAGGACGAGGAAGGGGCTTGCTTTTTCCAGAACATCCTACTTACACCTACCGACCTTACCATTTAGTGTGTGTCTATGTGTGTGATTTTTTATTATTACCGTTATTATCCAGGGGAAGGTCCCTCCTGCCTCTTCCAGCGTCTGGGGCCCCAGGCGTCCCCGGGCTGGTGGCCCCATCCCTCCCGTCTCCTCTTCCATCATCACGTAGCTCCTCCTCTGTGTCTGTGTCTCCTCTTCTGTCTCTTAGAAGGACCCCTGTTGTTGCATTTAGGGCCACCTCATCCAGGACACCTATCATTGGATTTAGGACCACCCCAATCCAGGATGAGCACATCTCAGATCCTTCACTTTGTCCCATTTGCAAGTTCCCCATTTCCACATGAGGCCCCACTCTGCGACATCAAAACCCGGTATCTTTGAGGACTGTTATTCAAACTTTCACAGCTACCACGTTTCTTAGGGTTCCCAGCCCCGCGCGTGTGTGCACGATCCCGGGTCCCTAAGATTCGGGCTGGTCCTCAGAGCTTCTTCTTTCTGACCTGGGCTGAGCGCCTGGAAGGTGGAAGAGTGTGGTGATGAGCCACATCACGTCTGAGATTTTCTCTCCTGGATCTGCGAAATTTGACAGTTATGACAGCGTCCAACACATGGTTAATTTCTGCCTAATAGATACTTCAGAAAAAGCCATAAAAAATGAACCACGGCCTACATGTATGTGAAATCGTCCAAGTAAATATACATATTTATGATATATAAATATATTAAATATTATATATTTTAAATATAATAAATATTAATACATAGACATTTACAATATATAAATATATTAAACAGCATATAATATTTGAAATATAATAAACATGCATAAAAATATTAATATATTTATAATATATTAAATAAAACATATGCATACATATTTATAACATATTAAATATGAGACTTGAAAAATAAATATTATATACATATTTATGATGCATAAATATATCAAATATTATATAATATATATATTTCCTTGGAGAACACTTTTCAGAAAACAGAGTTAAAACTCTCTCAGGGACATGTCACTTTTTGTGTCCGGGGCACCTAAATATAGATTTCCCAAATGCATGACCTCAGGGAGAAATGGAACATATTGGATATTTATTTTCAACGTTCCGGCAGCCAGATCCTGAGCGGGATGCCTGGCTAATGCCAGCCTGGGGCTGACCCCCCCCAACCCCTTCACCCCCACATTAGGGCCCTAGTTTTATTTATTTTTATTTTTTTGATAATAAATTTATTTTTTATTGGTGTTCAATTTGCCAACATACAGAATAACACCCAGTGCTCATCCTGTCAAGTAGGGCCCTCGTTTTAAAATCTTCCCAACGACACTTCACGGTGACACAAGGGTTGGGCCTGCCCGGGTGGGCATTTAAACTTCATCTGTCCTCAACTTCACGGCAACACTTTTGCTTTATGGCGTATCCTATTTCTGGATACGGATTCAGAAACGTGAGAGCCGTTCTCTGGCGTTATTGGAGAACCGTGCGCTAATGTGTGCTAATGACCTAATTATATTCTCAGGCAGAAAGCCCTGCATCATCTCGTAAAACCTTTTTATGAATTTTTTATTTTATTTTATTTTTTAGTTTCTTTGCGGCAATATACCTCACACCGCCCTGCGATTCACCTTTTTTAAAGGGTAGGGTTCAGCGGTGCAACCGTCACTACCATCCCCATTCCGGGATATTGTCATCATGCCTCCTCCCCAAAACGAAGTCTGTACCCATGAAGCAGTCAACGTCAAGTCCTCCTATGTCTCGCCCCCAAAAATGTTCCTTTCAGTTAATCACTAATCGGCTTCCTGTTCTCACGGATTTTTCCTATTCTGGTATTTCATATAAATGGCCCACGTCATCAGGTCTTATGTGTGTGGCTCCTGTCACTGAGCATCGGGTTCTCAAGATCCATCTGCAGGGTAGCAGGAGTCAGAGATCTGCTCCTCTGCATGGCTGAGTAATAGTCCCTGGTGTGCGGGATGGGTCCCATTCTCTTTATCCATTCATCACTTCACGGACATGTGGGTTGTGTTCACCCGTGGGTTGATTATGAATAATGCTTCTATTTAGGAGACTTTGTACGGGCACGATATTTCCGTCCCCTTGGTGTCTACTGAGCCACGGGATGATGGGTTGTAAGTCAATTCTACCTTGAGCTTTTAAGGGGATTGACTGTTTTCCAAAATGACGGCACCATCTTACATTCCCAAGAGCGATGGACGGGGTTTCTGATTTCTCTACATCTTTAACCATGCTTCTTTTTTTTTTGTTTGTTTTTGTTTTGGATGACGTGCATCCTCGTGGTGTGAAGCAGCATCTTACTGGAGTTGGGATTAGAATTTCTGCACTGAATTAGGATGCTGAGCATGTTTTCATGTGCTTATTAGCAATTTGCATATGTTCTATGGAGAAACATCTGTTCCATGAATCCTCGCCCCAATTTTCAGAGGGGTCATTCGCCTTTTCGTCGTTGAATTGTTACGGTTCTTTATATATTCCGGATACAAGGCCCATATCAGAGATACGACTCGCAAGTATCATTTCGCATGCTGTGGGTTGTCTTTTTACCTTCTTGATAGTGTCCTTTGAAGCACAAAAATTTGGGGTATGGATGCAATCCAAAATTTTTTTATTTTAATTTTGTTTGGTTTTGTTTTTTACTTATGCTTTTGGTGTCAGACCTAAGAAGCCACTGCTTAACCCAAAACCATAAAAAAAAAATACATGTATGCTTTTTCCCCAAGGGTTTTATAATTTTTGCTCTTACATTGTGGTGTTCATGCATTCTCTGAGGTAGAGGTGCAACCTTACTATTTTTCGTGTCGAGGTACAGTTGGCCCCACTGAATTGTCTTGACACCCTTGTCGACCTTCAATGGACCGCAGTACATGGGTTTAATGTGGGATTCTCCATCGTGTTCCATTGGTCTGTATATATCACGTGCCAAAACCCACACAATCTTGATTACGACAGCTTTTTATTAAGTTCTGAAATCAGGAAGGTCCAGTCCTCCAATGTTGTGAAACTTTTTCAAGATTGTTGGCTCTCGCCATTTTTGGAAGAAATGATGAAGAGTTGGTGTTGATTCCTTTAATATCGACTGGAACTACCAGTGACACCACTTGGTGCTGGGTTTTTCCTTCACAGAAAAGTTTTTTTGTTTGTTTGTTTGTTTTTGGTTACTAACTCAATCTCTTTATGTGTTACAGGTCTATTTAGGGTTTCTGTTTCTTCTAGAGTCAGTTCTTGCTTATTTATTCATAATAGACACACAGAGAGAGGCAGAGACATAGGCTCAACCACTGAGCCACCCAGGTGCTCCTATTTTTAGCTTTTTAAAGATTTTATTCCTTATTTTGGAAGGGAAAGTGTCGAGGGAGATGGAGAGAGAACGTCTAGTGGACTCCCCCTGACTGCAGAACCCGATGCAGGGCTTGATCTTGTGACCCTGGGATCACGACCTGAGCTGAAACCAACAGTTGGACACTTAACTGAGTGAGCCACCCAGGTGCCCCAAAACTTAAAATTCAAGTTTAAATAGAAATTTAACACTTTAAACAATTTAAAAGCATTCATCCTTATCTGTCGGTATTGAGGACACGCTGTTTTCTCCACATCCTCCACATTCTCCACACATCTACAAGTGTCTTTTGCAAGGTGAGTCTTTTCTGGGATGCACAGACTTGTGTACACGGGAGGAGGAGCACTTGCCTGGTTTCCAACCTTGAACACTTGAGAGGTCGTTTCTCGCCGGTGGCAAAGCCAGGGCATCGGCATTCCCTTCCAAGGAACATAGACGTGGCGAGAGCTTTCAGGTAGACCCCTACCATTCCCCAGCCCTCGTTGGCAGTCCTGCGTCTCCTGAGCAAATTCCCAATTCTCTTTATTCCACACATTTGCTGAAACAGTTTCCGAACTTTCCCTGGGGTCATGATGAGGCACTGCGGATGGACTCTCTGCTGACATTGGTCACCTTGCCTTGGTTCCCTGCCTTCCTTGGGAAGTGGTGATGCTCTCACTGTTCTTTTCTGCCTTTGGGGCCCCTCAACGGGTGTTCTGGCACTTTCCTTCCAGGCACTTTGCAGTGGTTCCTGGATGAACCTTGGAGGCTGGCGTCATGGTGAATGGGATGCCCCACTCTTGGAAGGCATCCATGCTGGGGGTTTGGCACTCTGGGGTCGCCATCTTGAAATTGTCCATAATGTCATCATTGGGTGTTTTCCAAGGAAAGTGTGGTGGGATGATGGAGCATGGTGTGGGGACTTAGGACTGCAGCTCCCAAGGTGTCCCGTCCCCGTGCCTCTTGGGATGGATTCTCTCCTGCCTGGTCCCTCACTCCCAACCCTGTGCACCTGCTGGAGGCCTTCAGCAGAGAGCCCGCCCTGGATGATTTACAGCAAAGACACAGAACAGTTTCCCTGCCTCCTTTTTTTTGTTGTTTTTGCAAAGACACTATGCAGGTCAGAGCATCTCAAAACGCAGATGACACCATCCCGGGCCCAGGCAGCGGGCTGGCAGCACCACATCAGACCTTCAACTGTGTTTGCTGAATCGGTGTTTAGATCTGACACACAAGCACAGATTTCATAAGAGTTCAGTGCTATAAAAAATAGAGTGAAAGGAAAAGAAAGGGAACTCAGATGACGTTTTTCAGGTTTATCAGCTAAGCTTGTGTGTGTTCAACGTGGAAGAAAGCAAGTAGAAAGGTCACCGTGGACCCCGTGAGCCTTTCTGAGATTGCATTTCAGCAGACCATGTTTGCAGAGCCTGCACATGCGTGTTGGGCCTGCGTGTTGCATCCATGAGTCATGTGTTGTAAAACATCAGCTGTCCCGATCCGATATATTCTTCCGCTGAGTGATTGGGGGAACCATGAGCTGCTGATTGGGGTCTGGCATTGATGTGAAGATGGGGAGGCATGGGGAAAAATCCCAGGGATGGGGAGAGAAAGAGACAGAGACAGAGAGATAGAGAGAGATGAAGAGAGACACGAGGACCCAGAGAAGAGAGAGATGCAAGAGGAGCATCAATAGGGTCATAACCGTGATGGAAAAATAATCGCCCCGAAGCCCATCCTTCCCAGGAACCATCTGTTTCAATATTTCTATAGTCTTCACAGGCTTTGAACATGATTTTTACATAGTTATAATAATACTTTATGCAATTTTTCTCCTTTCTTTCCCCACGTAGCCTATAAGCAAGGGAGGCAGGGCACATTCATTTATGCTAAGAAATATGACTGCCAAATTGACACCAGGACTCAGAGCAGCCAATGTCAACATTCGTTCTTTCGCGAGGAAACTCTACTGGTTAAAAAAAAATGGTTCTAAAATACGGCTTAATGAGAGTGGAAAATCAAGTGAAGTGGGGGTGCCCACCGGGGCAGAGGCAGCAGAGCGGCATCAGTGGTGCATGGTGTGGGTTCTGGAAGAGGCTCGGAAACGGCGGATTAGTGCTTCTTTCCGCCTGATGGACACCTTCTGGACAACTGGGAATTTATGGTGACGTCGGGCAGAGACGGTTGAAAGCGGTCAAAATGGACTGAGCCAAAGTTGCGCGTGCGGGGCGGGCTGCACAGAGCGTTGCCTGTCTACTTAGCTACTGGGGCTGCCTTTGCAGAGCAGGAGCTCCCCTCCCACGGGGTTGCTGCCTAATATGTGTCATAGGGGTTTTGGAGATAAGCCCGCGTGCACACCCTCCTCACGCATCCACGTGCTGTCGATCCAGCCCGGGGTCCGTTCATCGCATCGCCGGAGAAGTTGTTTTCAAGAGCATGTCCGGGGGCACCTGGGTGGCTCAGTGAAGCATCTGACTCTCGATTTTGGCTCCGGGTAGTGAGGTCAAGTTCTACACCAGGCTCCCTGCCCAACAAGGACTCTGCCTTTCTCCTCCTCCCACTCTCTGGATTCCTCCACTTGCTAAATAAATAAATCTTATGACAACAACAAAGGCGTGTTCAGATGCTTCTGGTTCTTCCCGTGGACACGTGCCCGTCTCAAATGGGCACGTTCATCACCATGACTACCTGTCCTGTCAACGTGGAAAACATTTGGCCACATTTATGGGATGAACATACCGCACACGATGAGGTCCTGGCCTTACCATCTTGCGGGTTGACTTGCGTTCCCCGGAAGATACGTTCGGGCCCTGCTCCTGTGGAACCTGTGAATGTGACCGTATCTGGGAACAGGGTCTTTGCAGATGAGATGAAGTGAAGGGGGTGAGATGAGCTCATCCTGCATCATATCTGGAAAGAGGGTCTTTACGGATCTGAGATGAGCTCGTCCTGGACGAGGTGGCCCTAACTCCATTGACACGTGTCCTTGTATGAGACAGAAGAGGAGACGCAGGCACAGAGGAGGAGCCACGTAATGATGAAGGCAGAGACGGCAGGGACGTGGCCACCAGCCCAGGGACGCCTGGAGTCCCAGATGCTGGAAGACGCAGGAAGGACCCTCCCTGGGGCCTCTGGACTTCAGTGGCCCTGTCCCACATGAAACTCAGACTTCCAATCTGTAGAATTGTGATAAATTTGTATTATTTTAAGCCATGTGCTTTGTGCTAATTTTTGTAGCGGGTCCAGGACTCTCCTGCCCTGCCCTTCAGCTCTGGGAAGTTCAGATGGGCAGCTTTTCCCACTGGGGATGCCGTTGCCGCCCTGTGTTCCAGGAGACCGAGTCTCAGGAGGGAAACAACGCAGAGAGTCCCCGAGGTCCAGAGGAGCCACCACCCAGGAAGATGTGTGCGCGGTGCCTGTCTGGCTCAGTAGCAGCCCTGCTGCTCATGCATTTTTTATTCTGAAGGAGGAGAGTCGCAGAGAGGAGAGTTGAAAAGTCTCTCTTTACCCAGCAGAGAGGGAACGATGGGCTGGCCACGTACCGGACACATCTGAGGCCTCTGGCTGTGTTCAAATGATTCTGGTCGATAGGAATTGCAAGCTCTTTTTTTCTCCCCCCGTCAAGTCCTTTTCTCCTCTGTGTTTTTGAAATTGTATGAATTGAAGGCGGAAACTTAATCCTCGGAGTTTTGATCGCTGGAGAGTCCCGCCATCTCCGCCGGGCGCGTCAGAGGCGTCCGCTGGTCAACATGTGGAGGGGAGTCTTTGAACGTGGGTCTCGGCCAAGCGTCGCCGGCAGAGCCCGCACCTCCCCGGTGCTTTGGAGGTGCAACGTCAGAGCCCGGCCTTCTTGGTGGATTCTTCACTGTGCGAGCTCGGCAATGCTTACTTTCCCGGGGAAACAGGAAGCCCTACGCCTCCAGGAGCAGAAAATGGAAACATTAGCACGTGCATGTGCGTGCATGTGCATTTGTGGGTGAGAGCGCACGTGCACACGTGTGTGTGCGTGTGTGTGCGGCGGCCGGCCTGCGTGTGGTAGACGGGCCGACTCTGGGAGATCCTGGCACTGGCTCTTTGGTAGCAGGGCTGACGGATGCGGTGAGAACTTGCACGTCTGAGTCCCTGTTACGGGGCAGGGGACATGCATAGTGGGCTGAATGGGGGGTCCCCAAAAGATATGTCACGGCCTGGCCCCCGGAATCTCAGAACTTCACTTTATTTGGAAATAGGGTCTTTGAACCTCGTTAGGAACCTGCTGCTGGGGAAGCGGCTGAGATGACAAATATTTTATGAGGTCACGCGTGCATTTGGGGATGCGCTGGCCGGCGCACAAGGACCCCTCATGCAAGGTAGTTTTCTCTGCCTCCCGCTCGCAGACCTGACTTGGCCCTGCCCGGGGACAGCCCGCGTTCCCTGCCTGTGATCCATCTGTTTCTTCTTAAATCGGGTCTGACTGGAGTCTTTGTTGGTTTCGGGGTAAGTGATGAGTCATATTAGCGGCGCGATCCCAGGCGCCGCGGCGTGATTGGTGCAAAAGACAAATTTGAGGTCCCTCCCTCCCCTTTTCAACAATTCCTGAGCATCTCCGGACGCCCACAACGCAGAGCTGGACGATTTGGGGGCTCTGGTTGGGGGGGAGGGACATGGGGGTCTCGTGTGTAGGGTTGCAATGAAAACTCTGTGATCGTGGTTGGTTTTGCTTTGAAAAGTTTCCGTCTCCAGGGGGTTTGAAAGGGACGCGGGTAAATTTTATTTTTGGAGCTCACGCTTTCAAGAGACCGGAGAGCCCTAATGAATAACACCTGCCACGTATTGTGTCTGCGGGAAACGTAGCACCCCACAGAGCTGGGGTGTCGCACCCCCATCCAGGCCCTACATCCGGAGGGTGGTTGGAAGAAGACGTGGTGCTCCGTTAAAATGCAGAATTTAAGACGGATTTTGCTGGCACGTGGTGCCCTGTTTGACGCCCGTGACATCTTCCCCGGGTATTGGTATTGGTTTGTTCCTATAAGGTCGCGGATGAATCCCCGCTGCTGAGGCTTGAGCCTGGGGTCGACGGCCTTCTTTCCTCGGCAGGAAGAACGAATGTGTTCACGTGCGATGACGGCCACCTGACGAACGGATGCCACGCTGGGTGATGCTCGGTGGGCCCCGGGTTCCTATCTGCGGGCATATAAGGCTGTGCGGTCGACGCTCATGGGCGCACGGAGCTCTGCGGTCCTTGCGGATGTCCATTTAGGGGCGCACGCCGTGGGGCCCCCGCTGCTAGGCCGGGCGGATGGGGCGCGCAGGAATGCATATGGCGCGACCGCTCTGGGCATTTACACGGTCTGGGGGGCTGCCGTTGAGCTCAGGTAGGTCTGCGGACCTTGCGGATGTGCATTTAGGGGCGCGTGCCATGGGGACGTGCCATGGGGATGCGCCATGGGACCCTGCAGCTAGGCCGGGCGGATGGGGCGTGCAGGAATGCATATGGCGCGACCGCTCTGGGCATTTACACGGTCTGGGGGGCTGCCGTTGAGCTCGGGTGAGTCTGCAGTCCTTGCAGATGTGCATTTAGGGGCGCGTGCCATGGGGACCCCACAGCTAGGCTGGGCAGATGGGGCGCGCAGAAATGCATATGGAAATACCGCTCTGCGCATTTACAGGGTCTGGGAGGCTGCCGTTGAGCTCAGGTCGGTCTGCGGTCCTTGCGGATGTGCATTTAGGGGCGCACGCCATGGGGTTGTGCCATGGGACCCCCGCAGCTAGGCCGGGCAGATGCGGCGGGCAGGAATGCATATGGCGCTGCCTCTCTGGCCATTCACACTTTGGGGGGCTGCCGTTGAGCTCAGGTGGGTCCGTGATCCTTGTGGATGTGCATTTAGGGGCGCGTGCCATGGGGACGCACCATGGGGCCCCCGGTGCTAGGCCGGGCGGATGGGGCTCGCAGGAATGCGTATGGCGCTGTCCTCCTGGGCGTTTACACGGTCTGCGGGCTGCGGCTGGCTGCAGTGGGGCTTGCGGTGTGCGTGCGGGTGTCCGGCTCTGTGGGTCCTGGGCCTGGGCGCCCTCCCCTGTTGCCGCAGGAGCACGTGAGGCCCGTGGAGGAGACGCCGCCGAAGGAGGTGAAGAATCCAGTTGTACAGGTCAGTCCTGGGAGCCTCCTCCACCGTCGCAGCCTCCACACGTGGCGACATCCACTGCAACTGGTTGGGGCCCAGGCCACGGTAGCCACGGCTGGTGACCCACACGCTCAGCGGGAGGCTCGGTGGCCTTGGGAAGCCTTAAGCGCAGCGCCGGTCCCCGCAGAGCTGGGGTGGATCCCGCGGGGCGCTCGTGTGCACCATATGTCACGGGGCCAGCGCAGACCCGGGTGGGGCTCCCCGGTGACCGGTCTCGCTCATGGGGCAGGACATGACAAGGCTTGGAGGTGACCCTCCCTGCCCCCCTGGGAGCCAAGGACATGCTGAGGGAGGACCTGCCCAGCAAGACAAATGACCCCTGATGAGGACAACGTGCTGCTGCTGCTGTGATGGACGCATCCAGGAGAATCCAGGATTTTGGGGTGTTTCCTCCTTTCCAAGGAGGCAGTGGGTGGCTCGATCCCAGACCCTCCTTCCTGAGAGCCCCTGACTCGGTGGCTGCTGCTCCGTGGCTGAGTCCTCACTCCCCACTCACGGCCCTGATGTCATTTCCCGGGTGTCCCTGCCGGTTCGATTACCCGGACGTCAGGGCACAGCGTCCTGCAGTGGCGGTTCCTTGTGTCCTTGATTGTCCTTGATGCCCTTCCCGTGGAAGTCCGTGTGGTCAGCGTCCTTGGAGGCTGCTCCCATGTCACCTTCACAGCGATCGATGGCTCTGGGGTCCTCCGGGTCCCTCCGCACCCCCCTCACCCCACGTTCCCGATCCCTCGCTCTGCATCACTTCCCAGCATGGAGCTCAGATGGCAACAGGCCGTGTCACTTACTGGCTTATACTGACTGCTTCCCCTTCTCTCCGTCCGTCACCTGGAACGGGGCTCCAGGGGGCCGGGCTGGGTGCCGGCACATAGTTGGGGCACTGTGAACGTTTGTCGAATGAATGCTAGATCGACCGACGCATGGTGGTCGTGTGTGACCCTTCAGTCCCGAGCTCGGGTGATGACCAGGTGTCCTCCACGGCCCCCGGGGGTCACTCCCTCCCACGCCCAGGCTGGGGCATGGGTGTCTCGGGGTGGGGGAGTGCAGTGAGGACCCTTAGGGACAAAAGAGGGGACCGTCTTTTTCAAAGACCCTTTCTTTCCTGGATGCTGACACCCACCCCCATGCACCTGCCTCTCTCCCGATCCCATTGTGTGGAGGGAAACACACCTGGGAGCAGGTGTGCCCTCCTGCATCACCGCCCGCTCCCTGGACAGCGGCACGTGCAGACCGCTTCTCATTTTTCTCATCACCTTAGACTTTTCTAACTCCATGGAGCCGCCCATGGGCACCCCCATGGAGCCCCCTGCCGCCGTGATGTGGGCGCCGTCTACACAGCTGGAGGAGGGTTCTTCGTCAGCCCTGCGTCTCTGGTCTGATTGGGGCACACATGACACTCACAGAGGAGCAGGGGCACACTGTTCGGTCCTGCGGGGTTGGGCCATGAGCCGTCGTGAGCCTGGAGCCGGGTTGCACCCTGTGGGCACCTGCCCACCTCTTGCACGATGACAGCCTCCATGTGCTTCTCCTTCTGCCACCGGGACCAACTGGATCTGGGGTTGGCCCATGCTTGGGTGATGCTGGGCCACGGAGAAGACTGAGGGCCATGCACCCAACACCCGGCACTTAGCGCCTAGCACTCTGGGGGGGGGGGCTTGGGGCCACTCGCAGTCCCCAGGCACAGTGATGGAAGGCAAGGGGGGAACCAGACAAGGGACGCGCTGGCTGCCCTGACATGAGAAGAGGGAACATCACATGGCGAGTGTTTAACCCCAGTGAAAAACGGACCGAAAACCCCCGTGTGTGCTCGTTCCTGCCAACGGTTAGCATTTTTAAGAGGAGGTGGGGTTAGGGTTAGGACCCTGCTCCTTTCCCCAATCCTGTGGGGGCTGAGAACCCCTGGCTGCATCTAAGGAAGCCAGGCATGGAACGTCCACGCTGATGCGTGCAGGTGGGCCATTGCACCCTCAGTACCTGCGGCTCCTGGTGGGGGAGGGCGACCCCCTCCCTTTTGACCTGCTGACTCCTCCTGCACGAACCGAACCCCACACTTGGCGGCGGAGACAGGGGGAGGGGCACTCGGCATGCTGGGGTCACTTCGCCGTGGCCGGGTTTCCCTGGAGCATTCCTTGTTTTGAACGCAGGAAGCCTCACCTTCCGGAACCCCGTGAGTCCAGGGCAAACCAGGACGGTTGATCACCCCACTGGTGGGTTTTGTTTTTTATTTTTCCCCTCCCCATGGTGCGTCTGACCCTCCGGGCCGCGCATCCCTTCTGGGGTCCATCCCGTCATGCGTTTTACCTTCCTGGACTTTGCTAGATTAAAAATGCATCAGGACCAATTTTGATTTACCCGATGTTTCTCATCAATGCACCATTTCAGATTCCCGGACCGCGATGCGCTTCTTGGACTCCGACTCGGAAGGCATCGCGTAGGGAGTAACGAGGCCGCGCTTACGGACAAGAGCAAAGTCATCACTGCTTCACATTTTATTTTCCGTGTCCCCGTTCCGGTCAAATGGTCCGTTTGCAACGTTCTTTGCCGTTAGGTTTATGTGTCGTGGTTGAACAGCACAGGAACCACCGTCTCCCTCCGAATTACATTATTTTAAAGTCACACTGAGCTCCGGAGGAAGAGCGAGTGCGGGTGGGCCTGGCGCACGGGCATCTGGACGCATCGGCGGCGGGGACTCTGCGTCCAGATACCCCGGCCTGCGCAACCCCCTGTTGAACCATCCTCTGTGTTATTTAAGGGCGGACCCTGTGGTCGGAAAAGATCACGGGGCCGCCCGCCTGCCGTTCCTTTTAGCCTCTGCCTGTTTCCAAGGAAGATGTGGTGGGATGGTGCCTGGAAGCTCCGAGTGTTAACAGCATCGAGTGTTTGTGGAGGGACTAGTGTGTTCCAGGCGCTGATCCGGGCACGGCGGCGAGTTGCAGCTGCCCCCCCACCCCATCTCCGGTGTGCATGGAGTGTATGGGCAAGGGTCTGACAAGTACTGGGAGCGCGCAGTGCTGCAGGTGGGGCAGGACCGAGCACACTGCCAGGGCGCAGTGATACAGGTGGGGCCGGCGGAGGTACCCGTGAGCGCGCAGTGCTGCAGTTGGGGAGGGACCAGGCGCCCCAGGAGCGTGCAGTGCTGCAGATGGGGAGGGCGGAGGTGCCCCGTGAGCGCGCAGTGCTGCAGGTGGAGTGGGACCGAGCACACTGCCAGGGCGCAGTGCAGGTGGGGCACGTGGAGGTGCCCGTGAGTGTGCAGTGCTGCAGATGGGGCGGGACCAGGTGCCCCATGAGCGTGCAGTGCTGCAGGTGGGGCTCATGGAGGTGCCCCTGAGCGCGCAGTGCTGCAGGTGGGGCGCATGGACGTACCCCTGAGCGCGCAGTGCTGCAGGTGGGGCGCGCGGAGGTGCCCGTGAGCGCGCAGTGCAGGTGGGGTTGGACCGAGCACCCTGCCAGGGCGCAGTGCTGCAAGTGGGGCGGGCCGGGGCGCCTTGTGAGCACTCAGGGCTACAGGCTGCGGGAGGTACGCAGCAAGATGGGACTACACAGGCGATGGCCAGACTGTGCCGAGTACTGCAAGCACCTGGCTGTGTGCGCTCTCGTTGGGACAAGGCGTCGTCGAGTCACCCTTGTGTTGGGGGCGAACGAAAGTGGGTCCAAGGGAAGGACCCTCTTCAATGGACACAGCTGTGCGCACAGATAAGGGAACTTCTTGGGACGTGGGGGTCGCATCTGTGTCAGGGGCGTGTGCCCGCCTTCACAGGAAAAGCACAGCCGCGTGCAAACGAGGAGCAAAGTCAAAAAGTTGGGCTGGTGTTTCTGCAGAAACGGGGAGCCCCCTCGGAGCCACCTTGGACGTGCCCGCTGAGCCTACCCGAGAGCTCGCCCCCGTTCCCCTGGCGTCTGGGGGAGTCTTCACAACCACCTGTCATTAACCTTGACTCTATCTCGACCTTTCTGCAGGAAGAAAAAAATCAGGCGGGGTAGAGGTGTTTCGTGTTGGAAGAAGGGAAGATGCACTGCCTCCGCAGCCCGTGCCCCGTGCACACCTTCCCCAGACCCCAGAGGACAAGGCTGACGAGGGAAACCGGGGAGCCTCACGGGGGCGGGGGTGGCAGCTCTGATTTCCTGCCCTCACTTCAAAGGGGGCTCCGTCCTCCGGTGCTTTTGTGCCTGATTTCTTTTCCTGCTGGCGTCCCTTTGTTGGAGCGAACCTCAGTGCAAACCTGATATTAAAACACACAGAGGCTAATGCCAGGGAAAACATGCGCCCCTCCCGGTTTCGGAGGGGGGAAGAAAAAAACTCATAAGCGCGGCCATGCTTTTCTAATAAAAATTCATTAAGTAATGGTTATGAGGGATGAGGAGCGGCATGAAACAAAAGCACACCATCAAGCGGGCTTCTTTGAACTTTTCGCGCTGTGCACAAAGCCGACATCATCTGTGCCCGGCGCTGTCCCCCGCCCCCACGGAGAGGGAGCGGGGGGCCGTCCCCCGTTCCTAGAAGCAGGTGGTCACGACAGCAACGCTCGCCTGGAAGCCCCACACAATGCTTTCTGCGTCTCCCGTGCTCGTGTGCGGCCTGCAAGGGCCAGGGCGCGGGGCTCAGGCGCCAAACTCCCAGGTTTTGCTCCTCGGAGCACTTGGGGGAGACTCTCCAAGGGCGCAGGCGCAGCTGAGCATCCATAGGATGTGGAACGAGGATGGGGGTGCCTATCTGAGGGTCCTGAGCCACCCCGCTCAATGCCTTGTAGTTGGGATGGGTGTTGAGAACTAGGAGGATCGCTCTGCACGATCTAAGGCCCGAGAAGAGCTCTCTGGGTATAGACGGGCAGCCGTGGAGGGCCTCCCTGTCCCGCCAGCTCTCCAAGGGTCATGTGTCATCATTGCCCTGAGGAAGGGCTGCCTTGCACACCAGCTTCCCAGGCAGCTCGGCTCCTGGGAGGGTGAGGAGAGCTGTGCTCCACAGTGCACGGGGGTCCTGGACACGCTTCGCCGGCATCCGAGCACCGTGCGTGGGCGCAGACTCTCAACACTTCTTGTGGAAGCGAGGTGCACGGGGGCCCTCACGTTCACCACGTTCCCGGGACACCTCGAGGAGGCCGCAAGCTCACTGCCGGTGCTCTGCAAACACCACCTCTGTCTGGTTCCAGAATATTCTCGTCCGCCCAGTGCAGCTTTGCACACTTGAAAATCTTCTGTGGCCTTTGCGATGCCCAGTTATGGATAATGGCTTTGTCTGAAATAAAGAAAGGTAGCATTGAGGGGGTGTGCGTGCATCAGGGTATTATACGCATTTATAAACATGTATGCACATATAAATACATAGAAATACATATGTACACGTGCAAATATATACACAGATAATACATGTGTATATAAATATACAAATATATATGTAGAAAGGTATATAAAAGATGCATCTATAAATATATACATATGGGGACATAAAAATTTACATATATGCATATATAAAAATATATGTATAGGGACATAAAATACACATATATACACAGACAGACATATAAATACACATATAAGATTATATGACATATAAAAATCCGTGCATATAAACATATAGACATAGAAAAATATATATTTAAAATATAAATATGCACAAACACCCCAAAAGCCCCCCATGTTCCCCCCTCCCCACGGAGGTGTGGGTTCGGGGTAAAGAAGGCTGGGAGCCACCCTGAGTGGGGACCCAGGGTCTGGGCAGGTGGGCAGGGGACCTCGTAGGGTCTCCGTGCTGAGAAACGGTGTAAAATGTAGACAGCAGGACCCAGGCACTGCGTGTGACCCCGTTCAGATCTGGGTGTGGGCGGCCCCCAGTGCCCCGAGCCCCACTGCACCGGCCTTAGCCCACGGTGCGTACTCACCTGTCACCCATGCAGGAGCGGAGAGGTTTGCTTGCCCTCGGAGAACCTCCTGCACGGACGCTTGTTGAACTGGCCATGGGGCTGAGGTCCCCACGTGACCCCAGAGCGTCCGAAGGCGGGCGGGGGGACGCTGCCAGCTGTTAATGCTGGTGCTCTCAGTGGTCCCATGGGCCCCGGAGACCACCAGTGGCGTATTGGAGGCCGAGAGGTGTTCCTGGGGAGGAAACTTCACCAAAGACACCCGCAGAGCACCCTTGTCTCTGCGTCAGGGATGCAGGGCACCGTGGGTTTCCCCAGAGCACAGGGATGGACATGATGGGCATATTCACGTGGAAGCACCAATACCCGTGGATGGGACCCCACCCCCTTCCGTCCTGTCTCCCCGGAGACCTCGCCCTCTGTCGTATAACACAGCAGGCCTGCCGTGGGTGTGTCCCACGTACGCACTGAAGGGAACACAGGCATGAGGGCTTGTCCGTGGTCTGGGCTCACGGTCAGGGCTTCCCAGTTCTTCTAACATCTGTGACCATATAAAGCACGTTCCTGAGGATGCAGCTGTTGTCAGCTCTGACTTGCCTCGGAGGCCGAGCACAGGTAACCCCGGGGCCCAGGCTTCCCGCCGTGGGCCCCCGGAGGCCCAGCGCGCGTGCTCAGCCATTTCTGCCCTTGCGCTCAGACCGACGGCACATGAGCACCTTCAGGGGGAACGGGGATCATTGAAAATCAATACCGTAATAACGGGGCACGGCACTGCCTCCCGTCGTCTTCCCGTGATAGCCAATTATGACCAGTTTACGAAAGTTGACAACTCGTGGCAAAATGAATCGTGTTAATAGCATCGGCTTCACGAGGGCCCATCCGTCTTGTAGGGTCTTCCTCGGAAGAGAGGTCTGAGTTCAAGGTGGCTAATGGGATCGTCACTCATCTGGGGACAGGCAGGATATTAGGGTTACCACCAGTCAGGTTCACACAGCCAAATGGATGGCTCCCCTCTCGGGGGGGATGAATGCCCTGCTCTTAGGTCCTGGACCTCCCACACCTGAGCCCACCTTCCACGGAGCAGGGGGCTTGGCGGACACCTCCACGGGAGATGCTGATGTATTATCAGCATTGGAGGACCCCCTCTCTAACATGCTTTGGATGTGCAGGCGTGTGTACATGCCCCACAGGTGTGTAGACGCGGGTAGATGCCAGGAATGTGTACAGAAATCTGTACATGCCCCGCAGGTGTGCAGATATCTGTAAATACCAGCACGCATGCAGGTATCTGTACACGCCCAGCAAACGTACAATCACGTGTAGATGCACATGTACAAACATGTTTAGATCCCTCCCACGTGTCCCGACATCTGTAGACGCCCCACACGTGCGCAGGCTTCTGTAGATGCCCAGCACATGTGCGGATATCTGCAGATACCAAGCATGTGTGCAGATGCCTGTAGACGCCGAGCACATGTGCAGACACGTGCACATGCCAAACACGTGTGCAGACACGTGTAGATGCCCAGGACGTGTGCAGACACGTGTAGATGCCCAGCACCTTGTAGACATCAGTAGATGCCTCTCAAGTGTGCAGACACGTGTAGCCACTCTTCACGCGTGTAACTCTGTAATTCATCCTAAACGCAGCGTGCTGGGTGCACAGGAGGAGACGTGTGGAAGAGGAAGACCCTGTGCCACACGAAGGTAACGGGCGCAGGGAGAGACAGCGGCCCTCCAGGGCATTCGGAGGCCGTGCAGGGGGCAAGAGTGTTTCCGGGTGTGCTGTCGGGGCTGGTGGGAGGCAGCTCACAGGCTGGTCGTATGGTCAGGAGGGTTACGCCGGCGTCGGGCGTGACCGCAGGCGGCTGCGTTAGCTGGGGTTTTCCAGAGAAGCAGACCCAGGAGGAGAGGCCCACGCAGATTGACTCCGAGGACTCGCCTCTTGCAGCACGGAGGCTGGAAAGCCTCAGGATCTGTCACCCACAAGCTGGAGGCCCCGGGGACGATCAGCGGAAGAGTTGAGGCCACGTCTGCAGGCTGGACGACCACGGATGCTGGCGGCGTGAGTCCAGTCTGAGGGCAGGAGGCGATGAGGTGAGGTGTCCCAGCACAAGCAGACAGGGTGAGGGACGGGGGGGGGGTGGCGGGGGGAAGAGGGGACGAAGTCTCCTTGTTTTGCTTTGATTCGCTTCAGGCCTTCAGCTGATTAGACGAGGCCCACCTGCACCAGGGAAGGCCACCTGCTTTACCCAGGGCGTGCGTGCAAGTGCGAATCCCATCCAGAAATGCCCTTGAGGACACACCCCTCAGAGCCATGCTTCCTGGGGGCGCCCTGCGGCCAGGCAGGCTGACCCCGCAGAACTCACGACCCCATCTGCAGAGCCCCGAGCGAGCACCGCAAAGTGACACTGCTGAGCCGTCGCAGCAGGCGCTGGGGGAGAGTATGGGGGGCCAGTGGGAGCGCACGCAGGCCCCGTGGGGGACATGCTGCACCCATCGCCCGGGTGCAAGCGACACCATGGGCAGGACGGCGTTCGGACGCAGAAGTGACGAGAGCAGGTGTCACATGAGAATGGGGATTTATTTTATTTTATTTTAGCTGAAACAAGTCCTTTCTTTTGCGTATAATTAATATAAGCTTTAACGTCCTTGATATCCAGGGACCACCTCTCGGAAGGGAGTCGTGTGTTTGCCACTCCAGGGGTCAGCAGCCTACCTGCTGTTCCTGCCACTATGACCCCCCAACCTCACGGTGCTGGTGGTAGGGGGGAGCTTTGTGCCTTCCCGGCATCTGGCCGCCGCTTGTCCCGCTCTCGGAGGTTGTGCCCTGGACGCCGCGCCCCGGCTGCCGGTGGGTGGCTCGTCCAGGTGCTGCGAGCGGCCTCCCCCAGGGGCAGATACGGCGAGGTCCCCAAGGGGAATGGACTGAGCTGACGACGGGGGGAGGGACAGGTGTGAGCCTGCAGGTGTGAGTGTGTGCGGGAAGCATCGTGCATCTGGGCCGCGCAGAACCGCACACCCTGCCAGGGAGCACGCACAGCAAGGTGCATCCTGGGTGCTGCTCCAGAAGGACAGATGCTCTGCTTGCCCGGGACGGACCATTCCCCTGGGTGAGCGTGGAATGTCCTGGAAGGCCAGGCAGGTTCTCTCAGCCTCAGGGAAGCGATGCCCAGCAAACCTGCCAGCTGTGATGGAGATGCTGCTGGGTGCAGCCAGCGAGGACACAGGGTCCTGGTTCCTGCAAACACATGCCACCCGATTCCTCCAAGAGCCGGGGGGCGCTCGGGACAGTCTGCAGGTGGTGAGGGGCGCAGCTCAGACCACCCCCGGGAGGCCCTGCAGGGCTCAGCTCCGGTTCAGGCTGCAGCGACGGAACTGCAAGGGTCAGAACTGCTCGCGGAGCTCCGTGCGCACCTCAGCCGTGGGCGCCCCGGCCCGTTCATGCGCCGCCCGCACCTTCCCCGTGTGCGGGGTGAGGGGCACAGAGCGCCCTGGGACGCACATGACTGCGTGCGCACAGTCCTGAGGGGCTCTCGGACACTGTGGGATTCACGCCGGCCGGCCGGGAGCGAGCGCAAAGGTGCGCTCGCATTTCCAAAGGGGAAAGGCCAACGCGTTAGGCCGCGCCTGCACTGCGGGACCATAAACCGGGCCTCTGGCGGCGGCGGCGGCCGTCAAACGTGGTAAACACCGCGCTGGGGGGTTTGGAACAGCCGGGCCCCCTGTGCGCCCTGCGGTGTAGACGGCGGGGGCAGGCGCGGGACGCAGCTGTGCGTGTGCAGGAGCGCGCACCGGGTTTCCCTCGCGCCGGGTGGTTCCAAGCCCACGAGTCCCGGCCAACAAGCGCGTCCTTGTTTGCGCTTCGTGTTTCCTGCTTCCTTGGAAAGTGTGTCTGCGCGTGTGCGCGCGTGTGCGCCCAGGCTGCGCCCTCTGCGTCCCCCGCCCGAGGCTCCGAGTTCACGCCTGTCAAGGCGCAGACCCGCGAGGGGCTCCTGGGAAGCCCCCGGAGCGCAAAGCTCCTGCGCGCCCTTGCGAGAGCTCCGGGGTGGCCCCGGGAAGACGCAGCGCGTGGAGACCCTCCCTGGGGACGCGAGCGGCTGCCCGAGAGCTGGGACCTGGGCTGTGTCCGTCCCGGGATGTTGATGTGCGAGGGAGGTCGCAGCTTCCCAGGGCGGGTCCGGGGGCAGAGGTCGCGGGTGTGGCCTGGGCAGCACCGCGGGGCCACGGATGTCGGTATCAGCCTGTTACCTGCACACGGAGCGTCTGCTCACGGAGCGTCTGCACACGGAGCTGGTCCTACAGCCACAGACGGATGCGCAGCTCCCACAGCGGACACTTGCTCCTCTTGGACCAGGACGTGCGTCCCCAGCGCCCAGAGAGCACCTGCTCCGTGTCCTCGGCTCTTGAAGGGACATTCTCACACCCTCGGGCCTCCCATGCTGGGTCATCTGAAGCCAGGGCTCCCCGGGTCTCCCCCATGCAGGACCTCACCCAACCTCCCAACTGGGTCCGTCCCCTGGCAGGTCCCCCCACGCCCAGTCTCTCCGAGTCCCTCCCCACACCGGGCCTCTCCAGGTCCTCCCGTGCGGCCTCTCCACATTGGGCCTTGCTAGCCCCCCATGCCAGGCCTGCACGCCGGCGGGACAGGGGCCCCGCCAGAGTCTGTTGTGCAAGGACCTGAGTCTCATCCCGGGGCCCCCACCCGGGCCGCGGGGAGGGGGACAGTGGGCATACACATTGGTCTGGGTGAAGGCTCTCGAGCTCACGCTGATGACGCTCACAGCGGTTCAGTGCCGGCTGATGCGGACACACCTGCAGGATGGAGGCAGAGATGGGGAGACGGAGGGACACACAGAGACAGGGTCAGAGAGACGGCGCGGGCCCGCGTGGGGTCGGCCCCTGAGAGGCAAGCACACACTGAGGAATCACCCCTGAGAGCCTGCGGGAAGAAGCGGATTGAGGTCAGGACACCGCGTCAGTGTTCTGTCCCCGGGTCGGGACCGGAGAGGCGAGAAGCGAGGAGCAGGAGCGGCCGCCCGAGGAGCTCCACCGAGTCCACGGCGACGTGCTTCCTTCATCGTGGTGCAGCCCACCACCTGCAGCCCTTGCACTCCTGCCTCAGTCCGACGTCCCGAGGCCAAGTCTTTGTCCACAAATGCAGATGTGCATTTCGAGGTGGCCTGGGGACGCTCTGTGCCCTGCTGGGTCAGGGTGCACGTCTTTGCGGCGCCCAGGCCCCTCTCCTGCAGGTTGCGGTGAGAGCCGCTGAAGGGACAGGCTGGTCTTGGTGGACGCTCCCTTCCAGACACTGCAGCTTGTCTCGCGGTGACGACGGTCATTTTGGCGATCGCGGTGACCGCAGCTTCTGCGGAAGGAACACGGGCATCGTCCTCCCGTCAGAGCGGCGTGCACGGGCCCTGCGTGGGGTGAGTAGGAGCTGGAGCAGGGAAAGCGGGCACCAGGGGGACCGAGCTGAGCCTCCCCTGTGCCCTGGGGTGACCAGCTGAGCCCCCGCGTGCAAGGAAAGCACACCCCCGAGTGTGCACGGAGAAGGGCCGAGGGCTCCGGAGGTTAAGCCGTCTCCCACCCGGTCAGGGTTGCTGTGGGGCAGGTAGAGAGCAGGCTGGGGGGCTCAGGGGGCAAGAACCGGCCTTGGGGAGGGATGCAGGCTGCTGGCGTCCTCCCCGGCCGGGAAGCAGGTGTGTCACAGAGCTGCCCGAGGTCTTGCACAGTGTGGCTCAGTCTAGGCTGCCATGCCTCACCGCTGTGCCTTGGGGAGCCGTGGTGACCGCGGGGTCATCAGGTCTGGAATGAAACCCACAGGTGGCTGGGGACGTCTGCTGAGCATGGCCCGGGCACCCAGCACGGCATGTGCACACGCACACGTGCCCCCCTGTTTGGGGTCCTTGTGATGCCCCGGAGCAGGGCAGGGGTCGGAGGGGTCGCCTGGCAGCTCCAGGCCAGAGAAGCACAGGCTGCTCCAAAGCAGGGCTGGCCGTCGGCCGTAGGGACGGGGTGGGCCAGACGGGGTGCCGGGTGGTGCCCTTGCGCTCACGGGTTACAGGAATTAGGACCAAATCCCTGCAGGATCTGCAGCTGCACGTGTTGCTCACGCTGCCAGCAGGGGTGGGAGCAAAGGGCCTGTGTTACCTTCGTACGAAGCCGAGTGTCCAGTGACGTTGGCAGACACATGCACACCCCGAAACCTGCTGCATGGCGCCCTTACGCACGGGACGGGGGGGAACACACGCCATTGTCATCGTGTCCTGCCATCCCGTGCGACACCCCAGGGCCCATGTGCTGGGCGGACGTGAGCCTCAGCGGACCCCACAGGAGCCCCCAGACATCACTGCCGCAGCCCCGGGGGACACGTCCCTCTTGACACGGGCTGTAAATTCTTCGTTACTCGGGTTCCGCTCGACTCTGGGTTTGATTAATTACGGAGGTGTTTGCAGAAGCCTTGGAGCGCGGGCCGCGGGCAATGATTTACCAAGTGCGTACACGCCATTTCCTTCAACAATTGTAAATTCACACCAAAGGGAGTCCTTCCACGGAGAGAGCTGCTCGGCCCTTCTTGCGTTAAAACGGGTTTTAGCAGAAGCCCTGGGATCTCTTCCCGCGAGGGTGTTGGGCTCAGCACACATCCTGCCCCTTGATTCCATATGTGTCACTTTGCTTTTTTTAAAAATTCTTATTTATTTATTTTTTTAAAATTTTGACACTGTGGCCGAGAGTGGGCAGTAAGAGCTCGTCGCATTTTGCAGGTGTGGCCGTGAAACGGGTGCGAGCCAGGTTCCAAATCGTCGCACTTTCTCTTGCACGTGTGCACGGACGTGAAGAACCGTGAGGGTGGCCGCCGGCATCACGTGGCCTCTCCGCATCCTTTAGGGACGTCTCCGGGGTGCTGTGGCCGGTTCCCGGGGCCCTGTGCGTCGCCTTCTCCGGACGAGGCTGTTAACGCTGTTGCAGGCGGGCACCGACCGGGGGGGGGGGGGGGGGGGCGGAGAGTCCAGAATGGATCTTCTCTGCCCGCATCACAAGGCGCCCTAATGAAATGAGTTTTATTCAAAGGCCGGGCCTTGTAATGCTCCCGGAAAACAAGATGAATGGAACAGGTCCGCCAGCGGGTGCGTCGCCCACAACGGCGGCAGATTGCTTATGAAGTTTAATTTTCTAATAGTTCATGAGGTGTAATGCACCTGCCGCCGCTTCCGGGGGATGGATGTACAGGCGCCTGGAGAGATGGAAGGGGCTCCCCTCCCATAGCTTCTCCTGTCGAACTCGGCCTGGAATCTACTGAAATTGGCATGCTGTTTAAATTCTCTGAATTACAGCACTTCCCTGTTAGCCGTTAAAAAAAAAAAAGAATTACGGTGCCGTAGCCACTAACTATTACGTGAATGTGCTTCCACGTAATTGACGTCTTATTCAAAGGGAGACTTGCCGGTGTCGCCCGAACACATCTGCAGATGTTTGGCGGGCGGGGTGGGGGTGGGGGTGGGGGTGCAATTCCGCAGCCTGGCAGATTGCAGCCAATTGAGGCATTTGGGCCTGTTTATGAGATCTTTGAAAATGGAAATAACATAAAACTGCGAAGTTGGAGCTTTACTTTGTAGCAGAAATTGGACCATTACAAGGAAGACGATGGATGGTTTTTCTCTTACACCTTGTAGCTTTGAATAGATAAATGTCTGTATTTCGTCTGTCAAATTGCAATATATACACGGTATATGTGCAGTATATGCATAGGCAGTACACACTCGCTCTATAAAATACATACACACTATATATAACACGTTTGCTACATATAATATACACTGTATGCAGAATATGTGCTTCTATAACACATACGGCTTATAACGTGTGTGCTACACGCTGTACACCACATGTGTGCTATGAACAATGCGTGTACTAGATACAAGTACGTAACGTACAGTACAGATAATACATACGTATAGTATATAGCAATTTACTGTATATTACTATATGTAACTGCGTGTACTATACACTGTATATTACTATGTGTAACTATATAACATGTACTATATATGACTATATATAACTATACGTAACATGTACTAGATATAACCATATGTAATATAGAGTGTATACTCTCGAGTTAGTATATCTACAGTTAGTGTACAGTATACACTATGTCTCTATATATGTAACTATAATATATACTATACATTACTATACATAACTATACATAACATGTTTTATATGCAATATGTATGCTTATATAATATGTGTACTATACACTGCATGTAATATGTATACTATTAACAATGTGTGTACTATATATAGTTTGTGTGTAGCTTACAATACAGATAATACATATATATAGCATATATCGTATTTACTGTATGTTACTATATGTAACTACATGTACTATACACTGTATATTACTGTATATGACCATATATAACATACACTATATGTAACTATATGTAATGTATACTGTATACTGCATGGAGTTAGTATACACTGTATATTACTATATAGAACTATATATAATATGTACCATATGCAATATGTATGCTTATATAATATATACTGTTCATGATATGTATAGTATACAGTACATAAGTATACTATAAATAATGTATGTACTATACATTACTACATAGGTCACTATATAATATAGATAGTAAATATGTATAGTATATATAGTATTTACTGTATATTACTATATGTAACTATATATTATACACCATATATTACTATATATAACTATATATAATATACAGTATTTTAATATATATATAAGTATATATAACATGTACTATATATACTACATACAACTGTAGCATACAATGTGTACTACGGAACTATATGTTATATTTTACTATATGTGACTATATATGATATATACTATATGTTACTATATAAACTACATATAATATGTACCATATGCAATATGTATGCTTATATAATATGTCCTGTTTATAATATGTATAGTATACATTGTATATCATATGTATACTATTAACAATATGCATTCTATGTATTACTATATATGTAACTATATAATACATATAAATATATATATAGTATTTAGTGTATATTACTGTATGTAACCATATATGCTATATACTATAATTTACTATATAGGCGACTATATATAACATATACTATATATTATACATAACTATATAAGTACTCTGTACTATATGCAATATATACGCTTATATATTATATATTATTTATTATATATTATATGCTTATACACTGTTTATAAGTATACTATAATATCTATGCTATATATTAGTATATGTTACTGTATAATATATATAGTATACTACTACATATAACCACATATACTATACACTGTATATTACATATATGATTATATACAATATATACTATGTATTACTATATATAACTATATATAACAAATACAACTGTATTTATATAACTATATATAATATAGACTATGTGTTTCATATATAACTATACATGATATATACTCTATATAGTTATACATAATTATCTATAATATGTACTATATATCACCATATATATAACTACATATAATATATACTATATAATTATATATAATGTACACTGTATATTACTATGTTTATGACTATAATATATACTATATATACACACACATACACAAATATACAGGCACACATAGTAAAGAATGTGGTTATAATGTTGCATTGTCTTTATTAGTTATTTTTTAAGATTTATTTAATCATTTTATTTATTTATTTATTTTTATTTATTTATTTTTTATGATAGTCACAGAGAGAGAGAGAGGCAGAGACACAGGCAGAGGGAGAAGCAGGCTCCATGCACCGGGAGCCCGATGTGGGATTCGATCCCGGGTCTCCAGGATCGCACCCTGGGCCAAAGGCAGGTGCCAAACCGCTGCGCCACCCAGGGATCCCTATTTAATCATTTTAGACAGAGAGAGAGCGGGGCAGGGACAGAGAGAGAGATTGGGAGAGTGTCTCAAGCTGACTCCACGCTGACCACGGGGTCCCACGTGGGGCTCGATCTCATGACCCCAGGATCCCAACCTGGGGAGAAGCGGAGAGTCGGGTGCCCACGTGAGTGAGCCGCCCAGGTGCCCTGCGTGTGCTTCATGGCTGGAGTTTTAAGTTACCATGGAAAGGACTGCGGGGCGTGTGCATGAGAAGTGACAGGCAGTCGGAGGGCTTGGTGGGAGCTGTTGTGCCCCAGCTGCGTGTGTAGTCCATGTCATCGGATGAGGGGTGTGGCTTGGGGTCACCAACCTGCCACCTGTCTGCGACCCACCTGGGCGACGTCCCATCAGAAGCGCCCCTTGGATGCCTGGCTGTGGTCTCACTGAACGGTGCCCCAGATGCTCATCCTCGCCTTGGATTCCCTTTGCGTTACCTCCGCACCTTCTGTGATGACCTCCCGCCCCAGAGGTGGTCCCCCCAACTCATCCGGCCCTGAGCATCCAGGAGGTGCTCAGTAAGGGCTTACTCAGGTGTTGTCAGGCTGGGGGTCTGTGGAGGCTGCACGCTTTGTGCATGCGTGTCAATCCGTCCTCTCCCGTGTGCTGCAAGTGGGCGGGCATCCAGCCTCACGCTTATTTCCACACGTCAGATCCACGAAAACTGGGTCTGTCTGTGTTTAAATTCTGGGCAAGCTCGGCGTATGGTGCCGGGTCACTGCCTTGCTCCTACTCTAACCCTCCTGTGTGCATTTCGGGGGTTCAAAGAGCACAAATAATGCTCTCAGAAGATTTTTTGGGGGAAGGTAGGTGCCCGAGTGGCATCACGCGACTCTTGGATTGTGAGACACATTTTCCCGTTGGGTGGTGCACCCGCTCCTGCAGCTGGGAATTCCTGAGCGTGAGGGGCTCACGGGGTCGGTCGCACAACGGTCTCCACAAAGTCTGTATTTCCACGAGGAGATAACCTGAGTGCGAGCAGAACACGGAGAGGGTTAGCAGGTGTGCAGATGGGGCCGCATCCGTGGGGCCAGACCCCGACCCAGCCACATGCTTGAAACGTGCTCCACAGCAAACGGGGGCTTTTAGTTAGGCCTTTGAAGGGCACACCTAGGGGTCTGGGAACGTGTTACCCGACACTCGCTTTCCACCTCCTCCCAATTAAGAATTAAGCGCACCATGACGGGCAGTGGAGACGGATGAAATCCAATGGTGAGCCGTGAAAGGACACACGCCGCCACCTCGCTTGATGGCTTTGGGAAGAAACAGAGCCCCAGGCTTTTTAAAAGTAGAAATGACTGCGCATCGCCGTGCGGGGCTGGTTTACTAACTGCCAGTCGGTTAACAAACATTTATTTCTAATTAATTCTGAATCACAAACCATGTGTCCATCCAACAGGTTTTCAGTTGCGATTTTTTTTCCCCTTTACGTTTCTAGAAAAAAATAGATTTTTTTTTTGAGCAGCGTGAGGATTACAGAAAAATTGGTTGGAGGTGCAGAGAGCATCTCCGTATTACCAGCCCCTCCCCGTATTCCGTATTTCCTATTCTGTTATTAACATCGTGCTTGGATGCGCTACATTTGTTACGAGCGATGTAGTAAGAATGATGTTTCCAGCGATGTTGCAAGTAATGTTTTGAAGGATGTTCCAGCCGCCAGCCATGTGGACACATTGTGACCGGCTGAGCTGCAGCGTTTCCACCAGGCTCCCTCCGCGTTATGCATTGGGTGCCAGCCGACGGATCGACGCGGACACGCGCCCACCGTGAGCCGATTCCTCATCACAGTGGGAATGTGGCCTTCGAAACACAACTTACTCGGTCTTCCCGCGGGGGACGCTCCTGTATGACCATTTAAATAATTCCGTTGACTACAGAAACGTGACGTATTTCAAACCGGACGCCAATGCACTTGGACCCTTGCGTCTTCCTCCGTGCGTGGCTTTGCCAGTTCCGCCCCAGGTTAGAGACGGAACCCCACCAACGACTGAGATGAGGGGCAGGGAGCACCAGCAGTCCGCGGCAGGAGGCCGTAATTGGATTGGGTGGACCCATCATCTTGCATAAACGATGCCTATTTTTCTTCTTCGGCACCAATTAGCGCTTAATGAAGTACGGGAGAGCGGGTTACGAAGCAGGGCCGTGGTGGCCGCGCGTCTGCCTGCCGTCCGGCCCACAAGCCGCCGAGGTGGCGTCTTTCTCTGGCTTCTGCACGGCGTGCGCTTTACAGAGCAACCAGTTGGCAGGTGCGTGGCCTCTGGCCCTCTGGATGGCCTTTATGGCCGGGGCATGGGCTGGGGGGTGTAGGGGACCCCCATATTTCACCATCTGTGGACTCGCTGCCTCACCGTCCTTGATCATGACCGTTAACGACCCTGTCATAGATGGTCTGATTCTGGGAACATGAGGAAGCTGCTCGCTGGCTGGACGTGCCCAACCGGAGGACAGAACCATTTCCTGTCCTGCAAGAATGGATTATGGGTCTGGGGTCTGCAGACGAGGAGGGTTTGAGGGCTCTTTCTCGGCTGAAAGGTGAGGACGCCCGGTCTGTTGGCTCAGGACACCCACTTCTCTGCTTTACGTTCCTCTCAGCAGGTTTGCACCAGGCCCTGCTGCTGGAAGGGGGCTTTCTCTGGAGCCCTTTATGGCCAGGGACGCAAGGTGGACCCCATTCAGGAGGGAATAGGTGGGGCCCATTTTGCAGAGACGTGCGTCCTCCGGGAGCTCCCCTGACCAACCTTGCCTGCGAGGACGTCCGTCTGGATATGGGCACATGTGGATTTAGTTCATCAGACTCAATTTACCTTACAGACGCCCCTGTTGTAACGGGTGCGTCCTCATTGGCTGTGGGACTGACATCACTAGACATTCGGCCTGCAGGGCACCGCACGCCTTACCAGGCACAGGAGGGCATCTGCAAAGTCTCAGAGGGTGGGTGCAATGTGACAATGCTCTAGGTCGCTTTCTGGGTGCCTCCTCCCTCCAGCCGGGAGCACTTGGTGAGGCTGGACAAAGGAGCCAAGTGACCCCGAGGTCTCAGAAATGTCCAGAGAGTGGGATGCATGGCCCCCAGGAGGGGTTAAGGGGCTGGAGGTGATGCAAGACGGTCCTCCGGGTGTGGGCATGACCCGTGCATGGCCTTGGAGCCTGGACAGAGCCTCATGGGGGGTCGTGCTTGCAAGTGAGCCCCCCCCCCCCGAACCATGTATCCGGCTTCCCCCTGTGGCATTTGCACTCGTCATTGTGAGTCGCAGACGTGAGGCGGGTTGTCCTCACCTGCACATCATTGCCTTGCACCTGTTTCTCCCCCCGCCCAAATAGCTCCCCACCCCCCGCCCCGGCCGCCCCTCAGTGTTTCCAGGTGCCAGCTGCAGCCGCCGAGCGCCGCTCGCTTTCTGAGCTCGTCCCCACTTGCAGGAAGGATGAGGCCCCTGCCCTAATGGGCGAGCGTGGAGAGAAAGCTCCTCAATTACCACTTGACAAATATTTCCGAGCAGCCTCCTGGCCCTCCAGGACTTGGGGGATCTCAGGTAGACACTCATGCGGCAAGGATCTTGCTTGCATTGATTAAAAGCGACTGCTAATAATGGTGAGAAAATGCTCACGGCCCCGAACCGTGTGTCCTGATTTCCAGAGGGTCAGGATCTCATTAATCTTCCCATGTACTTACAGCCTGGTGCCAGTTTACCTTTAAAAGGACACGGTTTGATGAAGGCAGAGGTAAGTTCCCTGCATGGCTCGGAGGCCACTTCCTGCCCTGAGACACGGGAGGGAGGGAGGGAGTTCACCTGGGGGGCGCCCCCCTGATGAAGACGGCGTGAAATTTGGGATTTGCCGCAATTCGGCAGCCAGAACCCACGCACACTAGAAATCAAATTTTTGGAATGCTTTTTTTTTTTTTGGAAAGTGGTGTTTTAAGCAGCAGAGTTAGCTGTTGTCTGTCAAAAGGGACCCTTTTGGTTTGTTCTCCTGAGTGCAAGGCTGGAGCAGGTTTTGCAGCTGAGCTTTCGGGTGGGGTGGGGTCGCGGGGACTTTGGACGGGGCCGTGACGGTGGCCCCTTGTGTCTCAGGGTCTGAAGCTGGGTCTGCTCCGTGCACGTTGCCCTGCTGACCATCCGGAGCCTTGGAGGCCGAGCTCCAGCCTTGCGGACCAGGCGGCCAGCCTGAAGGCCTTGCTTATTGCGGCAGCGCCGAGTGGCGTGTCACGTCCCCACCTGCCGCTGGGTTTCTCCTATCCCACGAGACCACGGCAGTTCCTGCTGTCGCTGACAGGCTTGCACCCTCGCCCTCCACAGTGTGTCCCTGGAAGCATCTTCATGCAGGAAGCGACCGTAGGGCTTTAGTCTGCAAGGAAACCAGCTCACGGACGGAGACATTGTCTCTTGCACCACGCTGCACAGGTGCAACTTCTGGGCTCTGGCTGCAGGCGCAGAACAGAGCAGGTGCGTGGTGGCCTGGAGCCCGAGACCCCCTAGAGGAGCGGGATTTGCAGTGTGGGGGCTCTGAGTGGCTGGGTCTGCATAGGAAAGGTAAGAGGACTTGATGTCCAGCCACAAATTTGCTAACCCTGCCGTCCCTCCAGGGTCCGCAAGCCTCGGAGGTGTCAAAGCATCAGAAACAGAAAATACCGAGGCATGGTGGATGCAGCCTATCCCTGAGTAAGGTCACCTTCCCCAAATACAGATGCGGGGACATACAGCATCGTGTCCGAGAACAGCCAAGAGGCTCCACGGGCAGGCGGCTGCAGCAGGGAAATTCTCCGGGTCTAGAGACGGGGCGAGCATGACGTGCTCACAGCAGCCACGCAGATATGTCGGATGCAGGGCCCGCCCCGGGACCCTTGCCGCTGCTCTCTGAAATTCACGCAGTCGCGCTCTGGCCTCGTTCCGGGGTCTGGGACAGAGGACGGTCTTCCACGTGCATGATCACAACGCTGGCTGCGTGCTCGCGCCGCCGCGGATCCCGCTTCCCACCGGGCCGCCACGCTTCCCTCGTGCGCCAAGATGTCAAGCAAGCGTCTGGCAAGCGCTTTGATTCAAAACCGGAAGGGAAACTATAAAACCGAACAAAACAAACCAAAAAAATAAATAAATAAAGAGAGAGACGGGGGGGGGGAGGGGGCTTGATAAATGGCGCCTGGACCTCGTTACATGTGTTAGACATTCCGAACGTGCGGCGCGCGTGGGAAATTGCAAGAAGGGATCTTTGGTGTAATGTCACTTCTCCGGAGCTCGTGTGCCTCGGGGCTGTGAATTATGGAGCTGTGAATATTATAGGAGGGATTATTTACCATAAATCGTGTAAAACCGCCAATGTTTCATAATCAGAACGTGCCAAGTGTTGGCAGAACCGGGCGCGAAACTTGCTTTCGACAACTAGGTCTGAGAACAGGGGTACAGGATGGGACGTGGTGTAGGAGGGGGTGGGAGCGCTCCCGGCCCCCGGGATCCACGGAGCACGCTGGCCTAAAGGGAGCGGTGGGGAGCACCGCAGGTTTCCGTTGGCAACCATAAGAGCAGGCCGGGGAAGGGGTGATTTATGGAGAGCTCCACTCTGCTTGGCGTTGGTGTGCGGCGGAAGGCGCATCCTTGGGTCCTTTCCTGCGGGCTGCTGCTCGGGAAAGGCAGGTGCATTGGAACCGAGTGCTTGAGCTGCCGGTGCAGCGTGTCTGGAGTAGGGCTCAGAGCACCGGGTTCCCTCCTCGGCGTCTCTAGAGGTCACGCTGATGGACTTCCGCCAATACCCGGGAGTCCCATGCGCATGGCGCCGTGTTCATGCCTTCCCATGAGTGAGCGTGTGCGGGTTTGAGAAGAACCTAACCTCTGGGACTTGCCTACAGGAGGTGCTAACTCCCACGTGGGATGGGGACTTTTCTGCCACTGGATCTGGATCGTGGCTCAAACACCTGTTGGCGTGTTGCGGTGAAGTTATTTTTTAAGACGGGGATAACGGTGAGATCTGTGGGCTTGGAGTTAAGCAGGTGGCCCTTTAGCAGGTGGGTGGGCCTCGTCCAATCAGTAGAAGGCTTTAGGAGGAAATACACTGTTGCCCAATACACTGTTGCCCATTCCCTGGAGGAAGCGGGAATTCTGCACCCCCGTGGTGTCTGGGCTCTGGTTGCAGCATCAGGTCTTCCTTGGTCGACCCAGTAGAATAGGGACTCTCCAGCCTCCAGACTCACATGAGCCAATTCTACGAAATAAATCTCTCTGTGTCCCCGTCCACACCTGATTGTTGTGTGTTTGTGCAAAACCCTGACTGATGCATCCTGCCTGCATCCCTCATCCTCATGCCCATCTAGGAGGAAGGAGCGGAAAGGGCATATGTGGCCTGTGCCTTCCCCTCCATGCTCATGCTCGTGGTGCAGATCCAGAGAAGGTGATGGTGGGTCATGAGCCACCCTCCGAGCCTGACTTCTGCTCACCCCGTAGCTGATCCCCAGGGAACAGGTTTGTCCACCTGGACCAGCTCTTCACTATCAGGGCCAGGACTTGACTGCTGGTTCCCCAAACCAGCGAGCTTTGGTCCAGATCCACATCACCTGTGGATGAAGTGGGTGTCTGCACATGACTGACAAAAGGGCCTGGAAGAGCAGCTCACCCAGGTCCATGTGGGAGATGCTCATCCAGGTCCATGCAGGGTAGAAGCTCATCCAGGTCCATGAGGGAGCAGCTCACCCAGGTCCATGCAGGGTAGAAGCTCACCCAGGTCCGTGAGGGAGAAGCTCACTCAGGTCCATGCAGGAGATGCTCATCCAGGTCCATGCAGGGTAGAAGCTCAGCCAGGTGCAAGCGGGAGCAGCTCACCCAGGTCCATGCAGGAGATGCTCACCCAGGTCCATGAGGGAGAAGCTCACCCAGGTCCATGCCAGGTCCATGAGGGAGAAGCTCACCCAGGTCCAAGCAGGAGAAGCTCACCCAAGTCCAAGCAGGAGATGCTCATCCAGGTTCATGCAGGGGAGAAGCTCACCAGGTCCATGTGGGAAAAGCTCACCCAGGTCCATGCACAGGGTCGCAGGGTCCAGAGCTCTGTTCCTTTTCATGGCTGATTCATGCTTCCATGTATAGGGACCATGTCCCACTTATCCAAGGTTCCATCCATCCATGGGCTCTTGGGTGGCTCCTGCTTTGGGGCAGTTCTGAATATGCCTGCTGCTGACGCCTGAGTACAAGCATCTGTTTGAACAGTTGCTTTCAGTGTGTCATGATAGATGCCCAGGAGTACAACGGGAGGTGAGTGTTGATGTGGACGCGATCTCCCTCGGGAAATGTGTCAGACCCAGTGGAGCTGGTGGTTGCCCAATGAGTGATCTACGTGCCACTGGATTGTACACTTGAAGATGGTCAGGGGTGAGGGGTGGGGTATTCTGGTGGCTCAGACGGTTAAGCATCTGACTCTCGATGTCAGCTTGGGTCTTAATCTCCAGGTTTTAAGTTCAAGACGTGCATTGTGCCCACATTGGGCATGAAGTCTACTTAAAATTAAAATAAAATAAAATAAAATAAAATAAAATAAAATAAAATAAAATAAAATAAAATAAAATAAAATAAATAAAATAAAATGAACAAATAAAATAAATAAAATAAAATAAAATTAAATTAAAATTAAAATAAAATGAAATAAAATGAAATAAAATAATAAAATAAAATAAAATAAAATAAAATAAAAATAAAATAAAATAATAAAATAAAATAAATAAAATAAAATAAAATAAATTAAAATAAAATAAAATAATAAATTAAAATAAAATTAAAATTAAAATAAAATTAAAATAAATAAAGTAAAATAAAATAAAATAAAATGGTCAGGGGTTAATTTTATATTATGAAGTCCACCTCAATTTAAAAATAAGAAGCTAATTGACCGACAACCTCCCCGCACTGCCCCGAGACGGCAGCATCCGTATTGCAGGTGGAGCACCTGGCCACCACATCCTGTGTCATTCAGGACGTTCGTGGCATCACCAAGCTCAGACTCCTGCAGTGATAGACCTTCCTGGGTTCGATGCCATAAGGCGAGGTGGGTCGTTTGTGCCTCTCACAGCATCGGGGCCGGGATTAATTTCCCCCGAAACCACCCGCGTGTGGGTTTCAGGGGCCGGGACAGAAGCGTGAATCGTCCTGTAAATCACCGTTGCCTCCAAGGACCGGCTGGTTTCCTGGGAAAATCATTGCTAATTTTATTTCCTGTTTTGTATAATTCTTAAAGAACAACCGCAAAAGTGATTTGCCCATGCGGTGGCGCGTCGCAGCGTCCCATTTGTCTTGGAGTAAGTGGTTGCATCCAGGCACTGGTGGCTGAAGACCAAGCCAAACCCACGTGCACAGACTGTGTGGTCCACGCGGAGCCCAGACGCGTTGCCTGCCGCTTGCAACCTGTTGCCAGCAGGCATTGCCCGCCTCACCCCTGTGGGCATCACTTCTCATCTGCAGGGTTGGGAGCAGATGACGCTCTGAGATACCAAGTCCTTTGTCCTCTCCCTGCAGCCCACCCCGAACCCGACTCCTTCTAGGGTCCCCAGCACAGGCCGACGGATGCAACAACCATCCTGGCAGCTAGAAGCAGGGAAGCCCAGGAAAGACGGGAGCCCTCAGGAAATGCACCCACGGCTCCGCTTCCTCCAGGTTTGATTTTTGGGATTCTCCATTTACGAACGGAGTCTTAAAACTCACATGTCCTTTTCCAAGGGTCTCTGACATGGGCCAAGGAGGATACTTTTCATTGCGCAAAAGCCGTTGCCGTTGCATTTCAAAAAAAAAAAAAAAAAAAAGAAGGAGGAGAAAAGGAATAATGTTTTGAAAGGCAAATGGAGGCTTGGGGTGTTGGAGACAATTTTGTGTGGAAGGAGGATGAGCTCAGCTCAGAGGCAGGACACGCAAACTGTGAGGTCACGCCCTCTATGGCCTCCAAACCCGAAATTCCTGGCGGGGCATGGAGCAGATAGCAGACAAGACAGTGTTTGCCTGATGGGGCATCCCAACCGCATTTAGGGATCGAGCAGGCTTGTGCGCGAGGGGGATGTCCTGACCCTATGGGTGGAGGGGATCTTTGTTACCCAGCAGGTGTCTGAGGACAAGAAGGGAGTCGCACATGAAGAATGCGACATAAGGAGGGCAGTGAAAGGATGCGCAGCGGGGACGTGTGTGCCGAGAAAGGGGCCACGCCCCTGGCGGAGCAAGAGAGGGGTCCTGGAAGGTCGCTGCGGGTTCACGTGGCAGAAAGCGTTGCGGGGCGTGGGTCCCTGGGGTCTAATCCCAGTAGGGGGGGCCCACCCTCATGGCCTGATCCACTCTCCCCCCAGGCCCCGCCTGCAAATACAGTCCCGTGGAGGTTAGGATGCCAGGCATGAACTGGAGCGGGGACAGGCGACCCAGTCCTTAGCAGGACACATGATGACCATGGTGGCTCTGAGTCCAAGGCCAGCATCTTCGCTGGAAAGGACAGCGCTTGGCAATGAGGGGGACGCAGAAACCAGGAGGCCCCGGCGTGTGCGCCCCTGGGATTATGGGCGCCAGTGTGCAGAGAGGCTGGGCAGGAGTCAAGACCCCGGGGAGGGCCTTGCGTGCATGTCCGAGGGTGCACTCATGTCGTGCATGCATGCGACGTGCGGAACTGTCTGCCTGGGGTGCGCGTGCACGGATGTGCCCAAACATGAGCACAGAAAACTGGGTGAATGACCCTTCGGGCCACCCCACGACCACTGCTGGATGTGTGCACACCCCTGAGGGCCTTCCCTGCTCCTCTCGGGCTCCTCTTCTGCCTCCTCTTCCTCCTCCTCCTGAGGACGCTGTGCTGTTTCCTTTGAATCTTGAGCCAGATGTAAGTGCTCGAGATCCACGTTCCTTCCGGGCAGAGTTTGCGCCTCGAGGACCGAAATGCAGCCAGTGGCCGGAGGCGCTTCACAACATGTGCTTCGCGTTGAGCGGCAAGGAGGCGGGTTAATCTATGTTCGTAAATAATGAAACTGCTTTTCCCAGACACGGGCGGGAAGGGCCGGCCCCAGGAGAGTGGGACCTGGGCGCGCCCCAAGGGGTCAGCTCGGAGGAGAGCGAGCTGGTGCGCTCTCGGGCCTGGGCGCTGGCTGGTGCCCAGGATGCACAGCGGGAAAGGGAGACCTGAGAGACCGAGGCAGGCCCGGGTGCAGGGTGGGGGCGCCTGTGTGCGGGGAGGGGGGGCTTCGGGAGCAAGTGCGATTGTTTTCAGCTAATGGCAACGCAAATGGCATTTATGGTCCTAATTTACGGAGCATTAATAGTGGTGGAGTTGGGGTAAATCATTTTACTATTAAGATTTATGTCTTGAGGGCCAAGGACTAATTTCCATAACGCATTTACAGAATCCATCTTGTCCTCTGAGGACGTGATCAAGAGGTGCGTCAACAGCCTCCTGACCCTGGAGGGAGGCCCTCCCCACTCTCGAAGGCGCTCTCTCTCTCTGTCTTTCCTTCCGTCTGTGTGTTATTTGTTCCCTCTTGGAAGAGAATTTGCAGAACAGATTGAGTATAAGGGGGACACAGAATGTGCAGACTGACCTTGGCCACGGGGGCGGCTGCTTGCTCCAGGCCACAGTCCGCTGTGGACCTGGACTGACACCTCCTGCACGACCCAGGGCAGCAGGGTGTGCAGGATGGGGACCTGGGGTTGGACCCGCATCTCTACAGATGGGCGCACAGCACGGGGGGTGCTCCGTCACAGGCCGTCTCCATAGGGACCCCCAGCGCTGACCTGCAAGGGACCCGTGCAGAAATGGAGAGGAGCAGGGAAGTCTGCTATTAAAGTATGGGATGCACGCTTGGGGATGCCCTCGTGCCCTGTGAGAAAGCCATGCGTTCTGGGAAACAGTTCAAATGACCCATGGGACCAGATGGAGTGTGTGTCACCGGGTGGGCAACAAGACAGGGTGGGCAGTGCAGAACCAGGTGCATGACAAGACATGGTGGGGTGAAGGCTGGCGATCAGGTGACAAGAAGGGGACCCAGAGTATCCATCCTGAGCTGCCAAAAAATCTGGAACATGGAACAGTCAGGGCGAGTGGTCTCCTTTGTGCCGACGACTGGCTTCCCGGCAGCTGCCACAAGACAGAGCAGGTGCCCCATGGATGGACTCCGTAGAATCCAGAGCCTCCTGGAACCCACGACGTCCGCCTACAACGCTCCGAGCTGTGCTCTCACGCGAGCAACTATCCTCGTGGCGCAACCTTCCTGAAAACGCAGGCCTGCCCTCCGGGTGGTGCTTTTCGTGTAGGGACGTGCCGCAGTTATCTATCGCCTTTCTTTTTTCTCCTCTTTAGGAAAACCAATGTTTCTTGGGCCAAAGCCAGTGAAACATCATGGCTGAACGTGTTGTGGCGTGCCGCCCCTTCCTGAAGACCCCGAGAACTTTCTGCAGTTTCGTGCCCCCCCTTCCTGAAGACCCCGAGAACTTTCTGCAGTTTGTCACACTCCAAGGATTCATTTCTGAACCTGCTTATTCCTTTGTCTGCTGTTCCTCTGAACTCAGCCCGGGCTGTAGGATGTGTGCACAATAGGAGAGATGGGATTTATTTCCAGTGGGCTTTGTGTGTCCGCAGGAGAGCGCCGGGAGCACGTGCTAGATGGCCGAAGGGCGGCCACTGGCTCACCAGCATGCTCAGCCCACAGGCATTTAGGTGCCATGACTGGTTTTGTTCCACAGCTAACTAAATGTGAAGCGAAAAAAGCCCTTTGGGGGGGGATGTCTTCGTCAATTGGGGCGGCTGGGATAATAATTCCAGACACCAGGGCGGGGATGGTGCATGGGGTGGGGGAGCTAATAAACAAGACATGCATATTTCTCATGATTCTGGAGGATGGACGTTGGAGATCTCATCACTCAGTCTCTCCGTCCTCAGTTTCTCGATCCCCACAAATGGGGGGGGGGTGATCATTTTACTGAATTGGGCTGCTGAGCAACTTCCAGGAATTAGTGATGGGAAGCACGCAGGGGTGCAAGGCAGGTGTTAATGGGGCCCGCACGTGCAGTGCCTGAGAAACGCAGGGTCAGAGCAGCATGACTCGAAACTGCTACGGAGTGGGAGCAACCCCATGTCCATGGGCGGAGGGACGGGAAACCAGACGTGGCCCATCTGTAGAATTTGTGCTGTTGAGTATGATTTATGATTCAGCCTTAAAAATAAGGAAGGACGGGACGCCGCGGTGGCTCAGCGGTTGAGCGCCTGCCTTCGGCCTAGGGCGTGATCCCGCGGTCCCGGGATCGAGTCCTGCATCGTGGAGCCTGCTTCTCCCTCTGCGTGTGTCTCTGCCTCTCTGTGTGTGTCTCTCATGAATAAATAAATAAAATCTTTAAATGAAAAAAAAATAAGGAAGGACGTGCTACACCTGCATGAGCGGAGACGGGGGACGGGGTTGGGATCAGAAGGCCGACAGGTTGGAGATGTGGGGCTCCTCAGGATGGAGATTTAGGGGTGGCACAAGCATGTATTTGTGCAGCGTTGGGCGTGTTCTGTGTTACTTATGGGTCCTCTTGTTCCTCTTGGCAGTGGCACGCCCGAGTCACAGCCGATAAATCGGCCGGTGTGGGTCATGCCGAGGGATTCCTCCAGCGGGGCGCTGGGTTTTGTCGAAGGTGAAGCCAGCAGGGATTGGAAACACCCTCCTCGGCGTCCTTGGACGTGTCCTTTCCACCGGGCAGGACACCTCGGAAATAACGCACCAAAGTGTCATTTATATTTCTTCCGTGGGCCCGGGAAGGGGGATAAAAGAGAGAGAAAAAAAAAAAACCAACTAATGCAGAGGCTTCCAGTATTCAGAAAAGGACGCCGCATTTAATAAAGTACAGTGGTTCTGGAGCGTGTGTCACGGGGGGAGGAGCGGAGATGCCAACGTGGGCCGAGCTTAATGACTCCCCCTGATGAGTAGGTGCGGGAAGCGAGCGGAGCGCTCCCTGTTAGCGCTGACACATTTATTAAATTAAGGTAGCAAGTCAAGCCTGCAGGAATAAAGCATCATTTTTATGCTGTTTACACATTACCGGGTCCCAGGGGACTCCTTATTTGGGGGTTATAAATGCATCAGGCACCGTGCATAAACCCCGGTGATGCCACCGTCTCCGAGCAGACGTGGATTAATTGATTTGTAATGGAATATGTGCGCGGGGCGCTGGTGCTTGGCTCCGTCTGCGTGGGGCACCCTCTCCACGCGAGGGCCATGGCCCCGCACACAGGGGAAGGTAAATCAAGCTCGGCCTCCCCCCTCCACCACCCTGCGGCTCATTTAACCCTTCGCTTTTGTGACGGGGTCCGTGGCTTTGGGGGGAGCGCCTCCCGTGGCGTGGGTTATCATTTGTGTGCTGCGTGTTGAAAAACGGGCTCGGGAATTTCTGTGCAGATATCCAGTCGGCCCGTTCCATCCGATGTTAAATGATTTAATGGAATTAAAAGGAAAAAACATAAAAAGACAGGGGAGATGTTTCTAAGTAAGCAGAGGCTGGAAAAAGAGCACCGGTTGGTCTTCCTGTGTTAGGGTTTCCTGGTTGCTCAGCGGGTGACAAAGGTACGTCCAGTTTGAGGACCGCAGGTCATCACTCTAGACACGGCTGCAGGGTGTTTTCGCATAAAAGCTTTTACGCATTGTACTCCCCCGCCCCGTGTTCCTGCAAGGCTGGTTCTGCCTCAGTGCCCGTGCTCCATGCTGCGAGGTGTGACTTCACCAGGGGACCCACGGCGACAGAGGAAGGAGGGGGCCAGGTGTGCGAGTCAGCGTCCCCAGAGAGCAGAGACGATGGGGTCGCTCTACCATCTGCTGTCCACATACCTGCCTGCTGTCTGTTGTCTCTGTGTGTGTCTCTATCGATCTGGGAAACTATGAATCTATCACCCATCCATCCATCCCTACATCCGTCTGTCTATCCCTCCATTCACCTATCCATCCATCCGTTAATCCATCCATCCCGATATATATCTATCATATCTATTTAACATCTGTCATCTATCCAACTATCCCTACATCTATTTATCCATCCATACATCCACCCATCCATCCATCCATCCATCATATCTCTCTACCCATCCATCCATTCACCCCCACATCTATCTATTTATCCATCCATCCATCCATCCGTCCGTCCGTCCATCCATCCATCCATCCACCCATCCATCCACCCATATCTCTCTACCCATCCATCTACCCATCCATCCATCCATCCATCCATCCATCCATCCATCCATCCATCCCCACATCTATTTATCCATCCATCCATCCATCCATCCATCCATCCATCCATCCATCCACCCACCATATCTCTCTACCCATCCATCCATCCATCCCCACATCTATCTATTTATCCATCCATCCATCCATCCATCCACCCATCCATCGACCCATCATATCTCTCTACCCATCCATCCATCCATCCATCCATCCATGCATCCCTGTATCTATGTATTTATGTATCTATCTATCCATCGCAATATCTATATCTATGCATGCATCCACAAATCCATTCATCCCTGTATGTATGTATGTATGTGTCTATCTATCTATCATCATCCATCCATATCTACATCTATATCTATGTCTGTATCTATCTATCTACATCTTTCTCTCCTGGAGAGACGGGCACTTATTTTCACTAACTATAAGGAATTAATTACAGGCTCATGCAACCACAGAAGTCCATGTCCAAATGCAAAATCTGTGCAACAGACCAGCAGGCTGCACACTCGGGGAGGGAGTGACGTCACAGCCAGACTTGTCGACTGCAGAATTCTCCGTCCTCCGACGGGGTCAGTCTTTGTTCTGGCCAGACCTTCAACTGATTGTGTGAGGCCCACCCACACCAGGGAGGGCCACCTGCTTTGCTCAGTCCAGCGATTCAGAGGCTCATCTCATCCTGGAACAGCGTCTCGCACGCACACACACACACACACTCAGAATAATGCTTGGCCACAGGGGCCCCGCCAGGCAGACACATACAATTAACCATCACGCAGAGGATTTAATAACTCATAATAGAAATAATAAGACTGAGTCTCGGCTGATACGCTCATGTAGATGGTTGGATAATGCAGAGCAAGAAGCGAGCTTGTTTTACAGCTTCCCTGAAAAGGGAAAATGTGTCCGTGGCAACGAACCGGATGTTCCCAGTGGGAACGCTGCGTTATTACGAGGCTGTGCTAGTGCGCTGGCCTTGACCTGAATGCTCTGACGCTGCAGAGCGTCCTTCCTCCTCCCTGGATGGACTTCCTTCCCCAGTCTCCGCGGTTGGAAGCCGGTGCCTTCTGGCTCCTGCCCCCACCTCCGTCCCACTCGGGAATGAGGGAGCGGCCTTCGGACACGGCTCAGCTGCCCCATGTGGTCTGGACAGCCACTCGGTGTCAGACAGACAAAAGCCCCGCTGCCCTCGGCCACGGCGCACTTCTCGTTCCATGTGATGGGCCTAAAGTGACGGAACCTACAGATCTCCCCCCAGACTAAAGGTCCATCCCCTCCTCCCTGGATGGATGGGGGCTTCTCCCCTCCTCCCTGGATGGCCGGGGGGGGGGGGGGGGGGGGGGGGGGGGGCTCCTCCTCTCCTCCCTGGATGGAAAGGGGCTCCTCCCCTCCTCCCTGGATGGACAGGGAGCTCCTCCCCTCCTCCCTGGATGGACGGAGGGTGGGGGTGGGGTGGGGGGGGAGGGGTGGCGGGGGGGTGGGGGGTGGGGAGGCTCCTCCTCTCCTCCCTAGATGGAAGGAGGCTCCTCCCCTCCTCCCTGGATGGAAGGGGGGCTCCTCCTCTCCTCCCTGGATGGACGGGGGCTCCTCCCCTTCTCTCTGGATGGAAGGGGGCTCCTCCCCTCCTCCCTGGACGGACAGGGGCTCCTGGAGGCTCCTGCATTCTCTCCACGTGGGAGGTGACTCTGCTCCTCCATGACGCGGTGGCCCAGGAACCGTATAAAACAAAAACAAGCGCGTAACCTCGATGACCTGCCCCCTTTCTTCATGGTCACCACGGTGACCCGCCTCTGCCACGTGGATTACATCCGTCCTGAAAGACTCATGCCCTTAAAAATTCTGAGAATTATAGGCAGCCCGGGTGCCTCAGTGGTTTAGCGCTGCCTTCAGCTGGGGGCATGATCCTGGGGTCCCGGGATTGAGTCCCACGTCAGGCTCCCAGGATGGATCCTACTTCTCCCTCTGCATGTGTCTCTGTCTCTCCCAAGAATAAATAAATAAAAATCTTAAAAAAAAAAACATTCTGAGAATTACATGTAAAAAAGAAAAATTGGTTTTGGCCAATACAGAAATGCTTCAGAAACATTATTGACTGTTTTCCTCCACTCCTCTGAGCCCCAAATGTCACCCCATGCGACTCTGGAGGTTAGGATCACCTGGACACATGTGCATCGTGCATCGTGGACAGATGCCATGACCCGGGTCTTTCTCCTGCACAAATGGGGACCTACAAATGGGGACCTAAAGTATCAGGGTTGAAGTGTTGTTTTGTCTTAAAACCTGCAGTGATTTTGGGGGCCACTTCCCCGTGGTTCCTAATATTTATTCAATGTGTGTGTGTATTTGGCTTCTCGCCTCATTTGTCTCAAAAGGATGATATTCTTCTTCTGCAAAACCCACTCGCTGTTGGCAGCTGTTTGTGAGGGATGCATTCGTCACGGACACGCGTCCCGTATCCTCAATGCACAGTGGACGGGGGACTCCCTGCAGGATGGACAAGGGGACAGGACCCTGCTGACCTCCAGGCCCAGAGGACGGTGCTGCCCTGGTCATGGGGTGTCCGTGCACAGAGGACGGGGGACTTCCTGCAGGATGGACAAGGGGACGGGACCCTGCTGACCTCCAGGCCCAGAGGACGGTGCTGCCCTGGTCATGGGGTGTCCGTGCACAGAGGACGGGGGACTCCCTGCAGGATGGACAAGGAGACGGGACCGTGCTGACCTCCAGGCCCAGAGGACGGTGCTGCCCTGGTCGTGGGGTGTCCGTGCACAGAGGACGGGGGACTCCCTGCAGGATGGACAAGGGAATGGGACCCTGCTGACCTCCAGGCCCAGGGGATGGTGCTGCCCTGGACGTGGGGTGTCCATGCACAGAGGACGGGGGACTTCCTGCAGGATGGACACAGGGCATGGGACCCCCCTGAACCTGATCCTTCTTCCTCAACTCAATTTCCCAATAGTGGCTGGAATGCCCCCCCCCCAAAAAAAAATCTGTGGTTTTGTGCGTCCAGGGACACGACTCTGTGCACATCACACATGCTTGGTGTATACAGCAGGCGCCGACCTTGTACTCTAGGAGCAGAATTTTATCCTATGTTTTATGCATTTCGTGACATCACTCATTTTTAAGTGCCCCGTCCAAGAGCGTCCAGCTCGTGCTCTGTGTTGTGGTACCACCACCGTTTCCAGAACATTCTCACCCTGCAAACAGGACACCCCGCCCCCGTTCACAGCCCCGTCCTCAGCGGCTGTCGATCAGCAGTTCACGGTCTGTGTGTGGATTTGCGTCTTGGAGAGGTTTTGTGGAGACCAGATCGCCGGCGATGTGGCCTCGCAGGTGTGCTGGTCTCGAGGGCCTCGTGTCCTCAAGGCCCGTCCAGGGGCAGCGGGCGTCGCGGCTCCGTGCCTGTTCACGGCCAGAGCACGCTCTGCAGGCACCTGCTGGTGCACGTTCCCGTTGAGGGTTTCTCGCCGGCGTCTCACGCCCCACACGCGTGCGGACACGTCCTCCAGAGCAGGAAGCGCGGGCACCGTGGTGAGGCGACTCAGCCTCCTTGGCTGCTTCTGTGTCACCTGCTGTACATGGGGTCATGGAGTTGCTCAAACCCAAACCGAACGTCTCGGATCCACATTCAGAGTATTGTTCTGAGTATTTGTGCTTCGGTCCCGAAGCGCCAGCGGGCTTGGACGGCCACGTGCACAGTCGTCACGCCGGATTCAGGTAGAAAGAAGCTGGTTGCACGTGGGCGGCACAGGCCGCCGGGCCCCCAGGGGTGCTCAGACTGCACCATCCCAAGCCCCCCGTGGGCAGCGTGTCCCTGCATCCGATGCAACTGGTTCGCCGGGACCTCCGCGCGCGGGGTCTGACCACAGCGAGGCCGCCGTCGCGTGCAGCCCCGTCTTTGAAGCCGGCGTCCGGCCACCTCGGCCCCGGGAGCTGGGGTGACTCCCGGAGCCAAACGCAGCTCTCGTCCGACCTCCTAATTAATCACATTAAGGGATGTGGTCTGTGCGTGCGACTCGCAGGACGGCTGCAGGACCCCTCGCGCATGTTAATGCCCGGCTCGCCGAGACGCAGGAAGGCTCGTTTGTGCAGAAGCAGGGGCGGGAGGCGGCTCGGCGGGGCGGCCGGTGGGGAAGGGGTGTCGGGCGGTCGGGCGGGAGGGGGGGGGGGGCTTCAGCACGCAGATGACAAAGAAGACCGGAACATAACAAATCACAGCTGAAACAAATCACCACCGTCCCTGTTTTCAAATTATTATATTTCTGGGGAATATTCATCCCGTTACATGAAAAGGAAGACAGTGCATCTAGGAGGCTTTGATAGTCAGGTTATGCTAATAATGGGGGCTCATGTAAAATGCATAAGGTGTGTCTTACTAAGGAGAGGATTGCTCATAATTACTCCGTATACCTCATTCCGAACGGATGCATAAAGACCCCTTTACATCACAGCCTAATTACTTATAGACAGTTGAGCACAAAATTACTTTCATCTGCTTGAACATGTGGAGGGAGAGAGATTAGACCCCGTCCCTCTCCAAACAGCTGGCTGGCACGACGGAAAATAAGGCCGGTGTTGTTCGGGGCTGATTGCAAAGTGCATTTTCTGATAATTAGATCGATTAAAGACAGACGCGCGCGCGCTCGGGGGGCCTGGCCCGCGCACGCACGAGGCGGCTTCGTGGCACGTGGAGATATTTGAACGGAGCGTGTGACAAAGAAGGGGCCGGGTCTGGGTGTGGGGCGGGGAGGGGTGGATTGGACGGGCTCGGCCGGCTGCCCCGGGGGGCCCAGGGGGGTGAGGCGTTCCGGATGGAGCCAGTTCGGCTGGGGAGCGACATGGGGAGACCCGGCGGGGACACCTCAGTGGACGCGGCCAGTTTGCTCATTGCGGGCGTGAACATCCCGATGAGGGTTGTGCATTTGTCTCCTGCTTGCCTGTCAAGTGGCTCCACACGGGAGAGAGTTACCGGGGAGACTGGCCTCTGCGGGTGCACGTGGGACCCGAAGTGCTGTTCTGGAGGTCCCCGAGCCATGATCGCGGGGCACATGGGCCGCGTGCAGTGCTTCATGTCGCCGACCTCGTGGCCGGTGGGGAGCTGCTGTTGTCCACACAGAGAGCTGACGACCCCGGGGCACGCACGCGGGCTCAGCGCGTGCAAGGTCACCCCTCTGCTGGCGTGGACACAAGGCTGCCCCCGTTCCGCGACCCCGCCCTTCCGGGCACTGCTCCTGGGGGGCCGGCGGATCGCCGGCACGTTGAGAACGTTTCCACTTCTGTGTGTGCTCGAGGCAAAGCAGGTACAACCTGGCCGTGCCCTCAGAGTGTGCTCGTGGCCACAACCCCACAGGTTTGGGGGGACCGCCCAGATGGTGGCCACACGTGCTGTGTGTCTCAAGGTTCGTGCAAGGCTGGCCTTCTGGCCCTGCAGAGCACAGTAGGTGCTCAGTACACGGCCCGGCGGATGGAAGCTCAGCAGCTCCTCCCGAAGCTGCGTGGAGGGCTCAACATTCCCTCGCAGGACCCCGGGGATGCACCGTGACGTGAGCTGTCGAGGTCCACGTGGGTGCACGTCCTCGGCGTTGGGGTGGGGTCCCCAGCTTCTGGACAGGGGTGCTCCAGCCTTCTGTGCCAAGGGAACCCCGAGGGGCCACAGAAAGGGAGCAGACGCACGACAGGCTGCACCTGTCACAGGCTTGGGGACACAGGCCGCATCCAGGAGTGGGACCAACGTCCGAGGTCCTCGCCCCCTCTTGCTCGAAATGCATATGAGACTCCCCATCTCGAAACAAATGGATGCGGGTCCGGGGCGCGCCCGGGCGGGAAGGGGCTGCACATCTATTTACACGTTACACATGCTCCGGCGCTACGAGGGGCTGCATTGATTGCTAATAATTTAATCCTCCTAACAGACTAGAGGAGCCCATTATCCGGGAGTCGGCGTCCGATCGATATATTTTGCAAAATAAAGAGTCTATTGGATGTACACTAATAAAGGGAAAGGGAGCGGACCCTGTGGGTTTAATTTAGTGCTTCCCTCACCCGCCCGAGTGGCAAAGACTCCTCGTAAAGCCATTTCCTTGCTAATCCTCACCAAGGCGCGTCCCCGTGCCCCGAGCGCGGCTGGGTCATTCAGTGCCGGGAATAGGGTTGACAACCCCAGACATGCATGGGGAAGTCACAGATCCATAGGGTGGCAGGGGCGCGAGGGGCTTGGCACAGGCCGCGGGGGACTCCAAGTCTCGGGTGCGTCCTGGGTGGAGTGTGTGCAGAGGCCCCGGAGGACTCCACAGGTCTCGGGGTGCGCCCAGGGTCATGCAGGCATCCACAGGTCACAGAGGACTCCAGAGCCTGGGTGTGCCCAGGGTAATGCGCATGTGCACAGGTTTCAGGGTCCCCATATCTCCAGATGCGCCCAGGGTAATGCGCATGTGCATAGGCTGCAGAGGACACCACATCTGCACTTGCACCCAGGCTGCGGGAGGTGCAGAGGCCGCGGAGGACTCCAGGTCTCCGGGTACAACCAGACTAATGCGCATGTGCACAGGCCTTGGAAGGCCCCACATCTCCAGGTGTGCCTAAGGTAATGCGCATGAGCAGAGGCCGTAAAGGATTCCAGATCTTGGGGCGCGCCCAGAGTAACGTGCCTGTGCACAGGCCGCGGAGGACTCCACATCTCCGGCTGCGCCCAGGGTGGCGCGTGTGCAGAGGCCACGGAAGACTCCAGGTCTCAGGGTACAACCAGACTAATGCGCATGTGCACAGGCCTCGGAAAGGCCGCACATCTCCAGGTGGGCCCAGGGTAACGTGCATGTGCACAGGCCGCGGAGGACTCCACATCTCCAGGTGCGCCCAGGGGAATGCGTGCGTCCACAGGTCACGGAGGACTCCAGAGCCTGGGTGCGCCCAGGGTAATGCGCATGTGCACAGGTCCCGGAGGGCCCCCCACATCTCCAGGTGTGGCCAGGGTAATGCGCACGTGCAGAGGCCGCAGAGGACACCACATCTGCAGGTGCACCCAGGATGCTGCAGGTGCAGAGGCCCTGGAAGACTCCAGGTCTCGGGGTGCGCCCAGGGTCATGCGTGTGTCCACAGGTCACGGAGGACTCCAGAGCCTGGGTGCGCCCAGGGTAATGCGCATGTGCAAAGGTCTTGGAGGGCCCCCTCCCCCACATCTCCGGGTGCACCCAGGGTAATGCGCATATGCAGAGGCCGCGGAAGACAGCACATCTGCAGGTGCACCTAGGACGCGGGAGGTGCAGAGGTCGCGGAGGACTCCAGGTCTCGGGGTGCGCCCAAGGTCATGCATGTGTCTACAGGCTGCGGAGGACTCCCGGTCTCCAGGTCTCAGGGTGCGCCCAGGGTCATGCGCGCGTCTGCAGGTAGCAGAGGACTCCAGAGCCTGGGTGCGCCCAGGGTAATGCGCATGTGCAGAGGCTGCAAGAGGACACCACATCTGCAGGTGCGCCCGGGGTGGCGCGTGTGCAGTGAAGCGCAATGTCCCCGATCCGAGTCCACGCTCATGAGAAATCCCACGGAGAGGCCCCAGTTCTCGAGCCAGAGCCAGAGCGGTGCACAGTGTGCCCTCCAGCATGCAGGCGTGCTTGGCGGCTGGCTAGACACGATCCCGGGGGGTCTTCTCCTGTGGTGGGTGGGCCTCGTCTAATCAGTTGCAGGAAGGAGACATGCGGCCCTTTGTCCCTGCTTGGCTGCTTGTGTGCGGGGACACCTCGCCTCTGCTTGCCTCACACTCGGGTGGGAACCCCCGCATGGCACCGGGTGCCCCCCGGGTCTGCAGGTTGCAGATGGCAGGTGTGGGACTTCCCGGTCTCTATGACCAATTCCTCGCACTCAGGACCTCTCCTTCCTCGTCCCTGGCAAGAGCCCCACTGCTAGGTCTGGGCGGTAGTGATGCCTCCTGCGGTAAGCTCGGTGCACATGCACCCCCTGACCTCACCCCCCAGACTCCCCCGTAAGGGTCTCCCCCGTTTTTACATTTAAATAGAGACGGTGACGAATGCCATGTGGAAACCGGAATAACCAGACAGGGCCTCGTCTTTGCAGAAAAATTCTCCCAGGATTCCTCCAGCAATGCCTCGCTTCCCTCGGATGCGCACTATTGAGGAAACACACTTGGTTATTTGGTTCCTTTTTAGTTTAGTTTTTTTTTTTTTTTTTTTTGGTATAGTTTTAGAATGGTTTTTCTTTTAAAGATTTTATTTATTTGTGTATTTATTGCAGAGAAAGCATGTACAGTGGGATGATGGAGAAGCAGACTCCCCACGAAGCAGGGAGCTGGACGTGGAATTCGATCCCAGGACCCCGAGATCATGACCTGAGCTGAAGGCAGATGCTTCCCCGACTGAGCCCTGCAGGGGCCTCCTTTTTAACGCATAAACATGCATTTTGGGTAGTGTTTTTTGGAAACACAGATCCGTGCGCACACCTGGTGGAGTCACTGTGTCTCCTTCGGGATGTGGAGGCGGGTGGGATGCGGGGGACAGAGCTCCAGGGCTAGCGCCCCACGGCGGAGGGTTGGGGACCACCTGCCACCACCAAGTGTGTGGGGTTCCGGGCTGTTTCCCATCACACGAGACCGTCAGCTCCAAGATGAAAGACGCTCCGGGTTTTCTGCGGCACAAAGGGGATCCCCCAGAATGTTCTGGGCTCCCCAGACTTGGGAGGTAGAAGGGGTCACCCCACAAGTGTGTCCACCCGGAACCCGACACTGGGACCCCATGTGGAACTAGTCAGATAGATTCTTCTGCTTGTCCCGCGTCCCCGAGCCTTTGTGCCGTGTCGGGCGGAGCGACTTCGGAAAGTACTCGGTTGTAACAGATGAGAAGCAAAAAAACAAAAGACAAAAAACAAAAACAAGTGAGAAGCAGGTTTTCCAGAAACATTAAAAATGTCGGGCAATTTTCTGCCTATTTTTCATTAAAAAAAAAAATATATATATATATATAATGAGTCCATCCAAGTAGCTAGCTGTGAGCGAGCTCCCTGCCTGGAGAGATGATGTCGATCGATAGGATTGCTTCCGATCTGCGTGATTGCTTAAGTCGCGTGACCCGCGGTGCCCCGGGCACTTCGGTGGTCGTACCTGTTCCCCAGGGTGTGCATTCAGGGTAAAATGTGCGTCCCCCAGATGCACCTACACGCACAGTGCTCCCCTGACACCTTTTTTAAATTTTTTAAAAGATTTTATATATTTATTCATGAGAGACAGAGAGAGAGAGAGAGAGGCAGAGACACAGGAGGAGGGAGAAGCAGGCTCCATGCAGGGAGCCCAATGGGGACTCGATCCCGGGACTTCAGGATCACAACCCGGCCCAAAGGCAGACGCTCAACCCCTGAGCCACCCAGGGATCCCCTCCCCCTGACACCTTTGCAGACAAACAGCTTTTTATTTGTTTCTTTATCTTCAGAGTGATTTTACTTTATTTTATTTCATTTTATTTATTTATTTTAGTGCGGTTTTAGGTTCATGGCAAAAGAGAGTAGAGGGCGCTGAGACTGAGAGGGACCCACTTTCCCGGTAATCCCCACTGCGTCTTCTGTCCTGGGCGCTCAGTCCCGCCGCCCGATTTATGGTGACCTGTCGCATTTGAAACGCAAGCGAGCTCACTTAGGGCCCCCCACCCCCACGCGGCACGGCCGGTGCCCGTCACTATTTGTCATTAGGGGATCCCGTCCTAAAACAGGGTCAGCGGCGGTAATTTCAGCAGAGGACGCGGAGACAGCGCGTAATGGGATCGTGCGTGTCATCGTGCTAATAACGGGGCTCCCCGGCTTCCAGTGGGTGGTTTTGGAGAAACAGAAACAAGGTCTTTGTTGAACCCAGGTGGGAAACGAGTGGGCAAACGTGAGTGTAAGGAGGAGATAGGCCTGTGTTGGTTCACACGGCTGCGTGCTCGGTGACCCCCTGCCCCACAGAGGGCACAGTGGTTCTCCGTGCCCAGCCTGGGGGCCTGCAGGGTGGAAGGAGGGTCCCAAGGATGAGTTTGGGGGGCTCCAAACGGGGGTGCAGCCCAGAGGCGGATGCTGTAGGTGCCCTGGGGGCTGCCGGCGTGGCTGCTAAATCGGGGGTCGTTGCCCCGCTGGCCTGCCCTCTGCTCCTTGTGCCTAATAAAGTTTTATTGGCACACAGTCGTGCCCAGGTGTTCCCAGAGCTTTCCTGCCGCAGGGGGAGGTTGAGCGCTTGCCACGGCCGCTGCTGCGTGGCCCACGGAGCCCGCGGCCCGCCTGTTAGGGCCTTTGCACACACGTGGGGCCTCCCCCAGGCTACACGGTGCATCGAGGTCGCTGGGTCGTGACTACCTGAGGGTCTCTGGGCTTATTCCTCAGTTAAAACGTCAAAACGGCATCATTTTCCGGCAGGGCAGGGAGCAGGTCCCCAGACCAGGGCCGCCTGTTGTCTCTGTGGCTTTGAAACCTGAGCCGTCGGGATTTTTCAGCACCTCCGGGGGCCTGAGCAGGACACAGGCGAGCTGGGGGGAGGGCGGAGGTCCTGGGGGCCCTGTAGTGGTGCCTCCTGAGTGAGTGAGCCGGGGGTGAGCCTGGGGGGACGGGCCGCTGGCTGTCGCAGTGCTCGCAGGACCTGCCACCCCGGGAGGGGCCTCCCTCTCCCAGATGCAGCCCCCTCCCCAGATTCCCGCATTCCAGGCCGTTCTGCATTTCAGACCCCAGACTCGCTTGCCCTCCCAGCTCACACTTTGTCCGCAAGCGTTTCGGCGTTTCCCTTCTCGGCTTACTTGAAATGGGCCATAAGCGCTGCCGTTTTGAGGAGCCATCCTAGGATTTGGGCTCCCTCGTTTTCCTTCCCTGTTTTTTTAAAAAAAATGCAGCTAAAATATGTAAAATGCACGTGTTTGCCATTTTCGTCGTTTTTTAAGTGTACAGTTCAGGGCGCTAGGGCATTCGCGGTCGGTGCAACAAGAACAGGAGCCCTATATGCATTCGGCCGGCACTGACTGTGGCCGCCGCTTGTCCCCCAGCCCCTGGCAACCTGTCATCTACTTCCTGTCTTGATGGGGTTTTCCTGCTCCGTGCATTTTATGTAAATGGGATGAGGCCATGTTTGTGCTTTGGTGTCTGGCTTCTGTCTCTGAGCATCATGTCCCCAAGGTTCATCCACGTGGTAGCAGCTGTCAGCACATCCTTCCTTGATGGCTGCATAATATTCCATGTATGATGGATCCCATTCTGTTTTCCATCCATCCACCCTTCCATCCACCATCTATCCATCCACTCACCTATGCACCTTCCATCCATCCCTCTACCTACTGACCTCCATGTCATCCATTTAACCATCCATCCATCCATCTACCTGCCTGCACACCATCCATCCATCCATTTACCTACCGACCTCCATCATCCATTCATCCATCCATCCACCTACCCACCTATGCACCATCCATCCATCCATCATATATCCATCCATCCATCCATCCATCCATCCAACTACCCACCCTACCCATCATCCATCCATCCATCCATCCAACTACCCACCCTACCCATCATCCATCCATCCATCCATCCATCCATCCATCCATCCATCCACCATTTATCCATCCATCTACCTACCGACATCCATCATCCATTTATCCATCCATCCATCCACCTGCCTGCACACCATCCAACCATCCATCCATCCATCCATATATCCATCCATCCATCCATCCATCCATCCATCCACCCATCCACTCACCTATGCACCATCCATCCATCCATCCATGCAAAATTACAGCCATCTTCATGAGTGCAAAGGGCTCCTCACCGTGGTCTTGGCTTGATTCCCCCTGATAACTGGCGACGTCCAGCGTCTTTTCATGCACTTACTGGCCGCTTGAACATCGTCTTTAGTGAAATGTCCATTTCTGTCCTTTGTCCATATTTAAATTGTGTCTGTTTGCAGTCGGATGGCGAGAGTTATTTATGTGTTCCGGCTACTAAACCCTCATCCCACATATGACTTGCAAATACTTCCTCCCATTCCATGGGCTTTTTTTTTTTTCCTACTCCTTGTTATTCCTTTCACTCTCTTGATGGTGTCCTTTGATGCACAAATGCTTTAAATTTTAATGCAGTCCAATTTGTGTGTATTTCTTTTAGTTGCCTGTGCTTTTTGGTGTCACGCTTCAACGGGCTACTTTTAGCCGCAGCTCTCTGTGAGATCGCTGGTCAAAAAGAGAACTGATCACGTCGCCGACACTGGGGATCTTGTGGGTAGGACCCTTGATTCCTCCACCAGGGTCTCCCACCGCCCGTTGTGCAGGAGGTGCGTGCTCCTGATTTTGAAGAGACCCCATTCGACCCCGACCAGTGTGCACAGGACCAAGCCTGCGTTTGGAATGGGCAGCCCGAAGGAGCCTTTGCAGACATGCATCAGAATCCACAGGCGCCCTGGGGGTGAGAGCTCTCCGTGCTCGGGGATGCTCCCGGGGACGACTCTCTGCTGCCTGGCTTCGTGGGCCGTGCTTTGCCTGCAGCTGTTGCTAAAAGTGGGAGAACACTGCAGGGGCCGCGATGTCCCGTAGATCTGGTTTTGTGCATTAGCAGGCTTCCGTCTCCAGAGCGGTTGCACGGCCTACGGAGAAACTGAGCTCACGGTGGGGGGCGTTCCCATACTCGGTCCCCTGTGCCCCCCGTTTCTGCTACCATGCACATGGTGCAGCGGTGTCCGTGTTGGTGACAGCTGAGGAGCCGATATTGATCATTATTGGCTACAGCCCGTAGCTCACGTGAGGGCTCACTCTCGGTGTCGCGCCTTCTGTGGTTTCGGGCAAATGGATAAGGACGGGAATCCATCACTATGGTGTCATACGGAGTGGCTTCCCTGCCCTAAAAAAAAAAAAAAAACAATCCCCTGTACTCCACATGCTCATCCTTCCCTCCTTCCCCGGGAGCCCTTAATTCAATTTCTCAGCTCGTGTCACCAGCTGCTGTTACTACTGATCTTTTGTGGACGAGAACAGGTTTCTGCATGAGCACAAAGACGACGGATTGCTACCCGGGTACGGTAATGTGCACATAATTAAACAGCGCCGGGCACGCGATGGGGCCCAGGGCAGCCCGTGGCACATGATGAGCGTCCAAGAGCATTATTTCTCGTTCTCGCCCACAAAGGGGGGTGGCTGGCAGGCTGAGGCCTCTGCTGCATTTGATGCCATGTGGACACGCCAGCTCCTACGTAGACTTTCCACACTCATGCCTGTGGCGGGAGCCTGCAAGTCTCTGCCGTGGACCGTCTGCTGGTCTCAAACCCTCAATGGGTGGATCGGTAGGAAGCAGTCCCAGCTGTGTGCAGGGGTGTCTACACGGGGTGACCTGGGTAGCCAGAGGAGGGGCACGCGTGGGGGGCCAGACATCCTTCAGGATAGGACGAGGCAGGGCAGGGGTGCTGTTCACCCTGCTGACCAGAGTGAGGGTAAGGAGCCCCCGCCCCTGCCAATGCTGGTGCTTGAAGGGATGAACAGGTGCATCAGCTACTGATGGACAAGTGCAACAGGTATCAATGGACAGGTGTGCTGGCTACCCAAGAACAGGTGTGACACCTACCCAAGAAAAGGTGCACCAGCTACTGACAAACTGCTGTGCCAGCTACCCACGAACAGGTTGCCACCTACCTAAGTTGTGCCAGCTATCCAAGAACAAGTATGCCGGAGTCACTACCCATGAACAGGTGTGCCGCCTCTCTATGAACAGGTGAGCCTGCTACCTATGAACAGCTGTGCCAGCTACTGACAAACAGGATGCCAGCTACCCACCAACAGGTGTGCCAGCTACCCATGAACAGGTGTGCTAACTACCCATGAACAGGTGCGTCAAGTACCCATGAACAGGTGTGCCCCTTCCCATGAAGAGGTGAGTCTACTATGCATGAACACATGCGTCGGCTACACACAAATGGGTGTGCCAGCTACTGATGAACAGGTGTGCCACCTACCCATGAACAGGCGAGCCTAGTATTCATGAACAGGTGTGTTGGCTACACACGAACGGGTGTGCCAGCTACCGATGAACAGGTGAGCTGCCTACCCATGAACAGGTGTGTCAGCTAGCCGTGAACAGGTGAGCCTACTTTTCATGAACAGGTGTGTCGGCTACCCATGAACGGGTGTGTCAGCTACCGATGAACAGGTGAGCTGCCTACCCATGAACAGGTGTGCCACCTACCTACGGACAAGTGGATCAACTACCCATGAACAGGCGAGCCTACTATTCATGAACAGGTGCGTGGGCTACCCACGAACGGGTGTGCCAGCTACCGATGAACAGGTGAGCCTCCTACCCATGAACAGGTGCGCCGATGCGGCAGGTAACCAGTCAGTTCACAAAGACCCCTTCCTACCCCTTCCCCAGGGAAGCAGGCCTTTGCCGGCGCCTGCTTTGCGGAGTCTCCCTTTGGTGGGAGGCGACCCGGGGCGTCGACCGGAACCCAGTTACCTGCCGCCGGTGGAGCAGTTTGGCCGCCGTGTGCAAGGACAGGACGCCCCACGTGGTGAACCAAGCGGGGAACCTCTGCCCCCCATTTTTCAGGGACGCGATAAACTTGAAGGGCCATCCGCGGAGAGCAGAACGTCTGGGAGAAGGAGGAGCACGCGAGCGAAGGACCGTGTCCTCAGAGCAGCGTCTCCGCAGTCGCCGTCCGTGTGCCCTGGACGCTGGTCGGCTGGTGCGTCGCCCAGTTTAGGATCCGCGGCCGTCTAGGGTCCCCACTCCGGGCGGGCGGGAAAACGTTCGAGGACTGTGCAGCTCAGCGCGCCTGGGGAACCGTGAATCGGGTAACTGCGAGCTAGAATTTCATTACAGACTCATACCTACGAGGAAGGAGTGGCTCCAGGAGGACGGTCCCACGGGGCCGGGGACACTGGTGGCTTCTCTGTTCTGTGGGGCCCCGGATGGACGCCCCGGGGTGGGGGCAAACGCTGCCCTCCAGAGTCAGCCTTTGAGAATCCGAGCGGGCACCACCGTGCCCCTGCAGCCCTCTAGGAAGGTGTCGCATTCATAGCCATCGGGCGCCACGTGTGCCCCGGACGGCCCGCGTGCATGACCCTCCCGAGACCCGGCTCTGGCACGCGCTCACCTATGCTCCACCGCGCACAGCCCGGGCGAAGGCGTCCCCGATGTCCCCCGGGCTCCGAAGGCCGCCTTCCCGCGTGCCGGGTACCATTCCAGCGCATTAAAGTTTCACGACGACCCCTCCCGTCACGGAGAGCCCTAACCCGCAAAGAGAGGACGTCTACGCACCCACATCCCGGACGTGCGTACCTCCAATTTTTGTTTCTTTTTCCCATTTCTTTCTGGATTCCACCCGGGATCCGCGACCGCTGTGCCCTCCGGGACACAAAATCGGCCGTGCTTTTAGTTCTTAAAAACTCGATCGTCATTTCACGGAAAATCAGGGAAACAATGTGCCTCTGTGTGTGTGTGTGTGTGCGTGTGTGCGTGTGTGTGTAGACGGTTCTGGGGACTCACACTGCTTCTCCATGTGGCCGTGGAGGCAGACTGTGGACGCGGTGTCTTTTTTTATTTATTTTATTTTATTTATTTTTATTTTTGCAGCATTACGGACCCGAGAACACATCATTTTCTCTTGCTATCCCTTTTAAAATCAAATTACGGCGTGGCGTTCAATAAAATATCCTTTGTGCAGCTCATAAAAACGAGACCCTTGCAGTCCTGACAATTAAGCCACCCGGTTCCAACACGCCTCCTGTGATACAGTTTATGGCTTCGCTTTTATGTCAACGTCTCTCATATATTACATATTTATTTATATTTATTTATTTATTTATTTTTAATTTTTTTTTTAAAAAGCCCCATTATTGATTAATAGCCTTCTACGTCTTAAAAGTTTCTTTTTCGTGTGTGGAGAGAGAGAGAGAGAGAGAAAAAAAAATCATTTGCCTTTTAATGGGGTGTCAGATTTGTTTTCCAAACCTTGTAAAAGGGTTATCATTGTTATGTATGGACAAGCACTCTCTTCAGAATCAATGAAAACTCTGTTTGCAGGGTAATTCATGGCCGTCCCTCGGCGGGTCCGCGCAAAAGTTAATTTCACCGTTTTGCAAAGTGGAGGGGTGGGACCGGTCCCTGCGGTTAACTATTTTCACATGGAGGGAAAGGCGTTGCAAGCCCCTCACACGTACTAAATAACCCGCAGGCCGCCCTGCGTCCGGGGCATCTTGGCAGCAGGGTGGGGGTCAGAGCTCACGGAGATGTCCGGTTCAATTAGGGGCGTCATAAACCTGCTGGCAATTAAGTCTCCCCCCGCCTGGCCAGGCGCCGAGCCTGATGCCGAGAGTCGCGAACAAGAGCCCGGAAGACTCCAGCTCTGCTGCCGAGCGGGTTTTGTTCTGTGGGGGCCCCCGGGGGGACACGGTTGGTGCTCCTAGCCTCCGGGGGGACCCGGTTGGTGACCACCCAGCCGGTGTGAGCTGACCACGAGGGTATTTTATGTGTCCTGTGCGCACAGAGGCAGATCATTCTTGGTACATTTGGAGTCAGGGGACCGGCCATCCCCAGAGCCGTGGGCCTGGACTGGTCTGGTCTCCGGACACTCGTGAGTGCACGCCGGCCACTGTGCGAGCCCGGGGCTCTGTCTGACAGCAGCACTCACGGCCCTGACCTCTGGAAGACCAGTCGATCCCCCTCTGCAGCTGCAAGATGTGCAGACGGGTGACTTTGAGGAGCTGTTCCTTGGGAGTTGCAGACTGCGTGCATCTTGGAAACCCTCCAGCTGGTCCCCAGGGGGACGGAGATGATCATTGGGCTTGTGTGCTGGTTTCCCAGATGGGAGCACGTCCCATGTCTCCATATGAAGCAGTGGTGGCTCCATTGTCTGTATTTCAGGAGGGAGAGAATGTGGCCTCTATCAAAGGGGCAGGTCTGCTGCCTGTAGAAGTGTGGGCTCAGGGTGTGGGAGGAGGGAGCTGGTATTTGTATCTATATCTACACGTACTTTGTGTCTGCATCCGTATCATATACACCATGACGTCACATCTATATGCCAATGTTATATTTATCCATCCATCCATCCATCCATCTACCCACCTGAATATCCATCCATCCATCCAACCATCCATCCATCATATCCATCCATCCATCATCCACCCATCTATCCGTCCATTCATCCATCTATCCATCTATCGTATCTATATATCTGTCTATCCATCCATTCATCCACTCACCCATCTACATGCCATCCATCCATCCATCTAGACATCTATCATGTCTCTCTATCTATCTATCCATCCATCCATCCATTCATCCACTCACCCATCCGCATTCCATCCATCCATCCATCCATCCAACCATCCATCCATCCACCCATCCTATCTATCTATATCTATCTATCTATCTATCTATCTAGTCAGGTTCTCTGCAGAACCTTGACTAACACTTCACCCCAACACCCAAGCTTGGGGAACCATGGTCGGAGCCTCAGGATCACGCCTGCTTCCGAGATGCCCAGGAAGGAACAACGCACAGTGAGGTCTTCAGTAGGTGGAAGTTCTTTCAAAGAAGAAAAATGCCCCTTAGGAATAAGAGGCATGTGGGTTAAGGAAGCTGCGTGAACACACACTTACATGTGTTCCCTGCTGAGGGCCTAGTTCAGGGATAGCCAAGTCCTAAGCCCACAGGGGCTGGGATTGCAGGGGGGCGTGGCACATAGTTTTGGGAGCTGCAAGCAGGTTGCATGAGTGGGGAATGACTTAGCACAACGGAAGGGGCTGAGTCTTGAGCAAAGGGTGAGGGAGGCTGAGGCCCAGCCTGAGTCCTCCACGCAATCAAGAGGGGCTTAATCCCCCCACAGAAGGTGCCTGGATAGCCCGGGGAACTAGCGATAAGATGGAGAAGGCAGCATGGGGAAGGCAGTGGCCAAAATGAAGAGGAGCAGAGAGCTCCCCTAGACCTTCCAGCCAGCACTGTGTATCCCTGCAGGATGACCGGAGGTGGGGTGTTGTTCCCTGGAGCCAGGAGAGCAGATTCTCTGGGTGCAGGAGTGACGGGTGAGGTAGAGGGCACACACAAGTGCACATACTACCTCCCTAACATGTCATCTTTGGGGCTACGTAGGTGGGGTTTAAAAGATGAAGGGGAGAAAACTAAGAAAATTGTTACTGCAGAATTCCAGATAGTCTCCACCCTGTGTGGGGACAGGAGATGGGACTGGGTGAGGAGCATATTGGGGGCTTTAATACACTGGGGTCGTTCTATTTCATGATGATTATTCCTTAAATGACACATCAATTTAGTCTTTGTATGAGAAGTACCACCAGCTCGGGGGCTTATAAATACAGGAATTTACTCTCTGCCCGTCCTGGAGACCGGAAGTCTGAGATCCAGGTGGGGTGGGGCTGCTGAGATCCAGGCAGGGTGGGGCTGGCCCTTTCTACACGCTCCCACACATACATTTGCAAGCAGCCCTAACTTCATGAAAGACGATGTTAGTTGAAAGATGCTTTCTACACAGTATTGTTTCACAGGATTGAATATGTGGCAATTTCCATCCCTGGGCTGGTGGCCGCATTCCTCCTGTCTTACCTCCATCTCCATGTGACTACTCCCCTGTGTCTGCTTCTCTTCCCTTCTGTCCCTTATAAGGGCACCTGTCATTGGATTTAGGGCCACCCTCATCCAGGACGAGCTCATCTTAACTTGCATCTTAATTACTCCTACAAAGGCACTATTTCCAAATAGGATCGCATCCACAAGTTCAAGGAGCTAGAAATCCAACATATTTTGGGGGGACAATGGGGCCACCAGTCAACCCATAACACTCATCTCTAAGTGTCACACACAAAGCAAGCAGGCAGGTAATGGAGTACTGAGCTGTACTGATTTCCACAGATCGACGATGAAGATGGCCGAATCCGAAGAAAAGTTGATGTTTTTAACTTGCCCCAGAAAGATACTGTCTTACTGAGTCAACATTATGAAATGCTTTTCTTGTCTTTTTGCCACATTCGTGGGATGATCTATATTACATTTTCCTTTTGCACCAACTCTGTGTGATCTTGGCTAAGATAAACTTTCATCAAAAGAGTAATGAACAGAAAGTTTAAAAAATAGATTAATCACCAAAATAATTGTGTTCCGAGTGTGTCCAAGTATAGAAAATCAGGGCATGAGCAGAGAAGAACATATTTCAATATTTATGAAGCAATTTTTCTATAATTAAGAAGAATTCTGTAATAGGTTTTCATTGTTGTCATTCTTTTGAATCTTAATCCATAAATTGTTATCAAATCATTAAAAGAAAAATGTATAACTCCGACGTGAATATCTTCCCTTTGATGAGCCTGGCAGTATACCAGTTGTTTTAGGTTTTTGGATCACATTGGAGGATAAATACATGCCATTAGAAGTTTCTGACTAATTATAAATCTGAAAACAGAGCCAGAAAAAAAAAAGAAGGCAAAGAAAGGGAGAGAAAGATGTCTAGCTGATGATATAAGATGGGGCATCTCTGTGTTACCCGATTGGTTGTTCATTAAGGAGGAAATATCTTTTGTGCTGCAGACATTCTGAGGGCAGAATGATGAGGGTCCAGGGGGCTCATCTCTATCAGGAAGGGGAGGCCTTCTACCTCATTGAGGTTGAAAGCTGTGTTTCACCCCAAGATGGAGTAACCAAGAAGCTAGAGATTCCCGGGGAAAGGAGTTGCATCTGTTGGTCGTGTGTGTCTGATTCCCAGATGGAGTTGTCCCAGATGGGGGCCCATATATGATGCTCCTCCTAGGGGTCTCCAATTGGAGACATTCTGTGTTTGCCAGGGGTTTGCAGAGACATGGAATCAATAGGATGGATGGATGGATGGATGGATGGATGGATGGATGGATGGATGCTTGGGTGGATGGATAGATGGATGGATTGATGGATAGATGGATGGATGGATGGATGAATGGATGGTTGGATGGATGGATGGTTGGATAAACGGTTTGATGGATGGATGGTTGGATGGATGGTTAGATGGACTGACAGATGGATAGACATAGATTATAGATAGGTAGATGATAGAAAGATACAGATTTGTTATAAGGAACTGGCACAAGCATTTATGGAGCCTGAGAAGTCCCGGGATCTGCCATCTGTCAGCTGGAAACCTGGAAGAGCCTGTGGTATGATTGAGTCTGAGTGTGAAGGTCTGAGAAGCAGGCGGACTGATGGTGTTAGTTTCAGTCCCAGGGCAGGAGAGGATGGAAGTCCGCTAGAAAAGGGGGCAAATTATCCCTTCTGCCTTTTTTGGTTTACACAGGCTATTGCCTGATTGGAGCAGGCCCACCCACACTGGGAGAAGATAGTCCGCTTTACTCAGTCTACTGATCCAGTGTTCATGTCTTCTAGAAACATCCTCCAAGGCACAGCCAGAATCATGTGTAGTCAAATATCTGGGCATCTCCTTGGCCTGGTTGAGTTGACACATCCAATTAACCCTCACATACCCCCAACAATGCTCAGGGCCATTTCCTCCCACCCCTGCTCAGTTTTGGTTGGGATCCCTTGAAAACCCAACCAGTGTTGTGTTGGGGACATTTTCTGTGAGCTCCGGTGTTGCCCATCAAAAACGGTCAGGGTCGCTGTGCTGACAACAGAGGATCTGCATGGGATGATGGGGGCCCTGTGAGGGGAGGCTGAGCTGGCTGGCAGCTGTGGACATGGGGGGCAAAAAGCCCAGGACACAGAGGTCAACGTAGCACACATCGTCCTTGTCCCCTTCATCTCCCAGCTCTCACTCAAGGTTGAAGCAGAACGTATATGGTGCCACGGTGGAAAGGCTTAGTGTCAAGCACCCAGCAGGCAGGATGCAGAGGTGGCGGTGATGTAGCCTCAGAGAACTGCTCTAAGTGGCTCCTACATCATGTCTTGGGAGGAGGGGCAGATGGCACCGAGGAGAGAGCAGGTCACGGCCGGGCAAGACTCATCCCCAGTCCCACACATGCATCCAGGTGCCACTACCTGCACAGGGGGCGGGATTGTCTGAAGGGGCTCGCTGGGTGATGTGAGTGAGCAGCCGTGTCAAACCACAGAGTTCGACTCTTGCTACTCCAAGGACGCTCTGCATCTCTGGAGCATCATGCTCACCTGACAGCTGGTCCGAGCATCCTTACCTTTGTCTTTTGCACAGACAAGACCCAGATGACCCTTAGGAGTGCTGGGTGCATGCTTAGAGACACTTCAGGAAGCTGCCTAAAACCCCACAATGGGAGTGGAGATTGTGTAGATGCGAGTCATGCCCCATACACCCCTGGGGATACGCGGTGGGTGGCCAGCATGACACCGTGGCAAGAATTCCCAACAGTGAGCATGCTGAGGCCAGTGACCGTGCCCAATGTAGCCCCTGGTTCGCTGAACGCACGTCCTGGCTATGGACGGTGTGTCCACTAATCTCATAACCATGTGGGACTTTGCAAAGTGTTTTCTATGGGGTGCATTGTCCCTCGTCTTCATGTGTGGGGGCTGCCATACAAAACGCCAGGGACTGGGTGGCTGATACACAAGTGGACGTGTCCTTGTCATGGCGGTGGACATTGGGGGGTCCAATCTCAGGGCATCTGCATGTTCTAGGCTTGGGGACACCTGCTTTCTGGTTCATGGAGGGATGTCTTCTTGCTGGGTCTTCACCTGCTGGAGGGAAGGAAGGGGCTCTCTGGGGTCTCCTCCTTTCTGTGGACGTGAATCCCATCATGGCGGCTCCACCGTCATGAGCCAATGACCTCCAGGAGATGTTACCTCTTCGTCCAGTTTTTAATTATGCAGACACACCTTAGAAAAATCAATAAACACCACGCCCCATGCCCCCGGGGCAGTCCTGGGTCTGTCTGCAGCGTGGTCATTTGCTGGCGGTGCACTCTGGTTCGGATCCAGGTGGCCGTGCTCCCGACCATCTCCTCATTCAGTTCCCGTATTAAAACCGGCACGTGGCATCCTAATGGATTAGACGCCGCTTGGGATTGACAGCTCTGTCTTCGTTGCCTGGGAGCTCGCGGGCGGGGCTGAGCTTCCGTATTGGATTCGCAGCAGGCAGGTGAAGGAGCGATGAGAGGCCGCTGTGGGGCCCGCGCATCCCGCAACGGAGCGATCCATGTGTCACCTGTCCATACGCTGTCCGGAGATCTTCGGCCGTATAGTGGGAATCGTTTCTTTCCATGTGGGTTTTGTTTGGTTGATGTGGACCCTGAGAAGGAGCGTCGTGACATCTCCCTGGTGACCCTGAAACTCCATTGTAAGGAAGCAAAGTAGCCACAACCAGGAGACGTCAGTTTTTGTGGAGAGTGGGGTTAGAGAAGGAAGGACGGAGGGGCATATTCTCTTATATGGAAGAGAATATCAGCGAGACGCGGGCGGCGTGTGAGGACGCAGCGGGAGGGGTCCCGCGTTGTCCCAGGGCCTTGAGGCCGTGCGGAGGGCACCTTCGTGCACACAGGGCAGCTCCCTCCACCATGCAACGTGACTCGGAGATGTGTCAGGGCCGGCGTCTGCCATGGATGGGCTGGGAGATTGGATTGGGCAGCGGATTACAGAGCGCGGCGTGTGGGGATGCTGACTGTTGAGGAAACAAATGTCAGCTAAGCGTTCATTAGCGGGCCGCCAGCCAGCCAGCCCACTGGAAATCGTATTTAGAGCAAAGGAGGACGCAGCGTGTGACCTTGTCTTGTTGGCGGAAGGGAGCAAGGCCCGTGCTTGACTGCCGCCCGGTGGGGACGGATGGCTGCTGTGTTTTGACCACCAGCATGTCCTCGTTCTTGTTGCTCATCCTGCACACACTCGAGTGCACAGGTCTGTGTGCATGCACTCTCATGGAGGAAGCACGCTCAGATTCCCAAGCATGCTCTCCCTTTCCCCAAGCTCAGTCTCCAGCCTCCACGTGAGGGCATCAGCAAAAATATGGAACTGCCATTTTGTCCTAAAGCAAATGATTTTATGCACATGGGAGTGGAGACCGAAGGTGGGAAGCTCTTAGGTTCTGGGGCGTGGAAGCTTATTAAGATACTGGCTCCCGTGAAAGTCACAATGCAAAGGAGCGTGTGCAAAAGGCGAGCTACCTCTTATGCCTAGAAAATAAAAAGATAGGCACGCTGGTGGCCTAAATGAGGTCCACACATCCTGACCTCAGCCTGGAAGCAAGGATGTGCACTATTTACCTCATGGCTGAGACCCTGGGGTCGTCTATAGAGACCCTGCAATTTACCCTAGAAGGGGATCCCTCCAGGAGGAATGGGTAAGCAGGGCCAAGTCTCTGGGGTCCTCTCTGCACCCCACTACCCGGGAGCAACCACGTGGAATTAAAGGTGTGGCAGACGCTCTTGGCTGGAGGAGGCACGTGAGAGAGGCTGAGCATCGCCAGCCGTGCACAGACATATGTGATCCGACCCGCAGTGGGGCTGCGCCGGGGGTGCCTGCGTTCCCTGGAGGGCCGCGCCATCGATCACTGCCCTCGTCCCACTGTCATCCGAGGGGTTTCTGGCAACGTGTTGTATTTTCTGAACACACATCAGCTGGGATGGAGATGGATGCATAGCGGATGTCTTTCTTTGGGAGCTCTCCTCCAACAGGAGAAAGAACCGTGCAAACATCCGCAGAGCCGTTCGGATGCATGTTCATGGCTGCCGTGATGTCGCAAGCTGTCTGATGGAGCCGTCAAATCCCCACGTGTCACATGTACTGATTTGTACACAGACGTATATGTACCAGTTTCCACACTGGAGACGTGTTCCTTGGGGCCACTGTCCTGGGTCAATAGTGACTTTGCTCATTGTTTTCCCCACAACCTCATCGTATCTTCAGAACAAGATGAGTCGGGGAGCTGTCAAACATCTGCATTAGCGCATGTTTTAACACATTTAACACACACAGCAGTTAAATTTCAATTTCAGATCAACAATTTTTGTCGGGTAAAAGTGTGTCCCAGATATAGCAAGGGATATACTTATCCTAAAAAATAAAAATAAAAATTGTCATTTATTTTTCTGAAATTTAATTTGTACTCGGTCATCCTGGATTTTTATTTGGCCAATATGACAATCATAATCAGGCGCTTTTTTTTCCCCCTCCTAGAGGACTTGGACACATGGGATCTCACACACAGTGGGTCTTCCAAATAAGACTTTGGGTGAATTAGCACAGTGGGTAGTGGGCACTTTCCATTTCCTGTCTTCTCATCCATCCATCATATCTATCATCCATCCATCCATTCATCCATCCATCATCCATCCATCCATCATCCATCCATCCATCCATCCATCATCCATCCATCCATCCATCCATCATCCATCCATCCATCGTATCTATCATCCATCCATCCATCCATCCATCCATCCATCATCCATCCATCCATCGTATCTATCATCCATCCATCCATCCATCCATCCACTCATCCATCCATCATCCATCCATCCATCATCCATCCATCCATCCATCCATCATCCATCCATCCGTCCATCCATCATCCATCCATCCATCATATCTATCATCCATCCATCCATCATCCATCCATCCATCCATCCATCATCCATCCATCCATCGTATCTATCATCCATCCATCCATCCATCCATCCATCATGTATTTCTCCCTGATTGTGGAACAATACACATAACATAAAATTTACCATTTTAAGTATTTTAAATTGCACACTTCATAGGTCTGAAGCTCATTCACAGTCTTGTGCAGCCAACACCACTGACTTGTTCTAGAACTTTCTCCTTTGACCACAGTGGACAGACACCAAGCTACTCCAGCCTGAGCTGGAAGGGGACATTTACCATCAGGGTTTGGGGCTAGGGAGTCTGCATGGCAGCCCGAGCAGAGTGTGGGCATCTGTCTTGATGCCTCATCTGCTCCCTCTGTGTCTCATGAACCCCCTCTGGATCTTTGTTGGTCACCTGCCCACCTCCTTTGGATATGCCAGCCGTGTCACTCATCATGTCTATGTGCCTGTTTCAATCTTCTCTGGCCCCGTCCTTAATCCTTGTGACCGGCCAACAGGCCGCTATTGGTGTGGAGTGATGTAAAACCCAGGGCATCCTTCTGGAAGGTTCCACCTACGGCAAGAGCCCTAGCTGGGGGTACAGCTCCCTAGCATGCAGACCCCCCCGGTGCCAACTCATAAACTTTGATTCAGGATGGCCCAGGTGGAAACAGGGGTGTACCTTGCAGACATCGTCCCCAGGTGATTTGGTTATGTAGCCAAGTCAAGATCACACAAAACGTGTTTGCAGCAGGTGAGGGGAAATGGAATCTACTCCTTGCACCTGAACGCCAGCCCTGGTGCTGCCCATTCCAGGGCTGGGCCCTCCCTCTGGCGTCGTAAACCAGGCTGGAGCATCCCTCGAGGGCTGTGGCCGGGATTGGGGGAGCTCCAGTTCTGGTTGTACCCATTCTCAGCAAGGCAGCCTCAATGAGGCCAATTCATGCCTCAGAACCCCGTGACATAGGAATAATAATGTCTTTCCACCCTCCAGCACGTGGGAAGCAACCAATACAGAGGAGCTTAGCTTCCTTTGAGCCCCAAAGTGGAGGCTGTGCAATATTCTGGTTTCCTGCCTGCCCTGCAAGCTCCTAAGAGGCCAGGGTGGTGTTTCTAGTCCTCTCTGGGCTTGTGTGACGTGGTGCACGTTAGGTCTTCAATGACAACCTCAGTGAATGAGTAAATACGCGGCCCTGTTTGCAGACTGGAGCTTCCCGGCAATGGCGTTCCAGGAAATGTCAATCAGTTCTCTCGACGATGTGTTCACGGTTCACTGGAGACGAGATAGGGTAACAGCTTCTGTGTGGAACGATTGTAACCAGTTGCCCTGTCACAGAAGGGCATGCACCCGTCACAGTTTTCACCGCCTCTGGTTAGCAGAGGGGCCTGCGTGGTGGTGCCTTGGCTGGGACACCTGATTTCTCAGCTTTTATTTACATTTGGTGTCCCGTGCCGTCAACCTTATGGACAAGGCACGTGAAGACCCGTGACGGCCAACGGTGAGTGGAGCAGAGTCAGATGCACCTGTGCACAGGTACGGGCTGGAGGGCGATGTCACCGATGCGCAACGCCGTGCAACGCTCTGTGGTCCTGGCTGGTGATACCTGACAGCATGTCGTGTGCTGAGCACGTTAACTTGCATGACAATCATGCAAGACGGATGCAAAAAGGAACCTCGGAATCAGAGTAGCACATATCCAGAGAAGGCATCACAACTGCCTGGCAGGAGGGAGTGTCGCCAAGCAAGCACACCTGGGCCAGCGGCACGTGGAACACCTGTGGTGCATCTCTGGTTTCACAGATGAGCAGACTTGCTGGTCTCAGGTCTGGGTGTCACACCCGAGATCTCCCGTACGGCCCCTCTGGGGTCTCCAATGGCATGTGATCCCATCCCTTTTCTGTATCTGGAGTGATTTTCACCCAGAGAAGACACAGCGTGACTTGCCGAAGGGCCATGTGGCCCTTGTGGGAGGCAGGTTCCCCGACCACTGTCCATGCGTCCATGGAGCCATCCCAGCCGACGGGCTCCCCCGGCCAGGAGTCCGTTTCCCAAGCTTCTGCTTCTCACCGTAGTTAATAAATCAGCACGTAGATGAGAGACTCATGGTTAATTTTCCGCAGCCAGTGCAGAGTGTCTGAGCCCATAAACTGCGCCGAGTCTCGGGCTGTGAATTTCCTGATACTGACAAGTCAAACAGCTTAGAAATCATAATTATAAGTTACAAGTGTCTTAGGGGTTGTTCTTCTGACATAAAACTAATTTCATGTTTTTATTCATAATGCGGGAGAGATGAGAGGCATGCTTTGGAGGGCGCTCCTGGAGATATCACAGGCCCCATCTCCCGGCCGTAATGAGCGGAGACGGCGCACTTCGCTCTTTGTTGCCGCCCGATGTGCCCTGAGTAGCTTCTGACAATCTTGCAGGCCTCGTCTGCGCTTTTCCCAACAGGCTGTTCGTGAGGAGGTGACCAAGCTGAGAGCTGGACCTGGTTTGGTCCCGGAGCCATCGTGTAAGGACGTCGTCATGCCCAAACGCAAGGCATGCACGGGAATGCCCTGGGGGGCAGTCCCTTGATGTGAGTGTCCTTTGGCGGAAGTAACAAAGTGCCCCTCGCTAGGGAGCTTAAAACCACAGGAATTCATGCTTTCCTGGCTCGGGAGACCAGATGTCTGAGATCCAGGTGGGGCCGGGCTGTGCTCCTTCCAGATGCTCCACAGGAGGGTCCTTCCTGCCTCTTCCAGCGTCATGCAGCTGCCTCAATCCTGCGCGTCCTTGGCTTGCAGATGTATCACCCCAGTGTCTGCCTCTGTCTCTGGTCTTCTCCCCGTTTCTGTGAGGCCTCCTTTCTTTTGATAAGGATGCCAGTCATTGGATTTGGAGCCCACTCCAATGCAGGTTGACCTCATCTTCATTTACATCTTAACGACACCTACAAAGACATGACTTCCGGATGCATCTTATTCACAGGTGCTGAAGTTGAACGTATTTTGGGGTGAGGGCGTCACCCCACCACTGCCGCCAGGTGAGTGCAGGTCTTCCTAAGGACAACATGGCTGCCCTTCCTGCCCAGGTGTCTCTCCCTGCACGGCCTCGTCTGGTGAAAGAGCAAACCCATGAAGCTTTATCAGGGGTGTTTCAAACTCTGTGCATTGCCAGCTCAGCAGAGATTTTATTTTTTCTTATTCCAGCTAAAGACGGGAAAGAAGGTATTTGTGAAAAGAAAAAGAGCATGGACTGGACCAGAACGCACACAATTTAATTTTAATCTTTGTCCTTCCAAGAGCATGCAGACACGGGCCTTGTTTTTGTGGCTCATGGTTTTATTCTGATGGCCAACAGTGGGCTCAGCATGACCACGTAGGGTGAAATAATACAAAGTGGAGAAAATATGGACATAGCACATGTGGCTGGTGCAATGTGCTTTTTTTTTTTTAATTTTATTTATTTATTCATGAGAGACACAGAGAGAGGCAGAGACACAGGCAGAGGGAGAAGCAGGCTCCATGCAGGGAGCTCGATGTGGGACTCGATCCCGGGTCTCCAGGATCGCTCCCTGAGCCGAAGGCAGATGCTCAACCACTGAGTCACCCAGGTGTCCCTAGTGCAATGTCTTAAGTGATAATACGACGGGAGCTCTGAGTTAGGAAGATTAAGACATGGGTCTTCACTTCTTCACAGATTTTCTGTGTCGCTGGGAAATTGTGGGATGTTCTGTCTTTCAGACGCGAGCATTGGTAGTAAACAAGGAAAGACGGGCTAAAAACCACAAGACAAAGCCACCGCCCTCCACCAGAATGGCTAAAATGAAGAAGACAGTGCCATGTGTTGGCGAGCCTATGGAGCAGCCTAAACACCGCAGCGCTACCGCAAGGAGCATAAATGGGTATGACCCTTTTGGGAACCCGTGGGTTTGCGTCCACCCAAGTAGGGCATGTGCATGGGTGTGCCCTCTGCAACTCTAGGTGTGTGCTCAGCAGAAAGGCACTCGCACAGACATAGGCAGACGGAGAAGCGGGACTCGATCCCAGGACCCTGGGATCACGACCTGAGCCAAAGGCAAGACGCTCAAGCACTGAGCCCCCCAGGTACCTTTGAATGTTTCTCAACAATCCAAAACAGAAAAGCTTTTTCTCACATTGACAGGGATCTTCATGTCCTTCTGGTGCTCGCCTTTAGGATTCCATCAACCCATTTGGGAACAAATATTGAACTTCCACACTCCAGGGTTACATCCATCCTAGTTGCACCAGATCGGACACCAAACATGATCCCAATTCTTGGACACCTTACATTCTTTGTCCGTACTGAACACTTGGATGAAGAAAAGTCACAATCGAGGTGAAATATCGTTTGGAAGGCGTTTCTCCCTTCAGATGGGCATGCGAATTAAATCCCTATAAGTTGGTGCAGTTGGATAAATCAGAGATGATGAGGACTCATATCCTATCTTTTTTTTCTTTTTTTTTTTCCCTGTCCTATCTTATAGGGTGGTGAGAGGGGTGCTGCAGACTCTGGGAGGACCTATTCCCTGAGTGCACGCAGCCGTGCAGACGCTCTAAATGTGTCTTCCCAATGTGAGCACCCACAGCAATCCTTTGGTTTGCTCAACCCTCACAGGGATGGTTGTGTCCACCTGCCTTGGGAGAACCAAGGGCCATTACCTGGAGGTTTCTCGGCATCCTCTAGAGTTGCTGTAGGATCCCCAACAAAGGCCATGCCCTCTCCACCTCTAGCAGATCCGTGACATCTCCCCGTTCACGTGTTCAGACATCAGCTAGAAAAGTGCTCTCTTAAAAAAAAAAAAAAAAAAAGAAAAGTGCTCTCTTAGAAAGAGCCCATGGTGGACGGGATGCAGGCCAAGGCTGCCCTCTGTATCCAGAGGTGTGGTTCAGACACAGCAAACATTCCTCCAAAAAAACGTGAAAAACTGCACACGTTGGCTAGTCCCCGGTCAGAAGAAGGGGCACCCGTCGTACTTAAAAATAACAGAGAATAAAAAATAAAAAATTACAGAGAATGTTTACACTACGAAGATATTTAGACACTCACATCAAACAGAACATGGCGACTCAGCAAGGAGAAGCCCTATTTTAGACTGAGAGTGTTTGTGGTCTATCACGACCCCGCAGATTTTTTGTTGTTGTTGTTGTTTCTACAGCTGCACGCTGGAAGTGCAATACGCTTGTGAGCACAACGTCTCTAACTGGCCGACAGGAGCAGACGACCCGGTGTTTTTGCAAAACCTCCAAGAGCTGAGAAACAAATTAAGAGTAATATTTTGTGGCTCGGGGAAGCAGTGGAAAGAAAGGTGGAATGGGAAAAAAAAATGAAAGAGGAAGATAAAAAGAAAAGAGAGAGGAAGGAAGAAAGAAAAGCAAGAAGGAAAGGAAAGAAAAGAAGGAAGAAAGAAAAATAAAAGTAATCCATTTTCCATAGCTGGCCAGGCCCGGAGCCCAAAACTCATCTCGTTTCGCCCAAAAAGATGAGACAAAACAAGACCATAAAACACCCGCGACCAAAACACCAAAAGCCGTGCTCCAACATATCCTTGGACGACACAGATGCTGCTTTGCTGACAGCCCTCACATCCCGTGAAATTCAGAATATATCCACGTCTCCATTTCCTTTTAAGACTCCTCAGCCCCGCAGAAAGTGGCCCTGCCTCTTTGACCCGCATAGCGGGACTCCAATCAGAAAAGATAAGAGCATGTTTAATTGATTAGTTAGCGTCTGCGCAGCGCTTTGAAGGTGAGAAGTGCAATATTATTATAATGATGAAGACGAAGCTGCGATCTTCGGAGGATTTCTCCTCTCATCTGACCTGCTTTGCCAATTTGGTCGAACGCTACTCAAGTCAACCGGGGGAGCGTGCGGATGACGGGTCCCGGCCGGGGGTCCCTCTGCCAGGCTTCTCTGTGGGAAGTGCCTCACGGATCCGGAGGTGGGGAGCCGTTCCTCCAAGTGGGGGCCGAGCAAGGCGGCGGGGAGGGGAGCTCATGCCCATAATGACCCTGTGGGCGGGCAGATCCAACATGGTGCCCGCAGGTGGGTCCAGGTCTACGTGTGGCTCCTCCTGCATGTGGTCGCCCTTCTCCTGAGTCGTGTTGACTCCCGTCTCTTGAGGTGGACGCTCTGCCTCTCCAGGGTGGCTCCCGCGGGGCACTTCCCACCACCCCGGGGCAGCGGGCGTGTTCCCTGACGACTCCTTGAACTATGTTGGTTTCCACGAAACACGCGTCGCCCCGTATGACATGGACCATGTCTTCACCTGCCGCCCTGCCAAGCGGTAAGGACCCCCAGCGGGGGGTGACCGTGCTTCCTATTTGTTTTTGGTCATGATCAGATCTTATTATTGAGAATGCATGTAGTTTTAGAGAAGAAAGGAGCAGAAGTGGAGCACCTGCCTCCCCAGCAGTCGCCGGTGTTCCACGCTACGAAGATGCCGGGTTTGTGCGCGTGTCTTAGGGTTTTGACAGGTGCACAAGGTGCTGGACTTTGTGTTACGGGATCGTGGACACAGAATGGTTTCTCGGTCTTACAAGCCCGTTGTTTTCACCTCCTCAGTTGATATACCTGTGTTGTCTCATGTCCGCATCCCTAGGCACACTGTGTGACCTACGGCCAATCAATCAATTGCTCAATCAATGAATTAACAATGGAAGGGGAAGGAGAACTGGTTCTGCTCGCCTTCGGGGGCCTCTCTGGGGCCACTGCCACCTTCTCTGACTCACTGTGTCTGGGGCTTAGCTACATGGGGAGTGTGCCCTGGGGTTCCTGAATGACTCCCTTCACCTTCCTGGGCTCTGCCCCAAAACTGGGGTCAGATGGCCTCATCGTTAACATGTCATCGGATTGCACTGTGGAGATGCCCTCTGTTCCCCGTCTGGGTCTCCCCGGATCTATGACCTGTGGCAGCAGGAAGGTGGAGTCTGCTGTGTCTGCAAGGACACCTTGTCACGCCCGAGGCAGGGAGCTGTGCCGGGGGAGATCTGAAATGCAGCTGCCTTGGAACCTAGAGGAACCTGGGTGGGCCCCGGGGGACGCCTTGCCCCAAGCCCGCCCCATGAAATGTGCTTTAAAAGGTGACGGTGGGGGTGATAAACCACATACAGGTGCCTTGCAGCATTTACGGACTATGGGGTGCATGAAGATGCAGCAAAAAACACAGAAATCCCTCGGAGTGGAGACCCCGACCAGAACCAGGAGACGAGCTTCCAGGCAAACCTGAACACCAAGGGAGAGCCCGTGGGCGCCTACCGGTCACCCAAGCCCCCGTGGTCAGTGTCAGCATCCTCCTGACCACACAGGGTTTCCGAGGAACCGGTACAGGGTGAGCCGCAGTATCATGTCTGTCAACATTCCTCACAAATCCATAAAACAATTAGCCACAGAGTCATGATATTGGCGCACGACCGTGGCTTTGATTAACGCATCAATAATTTAAGGGGGAGGATTTCTCGGGTTGTCGGAGTGCCTGGCGTGATTTACTGGCCTTGTCGCCAAGGCCGCCGCCGGTTCTCTGCCCTATAAAACACTCCTGGGTCGGGCCTTGGGGCTGGTGGGCTGCCAGGCGCGTGCGCTGGTGGCGCGGCGGCGGAGACGAACTCCCGCGCGGCTATTAACGCGCCGATTAGCATGATCCATGGTGATGTATCATCGGAGGAAGGTTCATCCGCACCACTGAATGGGACCCGGGGACGGCTCTGAAGATTTTACGATACAATAACTATCCATTTGATGAGCAATTAAAACGATATTTGGAGACACGGGGCGGGAAGACTATGGGTTAGCGGGCGGGAGGGGTGAGGCTCGACCTCGGTTGGCCGGATATGCTCACTGATACCCCTCCTATCTGGGTGCTGGCTGCCGCCAGGAATGGGGGGCTGCTTATCCCTAAATCTTCGGGTGTGATGAAGAAGGGCTTCCATGCGCAATCTCGAGGAGGGGACAAGGACGGGGGCCCTGTGATGAGGCCACGAGCCCGCCCGTTCCCCAACCTGCCCATTGGTGACCTCAACGCCACCCTCGTTCCCAAATACGAGCTTGCTTCCCTCTGCTTCTGGAAATCATGGGACTCTCTGTGCCCGCGTAGGAGCGTGAATGAAGGTAGCTTGCAAGCTTTTTGTGTTTTCATGGGGTTTTTAGAAATATGTTTACGGCATACGTATATGTATCTACAAATGAGTTAGTTTCCAGGTTTTAGAATCTTCTTCTGCTCACCTGGGGGGTGAACCGGGCAAAATGTGGACCAGAGAGAGAGAAACAGAGAGAGAGAGAGTTACCCAGGATCCTGGGAAGGTAGAGCAGGTGAGTTGGCTGCAAGGATGAGCCGGGACATCTGCTAGGACATCCATGCTGTGCTGCACTGGAAACCCCGCAGGACCCAATCATCCTGTGGCTCCTCACCCCCCCTGTCCATATTGTGTCTGTAGAGGCTCTAGATTCTTATGGGGTGGCCACCACCTCATTATGGTTCTGTTACGTTGGGACATGCATTCCATCCCGGGCTCTACTGGACTATTTCATGTGCCTCACCCCAAATTTCCTCCCAGTCAGGACTAGGTCTTGCACCTGATCCCAAATCCGCCCGCCCCTAGTCAGGACTGTGTCATGTACGTGACACCAAATCCCCCCCTAGTCAGGACTAGGTCATGCACCTGACCCCAAATTCCCCCCTAGTTAGGACTGTGTCATGTACCTTACATCAAATCACCCCTAGTCAGGGCTAGGTCATGTGCTTGACCCCAAATCTCCCCCAGTCGGGACTAGGTCATATACCTGACCCCAAATCTCCCCCAGCCGGGACTAGGTCATGTGCTTGACCCCAAATCTCCCCCCAGTCAGGACTAGGTCATGTGCTTTACTCCAAATCTCCCCCAGTCAGGGCTAGGTCATGAGCTTGACCCCGAATCTCCCCCAGTCGGGACTAGGTCAGGTATCTGACCCCAAATCTCCCCCCAGTCAGGACTAGGTCATGTGCCTGCCCCCAAATCTCCCCTGGTAGGGACTAGGTCATGTGCTTGACCCCAAATCTCCCCCAGTCGGGGCTAGGTCATGCACCTGACCCCAAATTCCCCCCCTAGTCAGGACTGTGTCATGTACCCGACCCCAAATCTGCCCCCAGTCAGGACTAGGTCATGTGCCTGCCTCCAAATCTCCCCCAGTCAGGACTAGGTCATGCACCTGACCCCAAATCCCCCCCTAGTCAGGACTGTGCCATGTACCTTACACCAAATCTCCCCTAGTCAGGACTAGGTCATGTGCTTGACCCCAAATCTCCCCCCAGTCAGGACTAGGTCATATGCTTTACTCCAAATCTCCCCCAGTCAGGGCTAGGTCATGCGCTTGACCCCAAATCTCCCTCAGTCAGGACTAGGTCATGTGCTTGACCCCAAATCTCCCCCAGTCGGGGCTAGGTCATGCACCTGACCCCAAATTCCCCCCCTAGTCAGGACTGTGTCATGCACCTGTCCCCCAATCCCCCCCTAGTCAGGACTGTGTCATGTACCCGACCCCTAATCTGTCCCCAGTCGGGACTAGGTCATGTGCCTGCCCCCAAATCTCCCCGCAGTGAATCCCCTGGCAACCCCATGTTACTACTTTGGTGCATCCTTTAAAAATCCGTGTGATGCGATCCAGCGATGGCATCGTTGCCATTTCCCCAGAGCTGAACACGTAGGTCCGCACAAAAACCCCGCTCAGGGCACGTTGACGGCAGCGTTATCGGTGGTTCTGCGGCTTGTCCGTCTGCTTGGTGAGTTTCTGGCGCCGACCCTCCCTCTAAGTCAGACTCCAGCGCTGAGGGACGGCACGCGGCGCCCTGAACGCTTCCTGCGCCGTCACGCGGTTGCCACTGGAGGAATGGCCGGGGCGCGCGGCTCTGGGAAGTCCCTGGATTGATGGGCTCACTCCCAAGTGCCCAGAAGGTCCTCAGGGCGGCAGGCGGAGCGGCACGGAGACCGGGGTCTAGTTCGCGCGCTTCGCAGGTCTGCGCGCCCCTGTGAGTTTGCGCATCTGCCCTGCACCGGACCTCTCCAGTTCGCCCACGGACCCCTCGCTTCCCCAATAGGAAGCCGAGCCGTGGGCGCATTGATCCAGCACGCCTGCGCATGGCCTGGGCTGCATTCCCCGCCTCTCCGCGGCTACCAGACAGCCCTGTGACTCAGTGTCCCCAGCCGCAGGTGAGAAGGCCGCCTCTCGGGCAGGCTGGCTGTGACAACCTGCTCAGTGGAGGAGTGCCTGCCTGGCTCACCGTGCACGGCTGTGCGGGCGCGCGTGTGCACCCGTGAGCGCGTGCGTGTGTGCTCCGTGCGCTCCTGCTCCGTGGCTGGCACGCGACTTCACGGCCTCTCCAAGCTCAGCTTGGGAGGATGCGAGCACTTGAGGCTGCAGCGTCGTGGAGGAAGAAAGGGAAACGGGATTCGCATGCGGGCGCGGGGATGCAGCGTGAGCGTCAGTGAGGGCGCCGGGTGGGACTAGACCCTCCGTGGATGCGCGCGCTCCCCCAACACACACGCAGTCCCTGTGCGAGCCGGACCCAGCCTCCGCCTCCCCAAACCCACAGGACTCCGGGGCACCAGCCCTGAAACGGCTGCCGTGTGTGGCCCGGGCTCTCCATCCGTAGCTGGCCTCAGGACAGGAGACACGGGCTGTGACTGGGAGTCTGGCTCGCAGTCCTCAGGCCGGAGCCCTCTGCGCCTTTTGTTTGCTTTCACGCCGCCCTGGAAGGAGCTTCTGAATTAAAACACAGTCATTAGCGCTCCTGTGGCAGCCCCTGGGGGCTTGGGGACCCCCTCCCCCTGTTCCTAAAGGCGACCCAGGCGTGTGGTGGGGGGGAGCCTGGTGCTTACATCTGTCACCAGCGCTGCTCCGCGCAGGGTCCCGGGTGGGCAGGGGCAGGCCTCTTAGGCGGGGGGGTGGGGGGTGTGGGGAGGGGGGGGGTCTTGGGGAGCGGATCATTTTAAGATCCCAGATGCGCGCGCGCGCACTCAGAAAAGCGTAATTGAAACAGGGCGGGTTGGTTAGAGCGCAGGAAGGTGCGCGCGGACACCTCTGGCCGCACACAACAGGTAGCAAGCAGTGCACCTGCTTCCCTTGCGCAGTGTGCTCCGCGGGCGCGCGCGCCGGGCTGTGCGTCCCGGTTCCCTGCACCGCGAGTGACGCTCGGGGCGCTGATGTCCCCCGCGCATCACTGTTCTGTGTCCCCTCCACCCACCACCCTCCAGCCAGCCCCCACCCAGTCTCTGACACCGTGGGCCGGGCCTTGGCTGCAGAGGCGACTTCTTTTTTTTCTTTCTTTTTTTTTTTCTTTCTTTTTTTCCTTGTGCGGCTCATTTACATTTCAATCTCGGCCTCATGAATGTAAAACCCGGCTGCAAATTAATAACAGGGAGACTATGAGGTCGCCCCGCGCGCGTGTGGCGGGGGGACACGCCGCGCCCCCCAGGCCCAGCTGGCCATTGTGTTGCGCCCGCGCCTCATTTATCGGCGGCGGTGAATGACATTACAGAGAAAGGCATATCCGGAGTGACACAAATTTATTTCTGTTCCCAGCGCTGCCGTATATTTTCATAGAATCGGGGGCTATTTGTCTGGGGACAATTTAGTTTCCATGAAAAATTTAAATGGTTTCTGTGCAGATAGTGGAGTGAAATTTAATTTGTTTCTCATTTACTACAGCAGGTATGAAAAGGAGAAGAATTGTCTGAAATTGGCGCTGTCCCTCTGCTGTGTCCCCAAGGCCCGGGCCTCGTCCCCGACACCGCTGCCCTGCCCGGGCCTCCCCACCCCCCTGCCCTGCCTTGCGGAGAACCGCCAACCTTAAACCAACTTACAGAAAACCTTTGGGGAGGCTGCCAATCACCCGGGAAACAACGTTTCCATCGATCCCCTGTCTGCGTGATTTATGGCTTCATTTTACGGTAATTGAGAATTAGCGGTAAGATTAACAAGATTCCACACCCCGCCTGGATATGCACGCTAACCACGGCAATTTGTCAAGATGGGACGGAGGGCGCTTTCGGAGTTACACGGGGTCCCCATCTAATTGAATTTGGGGGATGACGCGGAAATTAATTGCACGCAGGGAGGTGTGCAGTAGGGCTGGGCGTGGGTAGGGGCTCTGGAGGGGCAGGTGCGTGGTGCTGGTGCGAGCACTCCTGTCTCCCTGGCCCTGTGGTGTGCCCCCGGCCGCCAGCCCTCAGCCCCCTGGAGCCGGTGTGCACTCAAGGGCAGGGCGCAGGGAAGTTATTGATCCAGGATCAGTTCCTACGGCAGCCCCGCAGAAGGATGGAACTCAGGAAATCCGATTTGGGTCCCTTTGCAGGCAGTTCATCGGCAGCAATCTGCGCCCGATGAAGGATATTACCTCTCATGTCGTCTGACGGCATCAAGATGAAGTTTTGAAAATTTAGTTCTTTGCAGCCAATGTACGAAATGTCTAAAGTCAACAGTCCCAATCGAATTACGGAATTGACTCCGGTGGGCAGTGCACAGGGTCACGTGCTGTCCCGGGCGCCAAGGGCCACCGTCCTCGCCTCCAGGGACACGTGGCTGCACCGTGGGGCTTGCAGGGCCGGGAAGGGCTCGGCGTCTCCGCCAGGTCTGAGGGGCCTTCTCCCCGAGGGGCCGCTGGCTTCTCTGCATCCTGCACGGCGAAGGCTGCAGGGGGACCTTGAAGGGTCCATGGGGACCTTGGGCGTCCGGGTGCAGACGCAGAGCCACGTGCACGGCGCTCACCTTCATTCTCTCCGGGGCTATTCTACAGAGGACACCCCAGCTCTCATCTCAGCCTTTGTCCCCATCTGGGATCCCCATTCCCCAGAAGCACCTGAGCTTGGACCACCTGACTCACACCCTGGATTGGACTCTGCTCCCCGGCCCTCCAGCCTCTTGACCCGAGTGATGCTCAGGTACAGAGTGGGGCCACTCCCTTCTCCAGCTATGCTTCCGTGCATGGCCGTCCGGGGACGCATCACCCGATCTCGGGGTGTCCTTGCATCCATCACCCTCACAGCTAGATTCAGGTGACCCTACTCAAGCTTCATGGATACCCTCCTTGCCCACCAACACCTGTGGCTTGTCCAGCCCGGAGGCACCTGTCCCACCTGATACCACGGTGAATGCACATGTGCCAAGGGTGGCCACCACCCCATTGGCTTCTCTGGACAGGGCCTCAGATCTCAGGCCCCCAGAGAGGTCCTCATGCCTCCACAGTCACTCCAGCTCTTCCACTGCCTTGTGCGTCCATCCCTTTAGATGCATCTCCACTGTGGCCATGAATCCTGCACCGAGGTATCACCTGCCCCTACTCCTACCTGCCCGGATCCAGCACGTCAGGACTGCTGATGCTTTACAAGCACTGAAGTCAGAGCAGGTGGCTTTTCGTGCCGTTTTAATAGAACGGAAACCGGCCTCCAGGGACCTGACGCTGGCTCCCATCTCTATGCCCCACGCAGGCTCCAGCCACTTGCAGGGGGTTCTGCACCCTGTCAACCCAACAAGGAGCCCTCAAGAGTCCTCACCCCTGCCTTGCAGCACCTGCCACTATTTAGGGTCTTTTGTGGCCTCGTACCAGTATTTGGTTTATCCTGATGGAGTATAAGCCCCTAGAGCACTGGGTCCACATTGCCAGGCACGCAGCAGATGCTCATGAAATGTGCACGGAGCCAACACCAGTGCACCGCCTTGTTCTTCCCATGTCTCAGGCGATCTCAGAGGACCTGTACCCCTAGACCCAGAAGAACGCTGGAAGTCCGAGGCTCATGGCATGTCTCCTCCAAGCAGAACAGGATGTGATTTCGCCCTGGACCTGGTGTTTATTGGTCTGATCCCCAGAAAACCTGTTCCCCCACCTGGTAATATAATTTGCAAGATCTGATTAGCAATGTGCATATTGCGTATGTACGAGCCTCTTATTGCATTTGCAGGGCCTGCTGCCACTAATGCGATCCAGGAGGGGCGCTAACAGGATGCAAGAGTCGCTAACATGATAATCCTGAGGAGTTGGGGCCAGACTAGTGCCTCCCTATCCTGTTCCTCCTGACACGGAATGCCTTAGCTAAGCAGAGGTCCCGACTGCTGGCAAGAGGATCCCAGAGAAACTCAGTCCCAAGGGGGTGCAACAAATGATCCCAAAGTCAATGGTTTACAATGACAAGAATTCGTTCTGTTGTCCCCCAAAAGTCTGACATCCAGGCGGGTCCAGGGGAGGGTCCCTCCTGCCTCTTCCAGCATCTGGAGCCCCAGGCGTCCCCGGGCTGGTGGCCACGTCCCTCCCGTCTCCACCTCCATCCTCACGGGGCTCCTCCTCTGCATCTACATCTCCTCTTCTGTCTCTTACAAGGACCCCTGTCGTTGGATGTAGGGCCACCTCTTCCAGGACGAGCTCAGCTCAGAGCGTTCACTTACATGTGCAAAGACCCTATTTCCAAATAAGACCCCGTTCGTAGGTTCCAAGTGCACATTTCCTTTTTAAACACACCTTTCACTACAAACAACCATGCTTTTTACGCCCCCTCCTGCCCCAGAAGCACCTAACCCTGCTAGTTTCCTGACCGGGGGAATCCCACTCCATGCGGTGAGACCAACCCATGCAAAGAGAAGAATGCGGGCCGGTTGATGTAAAACCTTAATATACATCTAAAGCGTAGAGTTCATTAAGCCGGGATTTAAATTTTATTTTAAAGAATTTACTGCCTGTTTTCAGGCACTTACAGCGAATATCCAATATTACACTAAATTTGTCTTGAGAAGCATAATCATTTAGGAAAGAGCTGTTCAGTGTGTAGCCAGCAGAGTTGAGTTTCTGATTTGGAGGGCTGTTTTTGGGACTGGAGCGGGCATATGCAAAGATGGAGTGAGATCTTGGCTACATGGTGGCTCTCTTCTCCCCCAAAATGGAGATAGGTCCATCTGGAGCTTGTGGGGAGACCCTGCCTGGATCTCAGCAGCCCGGCCCTGCCTGGATCTCAGACTTCTCATCTCCAGAGCTGGAGGAGAACCAACTTTTGTTGTTGTAAGCCCCCCCTCCCCCCACATATGTGGGGTCCTGTGCTGTGGCTGCATCTAGGATGCTCCTGCTATGGGACCAAGCGGGTGAAGTTCTCAAATGCCCGGAGTTGGGATGCTGGGCAGCTCGGAGGAGCTTCCTTTTACTCTGCCCTGCATGTGGATCGTTCCTGCATTGAGTGGAAATCCAGTAAGGACTCCTCACCTGGTTGACTCGACCTTTCTGCCAAAATGTCTCTCCAGGGGTCACCCCGTATGTGCTTTGTTAAAAAAAAAGGGAATCCAAAAAGCAAACAAACAAAAAACCCCAAGGAAATCCATATGCCTCCACCCTGATTTTGCTCCCCGGAGCCTACAACACGATGACCATATTTTACTTTCGATTTGGATGCATTTCCTCGGTCATTGGGGTCTGAGAACAAGCTCCCCGCTCTGCTTGTGCATGGCTCCCCGCTCTGCAAGACAAATGTTCTGCCTCTCTGCTGGGGGAAAAAAAAAGAAAGCCTGAACTGCTGTTCTTGCTTTAAATAAAAAAGTGCTTATTCACATCAATGTGGGGGAAAGCTGTTATTATCACACCTATATTTTGGGCTCAGGGTAAGCTGAGAATGTCTCTTTAGAATCACAATAAATCCAACCAGGAGGATGAATTTCTCAAAAATGAAATTGGGTACTCAGCTGCTTTTCATTATGGGTTTTCAAAAAATAAATGGTGTTTCCATTTGTTATTTATGTGCTCTCGGAGTGTAATGGTTGTAATGATTAATACTGAATTTCTGAATTTATTCTAAAAAGGCACTTCATAAATATTGAACAGCACTATTATCTGCAGGTACCTCCATTTATTTTATTAAAATGGAAATTCAGAAATCATCAATAAAATGATATTGTGCATTTTGAGATGGCCCTGGAGAGGGAAAAGGAACACCGTGTTGCTAGCCCTACCGCCATCGTCCCTCCCGCGGAGGGATGTGCAAGCGTTGGGCGTATTTGACCCAACCTGGCATGACTTCCTTGGTTTTGGGGGCGATGCCTCTGGGCTGCACTTGTATGTGTCATTGACCAGTCCGATCAATACGTGTGTTCGAACAAGGATATTCAGAATGAGTCCTGTTTGGGCTTTAATTTTCCACCGGGAAGGGAAAGCTTGTAAGTATCAATAACAGACATTCTCAATCAGACCTGATTTGTAGGTTATTATTTTGAGAACGTCTCTGGAAGGAGGTCAGAGGCCTCTATAAACAAAATCTCACTAATCCCCTCAGCAGCGGGGAGACATAGGCCAGGGTGATTTTTACCTCTGAGTGCCTGGTGGGAACATTCCAGAAGGCTGCGAGCCCATGGACTTTCCCAGATTTCACTGGGTGGTCTGATGTGGCTGCTCGCCAGGTCTCTGGGGGCAGCTTGCAGGCCGCCGCAGAACAAACCCAAAGTTCACGAAGTCTGAAGGAGGAAGAAGTGAAGGACACAAGTCTGGGCTCTGGAACGGTTCACGGTCAAGCAGTTATTGAGCACTGACTGGATACCGCAGTCTCGGTGTTAAACCTGGGAGTTCAGGTCAACCTCCAGTCTTGTCAAGAACCTTTAGGGGCCTTTAGATTCTTTCTTGAAATTTCAGCCCAAGATAAGGAAGAAGAAGAGTGGTGGGCTCCACTTCTCCCTTAGCTCAAGGCTCGTCCAGGATGGCTCCAGGACATGATATGGAGCCTTAAACCCTCTCCAATCAGTCTGCTGCAGCCACACTGCTCTCCATAGTGCCTGCCAGACAAAAGACCTGTTATGGAAATTTCTGGAAAGAACCCAGGGCTGGTGCGGTGCCTTTGGGGTTGGTTTGGGTGGGGAGCAGTTAACTACTCCAGGAGATAGAGAAGTTACCAGAGTGCAGAGTGCTTGGCAGGAGCCAAGCTGGGGCGACCCAGGAAGGAACATGGATGAATAAGCACCCAACACCTCTGTCCTCCCTGTTCCAACTTCCTACCAATCCCCATTGGCCAATCCTGATCCACCTGTTCCAGAAATTGGTAGACAAGTGAATTAACTTGTGTGGAGACCCAGAGAAGCTCTCTGAGCACATGGCTGGGAGGTAAAGAGTTCAGGTGGACCCAGGGGGCAGGTGGCAATATTCAGCATACCATATGTAAAGTCAACAAATGTGGTGTAGAAATAGCACAAAAGTAAAGAAAGCAAGAGTTTTGCCACATGGGCAGAACTTGGTGCAGAATGAGGTGGAGAAGGCTGTGTCCATCAAAGGAGGTCAAGATTGGAAAGAAGCTACTGCCCTGGGTGGAGCTCTGCCCAGGTGCCCAGATGGACCTGGGGCCAGGTCGCTGACCTTTGAGGCCAGGCTCCTTGGGATACGTCCCTTCCAGGGCTGGTGTGGGGGCCAAGGGCATAACTCAAGTGGAGACAATTGTAGAGGGTTTTACATAGATCGACACCCTTAGGTGCTGGCTGTGACCATCATTAGGACCCCTGGTGGCCTCTTGCATTCATAGCCACTGTGGATTCAGTCCTTGAGGGGCGATGGTCCAGGGGCAACGTGAGGAATCAGCAAGTGCTAGTCATGAGTTGGCCTTCCGAAGACCCAAAGAAGCACTTCAGAACATAATATGTCTTCATATTCAACTTGTACTTCTCTCTCTCTCGCTCTTTCTTTTTCTCTCACATAACTTCCTCTTAAAAATATGCTGTGAAGATGCACAGAAGTTGGCACCTACGCGCACTGTTGGCAGGAATATAAAATGGTGCACAAGCTGTAAAAACAATATGGCAGTTCCTTGAGCAATTGGAATATGATCCAGATATTACCCACTTCTGAGTAAATACCTAAAATAATTGAAAGCAGGTTTTTGGAGGGATATTTGCACACCCGTTCCTACCAGCATTATTCACGATAGCCAAGAGGGGGAAGCAAACGAAGTGTCTGTGGATGGATGGATGGATGGATGGATGGACGGATGCATGGGTGCACAGATGGGTGGATGGATGGATGGATGGATGGATGGATGGATGGATGGGTGGATGGATGGATGGATGGATGGATGGATGGATGGGTGGATGGGTGGGTGGATGGGTGGATGGGTGGGTGGATGGATGGATGGGTGGATGGGTGGATGGGTGGGTGGATGGGTGGATGGGTGGATGGGTGGGTGGATGGGTGGATGGATGGATGGATGGGTGGATGGATGGATGGGTGGATGGATGGGTGGATGGATGGATAGATGGATGGATGGATGGATGGGTGGGTGGATAGGTAAAGAACATGTGGTCCATACAATGGAATATGACTCAATCTTGAAAAAAAAAAGATATTGTGCACCTGCTGTAAAGTGGATGGACCTTGAGGACAGGGCGCTCAGTGATATAAATGGACACAGAAGCACAAATCCTGTGTGATTCCACATATATGAGGTCCCTAGAGGAGTCCCATCCATAGAGACAGGGAGTAGATGGTGGTGCCAAGGTCTGGGGATGGGGACAGGGATTTAGTGTTTTATGGGGACAGACCTTGAACTTGGGAAGATGGAAAGTTCTACTAGGGTTGGTTGCATAACAACGTGAATGTCCTTAATGCCACTGAGCTATGTGCTAGAATTTCCCCCATTATATCACTTTTGACCACCCTGAGTTCCACGTCAATGACCAGGGATGGGACTCATGGGGAATCCATGATTCTGAGACAGAATAGTGTGGGGATTGTTATTTGCAGGCAAGGGATGGGTACAAGGTCAATGCACGTGGAGCGCCCTGTGTGGATGTAAAGGTAATAGTTCCAGGTGAAGTTGGACCGTCATCTACAGACCACTGGGGTCAAAGTCACAATCCCATGGGCCCAAGCACAGAGATGTCATACAAACACAGGAAAGATTGCAAATGGCGGGCGGTACAATGGGCATTGATTGGGAAAATCTAATACATCTAAAGGCTTTTTGTTTCTATTTTATGAAGAAATTCACAGAAGGGAAGTTTCGGTGTGAAGAGCGCAAATTGCCTTTCAGGGTGAAGTCTGCAAAGTCTAGTGGAGGGGGGCATGGGAGAGGATGTGTGGGAGGTAGCAGGAGGATTTCAGAAAGAAACCAATGCTCCATTTACAATGAGGTGGCGGGGCATTGACGGGAAACTGGGCGGAACGCACCCTCGCAGAGAAGTTGTTTTCTTCCCCCCGCCCCTCCCCCCACCAGGTGTGACAGGAGTTAAAATAGGTAATAGCACTTTTAATGTTTAAGGGCCAACGTGACTTTCTCTTTTGAGAATATCCTGGGGGAAGTGAGGACAATGAGGCATGGTCGCAGACTGGAGGGTTTTATTGAGTCAGAAAATCAATAAGCACGGGGTATGGGCTGCAGACGGGATAGTTATTAGAATACTGTTGAGATTATCCGTAAAGATTCTCCTGGATGCGAGAAATGAGATTATAGGGGAGGGCAGCCCCTGGATAGGAGGGTCTCGTGAGCTCTGTGTGTGCACGTTAATTAAGGAGGCACATGGCTCTGCTTCCTGCACAATCCTGGGTCTCAATATCTTCCTTGGGGACTCTACATTTGTTCAAGGACCTCAACTTCCACCCTCTTAGAGAGTTTTTTTTTTAATTTTTTTAATTGAAGGGCAAAAACATTTATTCGCATGCATATTTTCTTCCAACATACCCTATTGCTGATATGAAATTCACATAAAATGAGCTATTTCAATGTGTAGAATCCACGTGTGCCATGTTGTGTGGCCACCACGTCCATCCCGTTCCAGGTCATGTTCATCCCCCCAAAAGTTGAGCCCGTCCTTAGGAGCACTAATTCCATGTCCCCTCTCCAGATCTGCCAAGAACAGATCTAATTTCGGTCTCTATGGATTTGCGTGTTCTGGACATTTTTCGTAAGCGGGATCATGCACTGCGTGATGTTGTGTATCTGCTTGTCATGGGAGCATGATGGCCTCAAGGTGTCGGAGCTTGGTTTCTTTTCATGGCTGGGTCCTCTTCCCTTGTGTGCATGGACCACAGTTTGCTTATCTGCTCAGCCACTGGTGGGCATTTGGGCTGCTGTGACCTTTGAGCTCTTGTGAATCGTGCAGCCGTGCACCTGGGTGGGTCTCTGATTTCTATTCTTTCGGGATGTCTATACAGGCGAGGAATTTCTGGGTCATATGGACCTTCCGGAGGACGCAAAAGCTCTATCTTTGTTCCACGGACACGGTGAGTAGAAGACAACGTGCCTCCACATCTGCATTGAATCCATGATTTTCCCCGAGGTGTCTGCACACCAGACGGTTGTGCCCCTGACTGGGGACATGGAGAGGTGACCACGGGTCGGAGTCTGAGGACCAGGAAGGAGGGAATGAGGAAGATCTGTTGCATCTGGGGGAGGCTGCTGGTCACCCTCGGGGAAAGTGGGGAAAGTAGTGGAGTGCGGGCCGTGTCCCCCGACATCCTCCCACAGCCCCCCGCCCCGTTTTGCCAACACAGAGGGAAAATATTCAGAGGCAGTTGGTGGGATGGAATGAAAGTCAGAATTCTTACCACGCCATAAAACTCGAAAGTGTGTTTTCTTTTTGTGCCTTGTTATTTCTTCAACTTCGATCCCAGGGTGAGCGGCCTCCCAGGCTCCTGGCGTTTTGCTTAATTGCCCACATAAGAATGTTTCCTGTGCAGACAGTTTGCGTTTGCAGGTTGCCGTGGACACCCTGGGAGCAGAGACTTTGCTCTGAGTCGGTAATGCCCACGGCCGCCAGACCCGCAGCCTGAACCCCTCACCTGCATGGTGCTGCTCGCCTGGGTGCAGAGCATCTCACTGTGAGGTTCCAATATCTCAATCTCCACGGTCAGACAAGGAAGGGCCCTTTGTGTGTGAGCCTCAGGAGGAGATGTTGGTTTTTCTGGAGTGAGATAGAGGGTCCTGGAAGCCTCCACCTCTGGAGGAACTGCAAGGGAGCCCTGGGTGTCTTGGCTTCAGCGTGAGTACCTATCAGGGCCTGAGAGACGTTTGAGGAAGCATTGATCACCAAGGTCAGGATGAGGACCTCAGTCGTGTTCTGGGATCAGTGCATGTTGACGTGTTTCCATGTGTCTGTCTGTAGGGTTTTGCGTTGCCGACCAAGCCATGTCCTCCACGTGCACAACGGCCGCGCTTTCTTCCCAAGCCCATAAATGGCCGGTGGCATCCTTGTATCTGTGCAGAGGAACTTATCAATAACAACGCCGATGCCAAGCTTTGCTTGGAATGTAAGATAAGGAAGCCAGAAACATTTAGGTCCCAGAGGGAGAATGAGGAGGCACCAGCGGAAAAGGGACAGAAAATGATTTTCCTTCAAGAAGTCACAGGACAGGAGCTCAAGCGATCAGTATGGCTGACCACGTTCTTCCTCCCAACAGGTAGGGTTTCATCTGTCTGATGCCACTGGGAGGCTGGATGTGCCTTCTGATATGTGATGATATTAAATATAAGAGCAGAGTCACCGGGATCCCTGGGTGGCGCAGCGTTTTGGCGCCTGCCTTTGGCCCAGGGCGCGATCCTGGAGACCCGGGATCGAATCCCACATCGGGCTCCCGGTGCATGGAGCCTGCTTCTCCCTCTGCCTGTGTCTCTGCCTCTCTCTCTCTCTCTGTGACTATCATAAATAAATAAAAAATTAAAAAAAAAAAAAAGAGCAGAGTCACCAAGATCCGACTGGAAATGAGCTCCCAGCACCTACGAGCCTGCCATGCACCTGCCGTGGAGGCCGAGAACCCGGGTTTCAAGCCACGTCACCCAGAGCATGATGTCTACGTGCTTGGATGGCCTCAGTTTCCAGATCCGTGGAATGAGTCCATAGCTCCTTCCTCCAGGATGGGGTATGTTGACAACCTGGGTCCGGGGAGATGCCCTGAGCAGGTCCAAACCACAGTGACCTTTCCATAGCCGTTCTTCCTTGGATCATCCCGAGAAACCGTGAACACACGATATGCAGATGCCCTGGGTCGGGTGTTCATGCTGGTCCCACCCGGTGCTTCCATGGAACAGGGTTTGGGGCAGCGTCCTTTGCAATGCACCCCAGAGGAGCTCAGGGTTTGGTAATGGGGCACCCTGGAGATCGGGAACGGGGTCAGGGGTGTCTCTGCAGCCCTGTCCAAGGTCTGACAACATGACCGCATGGGAAGTCCACCCAGATGAGAAGAAAGTAGGAAGGTAAGGAGTTGGGAATCTTGTCTCACTGCCTGAATGAGCTCCTAAACCACCAGGGGTGGGCCACCCGCACGCGTCTCAGCAACATGGTTCCTTCTGGTTGGTGCTCGTGAGCTTCTCACGTTCTGTTCCTTCCGGCCTCGTGCACGTCCTCTCTTTATTGAAATGGACTCTGCTTCCTCCATTACTTGGAAATGTTGCTCCAGGACCAACCCATGACCGATGTGTATTGTGGTTGCTTTTCTAAGCCAGGGGTGGCGTGTTTCTGGAGGTGACAGGGCGCTGCCCCAATGGGGTGGCTTTGGAAGCCAGCCTAGGAGCTTGACCTCTGTCAGGAAGGCAGAGGGTTCGGCAGGGCAGGGACCCGGTCTTTGGGGCGCTCTGCCAGGATGGCTCTGTTGAGGGAAGTGGAGGCCACTACAAAAACCCGAACGTGCTGCTTAAGATAAACGGGATGATGTTTGCTTTTGAAATCATTTCAAATGTCCAGATGTGTTAGAAGATGGGCCAGCGAACCCCACTGGGAGGCTCTCCAAGAGGATGGGTTCTGTAGATGCGCAGGAACATGACGGCCGTGAGGCGGCGCTGGCCTCTTTGCTCCCAGAAGGCTGCTACTCTGGGTGCTGGAAACATGAGTAGATGGATGCCTTTTGAGGACATTTTGTGGGACATGTTGAAACACATGCCTCGATGCCCGGTGAGCACAGCCGTGAGCAGAGGACGCATGGGACCCTGGATTCAGACAGCCCTCCTGCAGCGCAGCATGCATTCCCAATGCCAGTGCAGTCCTGTCTCTGCAACACTTTGGGTTTTGTCTTTGGGTTTGAGCCACGCTTTCAGAAACGAAGGGGGCCTTGTCTCCCCCTATGCACGTGGACTCGGCATTTTGCCCAGAGAGGCTGCAAGAGGGGATGTCCCTGCGGGGAATGCATTGGGCAGGCACCGTGGTGGAGTGGTCGCCACCTGCTCCAACCCCAAAACGGTGGGCGCGTGCCTTAAGTCCTGGAGCCTGGGACTGGGGCCTGATTTGGAAACTGGGTCTTTGCAGATGGGATGACGTGAAGGGTCTGAGAGGAGGTCACCATGGATCAGGTGGCCCTAAACCCAGGGACAGGGGTCCCTACAAGAGGCAGATAGAAGAGGAGATGCAGACGCAGAGGAGGAGCCACGTGGAGATGCCAGGTAGCAGCGTTTGCCCCAGCTGAGGACGTTCCCCACACGGGGCCCTAGTCCGATAACCGTTTCCGCTTCAGCCTCGTGTCAGAAGCGTGTCAGTGAGCCTTACTGTCGACTCACACTCAAAGGGCCATTTTAATTGACCACTTGGTCTTCTCTTCGCTCAACGCGACCGAGGGAGCTCGAAGGCTGGGGGTGGGGGGAGTTCAAGGGGGAGCATTGTTTTCACGTGTAGCGAATCGTCCATCAAGTCCTCCAGCCTTATCACTGGGGGGCGAAAATGACTTTCAAAACCGGGAGGGCGGTCGTGGCTATTTCTGTCATCGGCCGCGTGCCGGAATCGTCAGCAAGCGCCAACACAGGACGTGCCACGCCCTCTCCGAGGTTCCTGGGGCGGCGTCACGGCTCCTCGTGATGAAGACAATACGGTGCCGAGGGGGCGCCGAGCGCCGCGTTCCGGAGCCCCAAACAAAGAAAACCTCTTACAAACCCCCTGTGCCTAATTTCGTTTTAGAAAATTAGATACTTGGAGTTTTGCATAAGATAACTGTATTACCAGGATGCAATTTGGTCTGGGTTGCTGGGTTTAGTGCATGCGGCTCCTTAATAAAAAGTGTCAGTTAAAATGAAAATACAGCTTGGGTAATTAAATTTAATTGGATCTTGTCACTTTAGATCCTCTTCGTTTTCGAGGGTTCGTACGGAATTGCAGCTTCTGGTTTTGCTAATTTCTTTATTGCAAGCTGCTGCCGAACCTGACCCTCCTCTAATGAACTGAGACCCTGTTTTCGAGGGGGGACTGCGGACGGTGAAGGTGGTGGCGCACAAAGAACGGGAAGGGGTGGGCTTGGAGCCAAGAGGCAGGGGTGTCACCTGCCTGGTGCTTTGCAGATACCTGGGGTAGGCCGTCGGGTCTGGGCCTCAGGGGCACGAGCACAGCAGCGGTGACTGTTGCAGGGGAAATGCTGGGTCTGCAAGGTGCCGCTGTGCCTGTGGAAGGCGAGCCCACGCCGTGCAGCAGGTGCCGTAACATCCACCGACGTTCGCCGGATACAATGTAGCCACCCCCGGGACAGCTGCAGGCCCCCTGCAGGTGCGTGGCCGCGTATGAGCTTCCGCTGGCTGCTACAACACATGGCCAGGAACTCGGTGGCTGGAAACAACACAGATTGACTACGTCTCAGGGCTGGAGGCCGGAACTCCCAAACTGGCGTCACTCGGTTCCTTCTGGAGTCTCCAGGGCACAGTCCAGCCCTTGGCGCTTCCGGGATCTGCACCTGTGGGCTCATGACCCACGTCCCTCCCCTCTCTGCTTCTGTCATCATCGCCCTTACCGTTTCCCCGCTCTGAGGCGGGCGTGTGTGATGATGTTGGGCCACCTGGATAATCCAGGATGATTTCCCACCTCAAGATCCTTTGCTCAATCACGTCCGCCGATGAGTCCTTCCAGTGCATATTCACGGGTTCTGGGAATTAGGGTCTGGATGCCCTGAAGGTTGTTACTCAGCTGACCATCGATCGTATGGAGACCGCAGGGCATAGGGGTAAACTGGTGGGTGCGGCCAGCGAAGGGCTGCTAAGGAAAGTCTTCATCCCGTAGCCAGATGAGCCTTGGTTGCTGCCTGCACGCCGGCTTGCACGGCCTGTCCTTTCTGACGCAGCGGGCTTCCATGTCCTTGCTGCAACTCCCCAGGGCCAGTGTCCAAAATCAAGAAGGCTCTACCTGTGGAGGAAAGATGGAGGCAGGGACTATGGCCTGGAACTGTAAAAATTAAGTCTGCAAGACCCCTTCGGGCCGATTCCCTTTAAAGGCAGCCAGTGTATTCGAGTCTCGGGTGCTCTTTCTGAACAGAGGTGGTGGGGGAGCACTTTTTTCTCCACTGGACGTTGCCACTTGTTTTACAAACGACTCCACCTGAGGAACCAGTGGAGGCAGGAGCCGGAGTCTTGGTGACCTGCTGAACTTCTTTTGATGCTGTGCAGCCTACACGCTTCGACCTCAGCTTCCACATCTGCGACACATGCGTCATTCGTGTTTCCAAACTTTTCCCTGAGGATAATGGGGTGGGGGGGAGGGGAATCTGGATTTTTCCAGATTTTCAAATAGATTTGAATAGATTGGCCTGGGTTCATTCAAATGGATTTCTGCATTGGTTTGTTTTGGAAATGCCTGCATACAGGCGAGGCTTATGGTTACCTTTTTATCATGTCAAACGCACCATGGGGTTCCCATTGGGGGTGTCAGGGAAATATTTTGGGGGATTGCCATATGCATACTGAGATGGAGACAGGGAAGGGAACAGAGTGTGGCCGTGGGTGGCTGTCCGTCTCAGGTGGGCCCTCTATGTCCCACAGGAACCTGGAATGGTGGGTGAGGGACTGGGATGTCCTCCTCCTTCATTCCTGGTCACCTCCTCTACCGATGCTGCATGCTGATGTCTCCATTCCCCAGACAGCAGAGTCAGCCGAGCTGATTCTCCTCCTCGGGAAGGACCGGAGCCTCAGCGAGCCACACCTGCCTTCTGCACAGGTGAGGAATGTCCTGTGACAGGTGTACGGGCCTTGCACTGATTCTCCATGTCTCACATTCCCACGTCCACCATCATCTTCGGTGGACACAAGGGCGGTACAGTGTGCACGTGACTGAGCGTGGTCAAGAAGCTGGGTTGTAGCAGAAGGATGCTGGGATGGTGGTGGGTAGACCCGACCCGACTATTCTATTTCCTGTCTTCTCAACCATGGAATCAGGTCCAAGTTGTGGGGCCTTTGGGATGCGAGAATTGGTGATTGTAGGGCAAGGTGGAGGGGGTCCTTTTCCGGATGCACGTGGGCAAAAAAGATGTGCGTCTGTGAGGCCCCTGTACATGCTGAGGATGATGGCCTTGACTTCTGGGACCTGCCATGCACATCACTCAGGGAGCTCATCCCGAGGCCCCTTTCCTCCTGCCACTCAGACTGTGGCGTCCACTCCTAATGTCAGCCTTTGAGATGACAGGCAGCTGCCCGTTCTTTTTAAATTCATATCTGGTCAAATCATCCAGGAGAACGGAGGATGCCCCCGGGCTGCTGTTGCAGGACACATCATAACCACTTAGCGTGGCCTCGGGTCCACTGCTCGGGCCCTGCCTGCCCATCCCCGTCTTCCTACCTAGACTCCCAGCCATGTGGTGGAGGTGTTTCTGACAGCGTGATGTAGCGTGGCTCACGTAAACCCCTCTAATTTTTTTTTAATAATTTTTTTTAAAGATTTATTTATTCAGAGAGAGCGAAAGACACAGGCAGAGAGAGAAGCAGGCTCCATGCAGGGAGCCCGACGTGGGACTCGATCCCGGGTCGGGATCACACCCCGGGCGGCAGGCGGCGCTAAACCGCTGCGCCACAGGGGCTGCCCAACCCCTCTAATTTATAGAGGGTTTCAGGTTTAATCTTGCGTGTTCTCCTCCTGTACCCTAAATTATCAATCACTTTCATGACATGTAGAAAAAAAAATAACAAGCAAATCTTAGATGACAGTCTTATCAGCTCTTTTAATACAATTTCCTAAATCAAACGCCTGACTAAAGCTTGTAAAAAAAAAAAAAAAAAAGTAAGGAATTAAAGAAATACACTCAGGACAGCAGATACTGTACAGATAGACTTGTCGAATCCTTGGTTTTACACCAACGACTTTCTGTTGCCATGAAAATATGCGGCTGGCTTTGGAATCTGCATCTGCGTCAGGAGGGAGGCATCTGTGGAATCATCCATGACGCCCTCAAAACACAGGTGCATTTAAGTCATCTCAGGATTCTTCATTGATCGCAAAGGTCATTTTTTTTTTTTTTTTTTGCCATAAAAGTCAGCACTCAGTGAGTCTAGGGGGTGAGTCAGGGATACCTTTCCAGGGGTGATGATTCTGCGTCCCACACTCGCCTACTTGGATGGCATGTTCATGAGGGATGGGGAGATGTTGGGTATAGTTCTGATGGAGCAAGCGTTCGGAAACGGAAAACAAAGAAGGAGCTAGAAAACCGTGGTTGGAGAATTCACAACAGAGTCTGACAAAGATCCCGAGAGGTTCCTTGGGAGCCTCCTTGTGCATCCATCCTGGCTTTGGGTGATCTCCAGTACGTGACATGCATGCATGTTCTCCGTCTGAGCAGAGCCTCACCTGGAACGCCCCAACCCGGCCACGTACGTGGCTCCTCCTGTTGGCCGCTGTGACGTCTGAGACTCCATGTCACCCCTGAGAGCCCAGTCACAGCCTTATCACCTGAGATGCATCCGTGGCACCCACAAAAACCAGACAGTGAGTCACCCTGACCTTCTGCTCTTTGCAAACAAGCAGAGGAAGGGGGTGGGAGCATCTTCTAAACTAATCAATAATTAACAGGACACAAGAGAATATTTCAGCTACCCTGAGCTCAAGTATTTATGTACCAAATACAACAATTTCCACGTCCTCTTATCTTCCCATCAATCTCGTTTATTGAACAGCTCAGCGGAGAAGGGTGGATGCTGGAGTTTGAACCCCCAGGCCTCACAAATTGGCATGGATTTCTGTCCTCACTCCGTCCCCGTTTCTCAGAATCTGTGTTCTTATCTCATAAAGACTGCGAAGAGGCAGTGAGAGTGGAGTCCACTTTGTTTACACGTAGGTTAATCCCAAACTGATTTCGGCACTTGGTCATTTCCTACCACTTACGTTTACCACACGGAGGGTTTGCATTTTGCAAGTTTCTCTAGAAAGGTCCTAAAGCTGAGATGGTTCATTAAAATACAGTAGGAAAATAAAATAAAATAAAATAAAATAAAATAAAATAAAATAAAATAAAAAAATAAAATAAATAAAATAAAATAAATAAAATAAAATAGAATAAAATAATAAAATACAGTAGGTATTCTCCAGCCCATCACGTAGAAGGGCTAAACCGTGTGTCATGGAATCAGGGCCGTACTTCATCAAGGGTCTGTCCTGAGCACAGATGTGTCTTACCCTCCGACTGCCTCTCCGGCCACCCGGACTCCCACCCCCAGCGATGAAACAGGATAGAAATGCCTGGTGTGAAAAGCATCCCAGATGGACTCACTTTTAAGTCAAGATACATATTTCCCTCAGGGCGCAGAAATACCTCAAGGACGCAGAAGTGAACGTCTTCCCTGAGCACAGTTTGCAAAGAGACTTCTTTAGGGGTGAGGAGGGATGAAATTCACATTTTCCTCCCACATAGACGCCCCACTCTTGAGGGAGTAATCACCGCTTGGGTCACCACCCGGCTCTGTGCTGGGGCCCCAGAGTCTGCAGCAATGGAAATCCTAGTGGACATGGTTAAGATTTGTCCCCAGGAAAGAAGAATGTCATGGGCAGGGGATGTGAAATGACCTGGGAAATTAGTACAAGGGTCTCTGTCTCCCGCACTCTCTCCCTGTCTGTCTCTCCTTTTGTGTGTCCATCTGTCTCTCTGCTGGACCTCCCACTCCTTCCATCTGTCCTCATCACCGCTGCCCTCTCTGCTCAAGATTCCTCTCTCTCTCTCTCTCTCTCTCTCTCTCTCTCTCCATCTCATTAACTCAGCTCCTGGGAGACCCTGCATCCTGGTGTTATCTGGGTAAACTGCTATGATCAGGGCCCTCCATCCCAATGACCTCAGCCAAGATCCCTGCAGGTGCCTCCCACCCATCCTGGATGATCCACTCTTTCTGCCCTGGAAGCTCCTCCCACATCGACAATTACACTGCACGGATTAACCAGGGGATTAAAACCTACAAAACGTGCTCCCCAGCATGTTCGGAGAATTGGCCAGGTCACCCTTGGTTCCTTTTGTCTTGGAGGACATGCTTGATCCCACCACCCTACATCCCTGATGCTTCCTGTAACCCTACAGTGGGAAAATAAGATACCATTGCAATGGCCTCAAGTTTACTTGCCGTCTTCCTCGGTTCTTTCCAAAACTTCATTTTAATTCCTTGAACGTTGTCGCAGGCAAGTTGAAGGAAGTATCAACCAAATCTCCAAAGATACCAGGGCTGGTGGGTTAAAACCATGTTCAAAACCTGGGTTCAGCAGCAACTACGATAACATGGGATATTTTGCAGCCCAGGATGGGTGTTCAGCAGCATCTCATGACCATGGAATGTTCTGGAACAGATACTGAGGGACAAGGCGTCCTTGGCAATGAGCCCCTGGCTCAGCCTCCGGTGGATGCCCAAGTGAGATCATCTGTGGGAGACAGCATAGGGTGCAGATAAGGCCAGTGAGGTGTTTCTCTGGACCCTACTGACTGCCCACCTGTTCTGATTTTTCAGCGTGCCCCCAACAGAACGACCTGCCCTCAAGAGCCCCAGGGCATCCCTGTGGCCAGGACGGTAGAGTCCCTGGGAGCCACAAGTGCAAATGAGGCCGTGCCAGAGGAAAGCCTGGAGAAGCACATAGTGGGGTTGACCATAAGGCTGAACATCTGCATGTGAGCACCTGTGAGCTTCCTGGGGATCCTACAAGGGCAGGACCTTGTGGGGAGAGGTCAAGACCCTGGGGGAGGGGGAGGTGAGATGTGTCTGTGTGCATGACCGCAGATGCCTGGGAGGCACCTTCTCTACTCAGAGATCACAGAGCTAAGGAACATAGCTAAGCCAACAAGAAATCCCAATGGTGTCATTTCTTGGGGGAAAAATGGGGTGATGTCCCCCCATCCCTGCTCCCCTGAGCCTTTGACAAATAAGAGTGAACCTGGTCCAAACCAATAGTAACTGGTTGGCATTTATGGCATCTCCAATCGCCAATGAGTTTTTCTTCCAGGGGGAGAATTTTTAATGTGTGTGTCCGCATCCAAACGTCTTCTTTGCCCATTGCCATGTCCTCTCTCTCAAAAAATATGCCGTCTTGCTAGTCTAAACATTCAAAACAAGGGCGCCTCTGTTCCCCGAGAGTTCAGGTGAATCCGGTCCTCCAAAATATTTCACACTGCCACAAAGTTTTAAATTTGGGTCCTCAAGGTGTGAGTCTGGTTTCTGGGTGTGGGCTGGGTTGGTCACAGATCGCGGGACCACGGTCATCAAAGTCTGTGGCTACCCCACGGCGCGTTCCGCAGGCGTGCTTCCCGGACACCGAGTTCACCTTGTTCGTGTTTAAATGGCCTTACATACGCGTGGCATCCTACAACGCAGCAAGCAGAAAAGACCATCTGTGGGAGCTCCCCTGAGCTGCCTTAGAGAAAAGCCACACAATGGCGGTCAAATAACAACATCCATGGGACTGCTCCCTGTTCTGGAGGCCGCACATCTGAGATTAAAGGTTAAGCAGATCCTATGGAGGCTCCAATGGAAGGAGGGTCCATTCTGTGCCTCCTTCCAGGATCTGGGGGCTGCCGACAACCCGCGGTGGTCTTGGCTTGTGGCCACATCCATTCATCTATCTTCATGTGGCCACCTTCCCTCCGTCTCTCCTCATCCCCTTCTCTGGACAGCAATCCCGTTGCATCGAGAACCTACCCTAAGAACGTTATCATATCTCGATCACATCCACAGAGACCCAATTTCTTTTTTTTTTTTTGGCTGGGTACAGTATACTTTATTGATGGTACATGACAAGGTAGGGCTCCCCAAGCCCCTCCCCTTCCTCAGGGTCTAGGATGTAAATTGGAGGTCAGGAGATTCTCAGTGTGTTGGGGGATTAAGTTGGGGGCAGGGACTCCCCAGCAGCTGAGGGCCTCTCTCTTCCTCTTGTTGCTGGGGATGGTGGTCCAGGAAGCTCTTACTCCTTGGAGGCCATGTGGACCATGAGGTCCACCACCCGGTTGCTGTAGCCGAATTCATTGTCATACCAGGAAATGAGCTTGACAAAGTGGTCATTGAGGGCTATGCCAGCCCCAGCGTTGAAGGTGGAAGAGTGGGTGTCACTGTTGAAGTCACAGGAGACAACTTGGTCCTCAGTGTAGCCCAGGAGGCCCTTGAGGGGGCCCTCCAATGCCTATTTCACTACCTTCTTGATGTCGTCATATTTGACGCTTTCTCCAGGTGGCAGGTCAGATCCACAACTGACACATTGGGGGTGGGGACACCGAAGGCCATGCCAGTGAGCTTCCCGTTCAGCTCAGGGATGACCTGCACAGAGACCTAATTTCCAAATGAGGTCCCACTCACAGGTGCCCAGACTTCAGCCTTCACCATAGGAAGACCCATTTCTGCGCATCACACCATCTTGGAACAAAGTGGTGTCTACCCAGGAAAGTCAATGTGAGTCCAACCCAAAAAACTGCAAGGATCCTGAGGATATTAATCGCTATTAACGTACCTTCGTTTTTTTGTACAGATCTCAATAACCAGGTGATTTTAGAACTGTTGGTTTAGAAATATATCAAAGTGCCAGCGAACATCTTGTTTTTCAATGTGCACTGCACACATTTTTTCGTTCTTTTGCTTTTTGTGACCGGATCGAACCCTATTGTTTTGTTACATCTAAAAAATATCTTTTGCCGGCTGGCCAAATAAAAGATTTCCTCTCTTCACCAGTACCTCCTCAATACTGTTCTCCTTTAAGAGAGTCCCTCATTTCGGCTAGTAATTAGGTATTTTATTTTATTTTATTTTATTTTATTTTATTTTATTTTGTTTTTTGTAATTAGGTATTTTATATAAAACAGATCATAAAGACAAGTTCTAGACTTGGAAAAATTCAAATACCGTCTTCTGGGGACACAGAGGAAAAACGGTGGCAGGAAAATGCATCAAAACGAAGAGCCCCTGTTTAAGCTCCATGTTGGTCCATTTCCGGACACACATGCACTTGATTGTCTACCACTCGGTTGGCCCTGGAGGGACTCTGGGGGATTCAATGTGGAAAGAGTGGGTCAAGTGCGAGCTGGTGCCCGTGCATCCTAGCGGGAGAGGTGTTCTGCGTTTTAGGGACAATAATAAACACGTTTGTAAACGGAATGAATTTCCCTCTGGAGTAGAGGGCGGTGGAGATTGTGCTTTAGCAGGAGGACTGTAGACTCGGGTCTGAGCCTACTAACCAGATCCTGCCTCTGGGCTAGTCGGTCACCGTCATGGGTCTCAACTCCCTTCTCTGCAAAAGGGGGACAATATATATGGGGCTGTTGTGAGGTGGGAACAAAACCAGGCATGTGGAAGACTGAGATCAGGACCTGGTTCAGGGAGAAGGTTCAAGAGGTGTGATTATTAATTCTATTCATTGCTGGGCAGTGTCTGAATTTGCTAGAGCAGCTGTAACAAGTGTCCACGCATTGGGAAGCTTAGAACAAAAGGAATTAATTCCATCCTCTGCCAGTGCTGGAGGCGAGACGTCTAAGGTCCATGTGGGGCAGACCACTGAGGTCCAGGGACTCCAGGGAGGGTCCTTTCTGTCTCTTCCAGCGTCTGGGGCCCCAAGTGTCCCTGGGCTGGTGGCTGCGTCCCTCTTGTCTCTGCCTCCGTCCTTACGTGGCTCCTCCTCTGCGTCTGCGTCTCCTCTCCTGTCTCTTCGAAGGACCCCTGTCGTTGGGTTTAAGGCCATCCTCATCTGAGATGACCTCATTTTAATTTGATTGCATCTGCCAAGATCCTATTTCCTAATAAGGGCACATTCCAAGATTTTGCATGGTTGTGAATTTGGGGGACTCTCTTCAGCCTGGAAAGGCAGCACATGCCAGTTCTTGGTAGACATTTGCTGAAGGAGGAGGCACAGAGCTTAAGCAAGCAGCGTCTCCTGCCCCGGTGGACTGCATCCCCCTGGACAGCCCTCATTGGTCGCAGTTGCCCTAAATGAGGGAGTTTGATGACAAACCTTGAAGGGAGTTCCAGGCCTAGGGTACTATGGCATCGCCTCTTCAACATTTCCTCAGTGGTCGCCACGGGCTGGGGAAGGGGAATAGGGAGGTGACAGCTAATGGGGACGCGGTCGCCCTCGGTGGGGATGAGAATATTTGGGATGCAGGTGGCGGTGATGGTTGTGTCGTACGGCGAATGCACTCCGTGTCGCTGATGGTAAATCTGACGTTGTATGCATTTTACAATAAAGACAAGGAGATTTTTAAAAATTGATTATAATGGGAATATTGAAGATTGCGTGGAGGGAAAGAGGCATTGGAGCCTGTAGCCAGTGCCACCCCGTATTCCACATCCCTGAGATCGGTTTGCTGGGACATCCCTGCCCTTGGCTCTGCTTCTGGCACATGTGTCCCCACCTGAGGCGGCTGTCTGTGTCCTGCACGTCCCCATCCACACAGCCCACAGGGCCAGACCCACGGCATTCAGCAATGGGCACTCCCCGTTGCGGGCTTGGGGTGATTTCTGCACACGGCTCAGAGAAGCTTTTGAGCTCCCCGGTTTGTCATTTCTGGAACCGAAAGCTCTTCTTGAAGGAGAGAGATATTCTTATCTTAAGACATATAACGCTACAGAATGTCTTTGAAAGGTGTCATATTTCATCAGTTAAAGGTCCTGAATTATTCACAAGGAATTCTGCATGTTTTGCAGGCTGCCGTCTGGGTCCCGGTGTAGATGGGAAGAGATCGGAGGGTCGCGGCTCCCCACCGCAAGGGCTGGGCATGGGGACTGCGAGCAGCAGGTGTACCGGACACATGTGCCCCCCGCCTGTGCCCTGCTGGGGTTCACTGGACTTTGCAAAATGCAGCCCCTATATGGGTTCTTCGGACTTCCACGACAGAACAAGCCTCTGACACCCTGGCGTGTGCGGAACCTTCCAGAACACACAACATCCGCTGAGGGTTGGGGGTCGTCTTTTCCAACCGCCGTTCAGGTCTTTTAATTGTGCAAAATCAAGTCGATGGTCAGTCCGGGCTGTAGGCCGCGGAAGGGAGGGAGGGCGTGCCATTTTTATTTCCAAAATCGAACCCAACGGGGGTTGTCAGGACAGAGGGGGGTGTGTGTGCGCGCGTGTGGGGTGGGGTGGGGGGCTCGGTCCCTTCCTCATGCGAATCCATAAATCACCCCGTTGCAGAAAGCGTGTCCCCAACGTATTTCATAGGCCGCCGCGCCTCCAGGTGCACATATGCGTGCATTACGGATGCCGCGGGCCACCAGAATGTGGAATGCAGGCACCCCCGCCCCCCCACCCCACGCTCGCACCGCCTTTCATGCGAACTCTCGGCTGATCTGGATGCAGGAAAAGCTGCTGCTACACCCCATTGCCATTCAATCCATTATAACACTCACTTGTGCGCTCCTCATCACCCTGACTTCTAATTTGACAATGACAAAGAGCTTCTCGGCGATTTTAAATTTCATAATTTTAATCTGTCAAGCCTGACATTTAATTAGTGCCCTTTCTAACCTGTAGCCACGCGCGCGCAGGGCTGCCGTAGGTTTCCCTGCGGAGGAGAAAGAAAAAAAAAAAAAAAAAGAAAGAAAGAAAAGAAAAAAAATTTTTTTCCACCCCCGCGGAAGAGTGGATTAATAAATATGTGCATAACTGCCAGGTGCGAGACAATGTGCCCACGATGGTCTATTAGCCCCAAATCGAGACAGATGAGGTTAATAATATTTTAAAGTACGGAGTGATTGCATTAGCAGTGATTAAGCTCGGGCTTGGGCCCCCCCACCCAACCCACCCCCGTGGGACACAGTCATCGCCAACGTGAAACGGGAAGTCTGCGGCGCCGAGTCTTGTGTGAACCATTTTCTGAGCAAACACCATGGTGGCCGGCACCTACTGGACGGGGTGGTGCTGGGTGATGGCTCCCGGGGTTTGCACAGAAGACGAGGCAGGCAAGTGGGGCTCCCTACGTGGCGGGTGAGCACGCTAGACGGTCCAGGGCACGTGCTGGACGTTTCTGGACCATTACTAGGGCATCTTTGGGGGATATGTGGGGACAGTCCTCCTTCACAGCTCCATGCTGGTGCCATCTTGACGCTCTTTGGGGACTGACCATTTTATTTCAATGTAGACCCAGATTCCATCAGTTTTTCCACCCAAGGCCTGGTGATTTCCTGTTGACGCCTCTTACGGGGGCCTGGTTTTCCCATTAGGACTTGACCTGCACATCTATCCCCTCTCGGGGTAGAAAAAGGAGACTTGGCAGGAGGTTTCTGCAAACACTGGGATTTCTTTGTCAACGGCTCCCTGCTGCCGAGTTACAGCCCAGGGCATGGATCCTGCTGTAGACGATGGGCAACGACCTTTATGTTCCCTGTCTTCTCCCCCATCCCGTAGAAGCCTGCATGACATGACCCTGCACCTGCGTGGATGGTGCTTCTGGGTTCCTCTTCCCGGAAGGAAATTGTGAGAAGCGGCTCATCCTCCCCATGGGAATGCATGTTTCCCCACGAGAGTGTGCAGGGCTGCACCACCATCCTCGTTTCCTCTGCAGGACACTGTCCCCGGTTTGCGGTTTGAAAACGGCTTGCAGAGGCTGCAATCCTATTTCCCTACATTTTCATTCATTCATTCATTCATTCATTCATTCATTTCAGAAGCTGAGTGATTCCCAGGCCACTTGGGAGCACCCAGTAAAAGCTCAACCAGCGGTGATTGTGATCACAAAAGGTACATGTCACGGGAGAAACGCAGGGACAGATGGGACTTTGCATCTGTATGTACAAGGTGGTTTGACTGGGGCATGTGGCTTAACCGTGTCTGAATCCACTTCCCTGCCCCCAGCAGGGAAGCCCCTGAGTCAGCCCGGAGCTCTGCTCGTAGACGCCGTATGAATGAGCAGGTGTATTTAAACAGCCCGGACGGTGCTTGGGCCAGGGTGGGGATCCAACGCTCTGATTACAGAAATGTCCTTAAAACTTGGGTTTGCTGCGGTCACGTAAAACATCCTCACACCTTGATGTCTCCTGTTTATCCGCCGGCTTTGTCCGAGCCCTGAGGCTTTGTGCGTCTGGACCACAAAAAATCATTTTATGAATCTCTCATAAAATGCGGGTTTTAAACGGGCAGAGAGATGACGTCGGATGCTGGACGGTGGCTCCGACGTCAGTGTGGGGTTGAACCGACAGCGGCAAAAGTGCTGCCAAATCCCGGGCAACCTCGTTCACACCTGCTGCAACGTCCACAGAGGAAGCCCGGCAGGTGTCGGGCGTGAAGAGCACTTTGGCACAAAGATAGGTTTTCAAACTTTGGGGTTCAATCCGGCCTCTCACGTAAGGCTGTGCATGTAGACGCATTTAATGACTCTTATTTAAAGGGGATGCTTTTCTAAGGCGGCAGGTTCACCTCCCCAGTGATCTGTGGAGATGGTTAATTGCCACTTAAGCAGACACACGTGATGCACATTGCACGTCCAGGTTGTGCGGCACCAATAGCAAATGCACGTGCTGCTCCGAGGTGCAGATCTCTCAAGGACTGCCCTCCCGGTAAGTGCTCACGATTGCTCCCTGGGGGAGCATCTCAACGTGTCCCCCCATTAAACTCTAGAGCCAGCTCTTCAGAGGCAAAGGAGAGAAAAACAACCGCGCCATCCTCTTTGCTTCTGAGGATAAACCGTCGGTTTCTGGTCGTGTGCAAAGCCCAGGGGTGTGATCTCAAGATACCTGGACCACCTCTTCCGTGTTGCTTGCAGACAACCAAAGAGTCTGATGAATCGAGGCAACAACCACTTGCAAATCAAATGTGATGGCGTTTGAACCGTTCCAGTTTGGTTCTTTCATCCATTGTTCCGTTGAGTTATTTGATGATATGGGTCACCTGGGCTATTTAAAAACATTCACTGCAAAGGACGGGATGCCTCGCACGGAGCGCATGACACCTGTCAAGATTTACGCCCATTCTCCCGTCAGATGGGATTCCTTCTTAATGGCTTTTCCGAATTCCTTCATCTGAATGCAAGCGCTGTGCCATCCACAGATTTCACAGATGTCTTCTCTGTCTCTCCATTCACTCTTTTGTGTTTTTTTTTTAAGATTTTATTTATTTATTCATGATAGACATAGACAGAGAGAGAGGCAGAGACACAGGCAGAGGGAGAAGCAGCCTCCATGCACTGGGAGCCCGACGTGGGATTCGATCCCGGGTCCCCAGGATCGCGCCCTGGGCCAAAGGCTGGCGCCAAACAGCTGAGCCACCCAGGGATCCCCGTTCACTCTTTTGAAAAGCATCCTTAACAAACAGATATTCCTCGTTTTACTGTCATTCAATGCATTATATTTATTTATTTATTTATTTATTTATTTATTTCCATTTTTGGTTACGCCGTGTTCAGGCCAGTTTTAAATATGTTCATCTCTGCATGATCTTCTCACTCCCAAACCGGGAAGATGTCCTTCTGGGTCATTATTTAAAAAAAAAAAAAAAAAAAAAAGCAAGCAATACATTAGGCTTCCCCAGCTGTGATAACAAAATGCCATAGAGTGAGCATCACGATGATAGAAATTATTTTCTCACAGTTCTGGAGGCTGGAAGTCCAAAATCGAGATGCTCATCAGCTTGGTTCCTGGTGAGGACTCTTCTTGGCTTGCAGGTGGCTGCTTTCTTCTTCTTCTTCTTCTTCTTCTTCTTCTTCTTCTTCTTCTTCTTCTTCTTCTTCTTCTTCTTCTTCTTTAATGTATCACATCTTTTTTCCCCCTTTTTTTAAAATTTATTTTTTATTGGTGTTCAATTTGCCAACATAGAGAATAACACCCAGTGCTCATTCCATCAAGTGCCCGCCTCAGTGCCCGTCACCCAGTCACCCCAACACCCCGCCCACCTCCCCTTCCACCACCCCTAGTTCATTTCCCAGAGTTAGGAGTCTCTCATGTTCTGTCTCCCTTTCTGATATTTCCCACTCATTAAAAAAAAATGTGGTGGCTGCCTTCTTGATGTGTCCTCACATGGCAGAGAGAGAGAGAGAGAGACCATATTTTCGGGTGTCTTTCCTTGGAAGGACCCTAATCCCTTCGTGGCGACCTACTCTTAGGACCTCATCGGGCCATAATTACCTACTGAAGGCTCCACCTCCCAAATACCACCCCATTGAGTGGGAGAAGGTAGGGCTTCCACATATGAGTTTGATGGGGCTGAGTGGGCACAAATCTCCAATCCACACCAAGACGTCTCGCTTGACATTGACCTTTAAATTGATAATGCTCCTAAAATTTATTTTTGTATGGTGACCTCTGAGATTGAAGTCAAGTTAGAGTTTGTTGTTGTTTTTTTCCTGAGTCGATGGAAATCTTTCCAAAATCATGAATTAAAATACACTTCCATCTCCCCACCATTCTGAAATGTCACTTTTGCAAAACTGTCCATATTTGGCTCTGCCCACATATCCACTCTTGTGCCAATGCCATTTTAATTACTAGCCTCTTACATTAATTTCTAATATCTAAAAGAATACATTTTTTTCTCCCTTGTTCTTTGAAACTATCTAAGCAAGTCATAGCCTTTCAGATAAATTTTAGAATTAGCCTATTAATTCTCGAAAAAAAGTAGGTTAGAATTTTGTTTTTTTGTTTTTTTTTTTGTTAGAATTTTGAATTGTCATGCATTAAATCTATGCAATATTTGGCGACAACTGACATCTTTATAATACCTCACATTCCCATCTATGAATATAGTCAGTTTTTAAATACGTGTAGGTCATGACTTATTCCTTAAGCGTTTCACAGTGTTCTGGGTAAAAGTCTCACAAAAATACACTGTATTTATTTGATCTTTGTATATTAAAGTCAATTACAAAATCGTATCTTCTACAACTGCTCTTTGCCAATAGATTTTTGCTGATAGTAGACATACCGCTTATTTTTTACATTGATTTACTATCCAGAAAACCTGTTAAACAAATAATTAGTTCTAATAGTTGATTTGTAAAATGTGGACATTTTTATGTTTACAATCATACTGCGTGTAAATGAAAATTACCTCCTTTCCTTCCTCCTCTCCTTCCCCGCGGTCTTTTCTTGTCTTATTGCACTGGCTAGAAACCCCAGTGCAAGACTGATGGAAGTAGTAATAGTGGGAATCTCTGTCTGACTTCTCAATGTCAATTTAAACATATTTCATATGCCGCAAGTGGCTTTTAAAATCATAAAAATTGTCAAAATTTGTCACTTGCGGGATGCCTGGGTGGCTCAATGGTTAAGTGTCTGCCTCTGGTTCAGGGCATGACCCCGGGGTCCCGAGATTGAGTCCCACGTTGGGCTCCCTGCATGGAGACTGCTTCTCCCTCTGCCTGTGTTTCTGCCTCTGTCTCTGTGTGTCTTTCATGAATAAATAAATAAAATCTTTAGAAAAATAGTCACTTGCTTTTTGTCATTTATTGAAATGACCTATGGGGATCCCTGGGTGGCGTAGCGGTTTGGCGCCTGCCTTTGGCCCAGGGCGCGATCCTGGAGACCCGGGATCGAATCCCACGTCGGGCTCCCGGTGCATGGAGCCTGCTTCTCCCTCGGCCTATGTCTCTGCCTCTCTCTCTCTCTATGACTATCATAAATAAATAAAAATTGAAAAAAAATATTGAAATGACCTATGGCTTTCCCCCTCTCCTTTATTCTATTAACATGATGAATTGCACTGATATTTTCCCCCAAAGGCTTAATAAAATTTGCATTGTGGGAATAAACCCAAATTGCTATTCCTTTATTTTTCCTTTTCAAAAAGTTTCAGACATTCCTAGATTTAATTTCCTAAAGCTTTCATTTTTGTTCTTAAAAGAGACTGACCTGCAAGTTACTTTTTTTTTTTTTTTTTTTAAATAAATCCCTGGTTTGGCTTCATAAACACGGGTTCAGGAAGCATTCTGTGTTGTAGATTCTGGAAGAGTTTGTATAAAGTTGGCATTTTTTTCTTCCTTAAACATTTGTTAAATACACTAATAAAGATTTCTGAACCTGACAATCTTCTTGAGGGAAAATTTTAAATTATAAGTACATGCCTTTAATTTATGTTTTTATTTCCAAAAGCACATCCATTTTATCTAAGCTTTTATTTTTGGCATAAGGCTTTTCATCATCTTATTTTTAAAAATATGTAGAGGATCTACAGACATATTCTTCTTCTGATCTTGTAATGTCTATTCTTTTGTTTTTTTCTTAAATCTTTCAAGCATATGTAATTTTTATCATTCTTTCACGCAATCAATTTTGGTCCTGTTGATTTTCTCTGTGTTATTATGCTCATGATGTAATTCATTAATTCTTGTTATTTCTTTAGGTTTAATTATTTTTCTAACTTCTTGAGATAGGTTCTTAATGATTTTCAATCGTTTTTCTTTTTATAAAAAAAAATTGGGGCTGTAAATTCTCCCACACACCCTGCTTAAGCTGCTCTTAAGTTTTAGTATGTAATAGTTTTATTACCATTCAGATCAGAATATTTTTTAATATTGATTTTTGACTTCCTCTTTGCCTCACCAGTTATTTGCAAATGCAGTGCTTAATTTTCAAACTTATGGGATTTTCCAGTTACCTTTTTTGTTATTTATTTCCAGCTCAACTGCACAGGAACTAGAAAATGTACTTTGCGTGTTTTCAATCTCTGATGTTTATAGTAATTTGCTTAATGGTACAGCATATGGTTAAATCTATAAATGTTTCATGGGTGCTTAAAAGTGGCAAATATTTTGCAGCTATTACGTATGGACTTATAAATCTACCCACTAGGCAAACACAGGTTGTGAGATTTGAACAAAACTAAAATCTTAAAACTACCCTGCGTTTTTGACATGTGTGTTCTACCTACTACCTAGAAAGTATGTTAAAATGTGCCCCCAAAATTGTGGACTTGTTTACTTTTATTTTACCACTTTTTGCCTTTTCTATTTTGAATCTTTGTTATTCAGTGCATAAAAGTTTATAATTGTTTCATTTCCTTGGTGAATGGAGTCTTTTTTCATTAAAAAGGTTTTCTCCTTCTCTTTAATATTATTTATTTTTGTTAAGTGCTACTTTTTTTAAATAGAGATTTTATTTATTTATTCATGAGAGACACAGAGAGAGAGACAGAGACAGGGACACAGGCAGAGGGAGAAGCAGGCTCCATGCACAGAGCCCGACGTGGGACTCGATGCTGGGTCTCCAGGATCACGCCCTGGGCGGAAGGAGGCGCTAAACCGCTGAGCCACCTGGGCTGTCCCATTTACTTTGATACTAATACAACCTCATTAGTTTTGTTTTTGTTTTTGTTTTTTTAGTAAATATTTGCATCGCAAAGTAAATTGCCATTATTTACGGTAGAAGTGTTGTATAAAGTCCCCAGACACAATGAATGAGTAAGCATGGAGACCTTGGCAGTAATGGGAAATCCAGGGTTAGTCTCCTCTGAGCATCTTTTCACAACATTTTCATTAACTGATCAAAATATAACTTTATGTTTCTCTCAAGACGCCTTATCCCGTCTACATTGTCGATTCACTGGTGCTAACTCAGGCAACAGTACTAGAAGCCATGCCTGAATGAAGATCATCCAACACACACATTTTCCCTGTAAGGCACACACCAGACTTGTAGCACTTAGGATCCGTAGATGCCTAGGGACCATTTTAAATCGCCAAGAAAACGCACCCAAAATGCGAGAACTATGGCACCAAGAAGAGGACAGCTGTTTATAGTGTGAGAACTGAAAAAGAAGGCAGAGAGTAAGCTCGTTCGTCCTCAGTGGGGGAGTGGATGTGTTGCAAGACTCAAATTTTCCACTGCACGGTACACATTCACAAGTAAATGGCAGCCCATTGTGCGTATCGGTTTTGGAGTAACAAATAAATTTTATCAAGCAGGTGAATTTGCAGAAACAGAATCTGTAGACAATAAGGATGCACTATATGTTTTCTTAAACTTCTTATGCCTCCATTTCGTTTCCTTATATTTTAGATGTGTCTGTTTTAGACAGTGTATCATGGTGTTATTTAAATCTAGTATTAGTTTAAATCTATTTTTTTTTTAAAGTTTAAATCTAGTTTGATGGGGATGCCTAGATGGCTCAGTGGTTGAGCGTCTGCCTTCGGCCCAGGGCGTGATCCTGGGGTGTTGGGATCAAGTCTCACATCCAGCAGGGAGCCTGCTTCTCCCTTTGCCTGTGTCTCTGCCTCTCTCTCTCTCATAAATAAATAGATAAAATTAAATAAATAAATAAATAAATAAATACATAAATAAATAATAATAAATAAATAAATCTAGTTTGATGCTCTCTGCTTTTTTTTTTTTAATTTTATGTATTTATTCATGAGAAAGAGAGGCAGAGTGAAAGTGAGAGACAGACCCCACTTCGCCCCAACTCAGGGCTTGATCTCTGGGATCACCACCTGAGCTGAAGGCAGATGCTTAACCAACTGAGCCACCCAGGCACCCCATGATCTCTGTTTTTTTAATAGGAGCATTTAGCCGGTTTACATTTAATATAATTATGATATTTTGGAGTTAAAATCCATCATCTTACTCATTAGCAAAAACATTGGTGCTGGAGGATGGAGAGGAAGAGACGTGGTTTAGCCACCGGGCATATAAAGGTCACCGAAGATTCTTGTTGAGGGGATATTTAACGTGTGTATCACAAATGTACCTACATGTGTGTACACATGAATGCATAAGATGTGACCATGTGCGTGTGGGTGCACATGTGAGAGACGTGAGGGTGTGCACATGCACGTGTGCATGAGTGTGTGTGTGTATGTGTGTGTATGTATGTATGACGTGTGTGCATGCGTGAGAGGTGTGTATACATATGTGTGGCATGTGTGTGCACACGTGAGACGTGTGTGCATGCATGATGTGGCCCGCGGAACACTGATGTGATCTCTGACCACAATACATGGCCCCCTTTCATCCTGAGCTGCTCAGGTGCCATTTGGGAGAAGGGGCTCATGGTGGCAGCCAATCCGAGGATGAGACCGTGACGGCGATCGTCACACTCCTGGAATTCTCTGTGCTTGGAGAATATCTGGAAATATTCAGCCTCCAAAGTAAAAACCTCCCAGGCAAGGAGCAGTTAGGAAAGGATGTGATGTTTGCCTTCAAGTATTTGAAAGTCGGCCACGCACAAGAGCCATTCGATTGACCCTTTGTGGTCCAATGCACAGGATGAGGAATCAGGCACCCGGGGAGACCCATCAGGATGGCTTCCTAGGGAGGGAGTGAGTTTCCTGTCACTGCACATATGCAAGCAGAGCCTGGATTTCTACTCAGAGGAAACTGAATACCATTCCAGTCTCGGGTCAGTGGCTAAACTCAAGACCCCACGAGTCCCTTGGGAACCCCGGAGCCCATGAGAAGCCGGTTTGTCGATGTCTGTGACAGCTTCCTCTGTGCACCTCCAGGGTTGCCAAATGAAGCACTTGGCAGTCGAAAATGCTTCTTCGCCTCTTTTTGGGCCACGGAATGTCTCCAGCGAGAAGAATAGCCTCATCATCTGGGCAGAGACTTGGCAAATACCTCGAGAAATGAAGGATGGTGTAATATTGTTTTAGTCTCAAGGCTCACATTATACATAATGTGTCCCCAAAGGAAATAGAAGAGTTTCTAACAACGCAAGAAACACTAATCCTCACAGTCAAAAAAATAAAATAAAATAAAAAACACACACCCTGAAAAATTGGATTTTCTTTTCTTACAATAAATTCAGAAGTTTCGTCTGGAATAATCAAGACATGTTGTTTGAAAAAGTCTGTATTTGTTCAGGGAAAGTCCCGAGGGCCCTAAATTCTGAATGCGGGGCCGGGGTCGGTTTGGAACTTGGCAAGATGCTCTGTCATGGGGGGCGGCCAAGCGGACAAGTTTCTCAGATGATTTCCCACAATCGGGGGGCTCACAGTGTGGTTTGAGGGAATGGAGGGCGAGTCTTCATAATTTGGCGGAGGATTGAGGAAAGGTTATAGCGATTGCCAGGTGGGGGAGATATCCTGTGTTGTTCTGGGGTTTTTTTTTGTGTGTGTGTGTGTGTCTTTTTGTTTGTTTGTTTTCCCCAAGGGTCCATCAAGAGGGGTTTAGGAAGCAGATTTTATTTTGTTTTATTTTTGTTTCGTTGTATTTTTATTAAGTTTTTCATTTTCATCCCAGTGTAGCTAACATACCATGGTATATGACTTTCAGGTGTGCAATGTAATGATGCAACAATTGTGCGCTCTACTCCGTGCTCATCATGATAAAGGAAGCGGGTGCGATTTCCAGCGGCTGTTCCTTGGTGCCCAGTTATCACACCAGGACTGTCTGAGCCCATGGCCCGTAGCTTCCTAAGAAGATTTTACAAGGGAAGCAATGGGGACGTCGACTGGCCACGTCTTTTAGGGTCCTGCGTTTGGACGCTTTGCCATCTGGGGCCTCGCTGACCCCATGGAATGATTCAGCCAACAAACCTGGTGCACAGCCATGTGGGTCGCCCCGTTGATGTGTTGCTTTGAGGCATACAAGGCAAACACACTGCATTCTTACCCTCCAGTTTGGTTTGGGCACGTTCCCGCTTCCAGGAGAAGTGCAGACGCCACGCTCGGGCTCCGGTGCTCCAAGCCGTGGCCTTGGCTGTTCCATTTGACGCCGTAAGCTTCCCGAGACGTTCTGTGCCCCCGTCCAAATTTTCCGCTTTTGCAAGGACACGGGTCACGCTGGCGTAGGGTCTGTCGTAACGTCGTCTGCAGCAGCCTTGTTTCCAAACACCCTCACATTCTGAGGTCTTGGGGGTTCAAGCTTCCATGTACACATTTTGAGAGGATGCCAGCTCGTAATGGAAGCTGGTCTCGATATCATGGAGGGTCTGCAAGATGGCCCAACAGCCAGCGCCTATTCCCCAGAGATAGGAAGACTTCCCTAGAAACTTAGATGGTGGTGGAAATATGCATATTGTTGCAGGTAAGGACATGATACTTGTCCAGGGCCTGAGGGCATTGGCCTTCCGTGCACGGTGGGCAAATATTGGGGTTCTGGTTGCCAGAAACTCAACCTGTTGGAGAAGCGCTGAGAGTTGGTGAAGGACTTAGGGCTGCCGTCCTGGGGGAAGGGGATCATGCAGGGTCTGGGGGCTGCACATCAGTGGCTGTAGGTGGGAACCTGGAAATGAGGGCGCAGGTGGGATCTGTGGTGCATGGGTTGTGGCTGGCACGTCAGGAGGGTGGATTGGGGTGAGGGCTGGCTTCTCCGTTCTCTTCCCTCCCTAGGCAGCATCCGGGGTCTCAGGTGCTTATAGGGAAGGGTCAGTTCTGAGCACCTTGTCCTCCTCCTCTTCTTCATCGCAGCTTTATTAAGATACAATCGACCTAGAAACTGTAGGACACTTGAAAGGTGCACTGCAGGGCAGCCCGGGTGGCTCAGCAGTTTAGCGCCTGCCTTCAGCCCAGGGCCTGATCCTGGAGTCCCGGGATCAAGTCCCGCGTCGGCCTCCCTGCATGGAGCCTGCTTCTCCTTCTGCCTGTGTCTCTGCCTGTGCCTCTCTCTCTGTGTCTCTCAAGAACAAATAAATAAAATCTTTAAGAAAAAAAAAAGAGAAAGGTGCATCGTGGTGAGTTGATGCATGCACACGTTGTGAAAATGTCCCCTACCCCCCGGCCACCTAGTCAATGCACACACTCATCAGCTTGCATATTCTCTCTCCCTCTCTCTCTCTCCCCTTCGCCCCTTTTTGGGTGAGAACTTTTAAGATCTGCCCTCTATTGAGTTTCAGTGATGCAATACCATGTTACCACCTGGAGTCACCATGTTGTACAGCAGATCCTCAGACCATATTCGTCTTGTAGCTGAAAATCTTGTGCCTCTTTACCAACCTCTCCCCATGCGCCCCCCCCCCCCCCAGCCCACAGCTCCTTCTCCTTATTCAATTTCATCGTATTTTGTACTAACCTCAATGTAGTAACGTCATATTTTGTAGTAATTCATCACGGGTATTGAGGTAACGTGTGGCGGTGCTCGCACACACAGGTATCACGGGACGGTGTATCTTTGCTACTGTGCGATGTGTACACGCATATGTTCACGAATCTGTGTGCATCTAGTACATGTTCGTGTATTTTATAAATGTAGATGTTTGTACCTATTTATATCCATTTTATTGACATTTTTAAATCTATTAATCTACATATATTTGTACAGATTATACATGCCCATATGATTATGAAAAGATAATATAGGTAATCCTATCTCTTGTTTAAATTTTTCTTTTATAAATTTTTATTTATTTATGATAGTCACACAGAGAGAGAGAGACAGGGGCAGAGATACAGGCAGAGGGAGAAGCAGGCTCCATGCCGGGAGCCCGACGTGGGATTCGATCCCGGGTCTCCAGGATCGCGCCCTGGGCCAAAGGCAGGTGCCAAACCACTGCCCACCCAGGGGTCCCACCTCTTGTTTAAATTTATTCGTGTTTATCGTATATATCCTTATATAGATACACATATAAGCTTATGTATATATGCATTTTTTATTGCATGTGTATATATCTTTCTTTTTTTTTTTTTAAGAATTTTTTTTAAATTTTTATTTATTTATGATAGTCACAGAGAGAGAGAGAGAGAGGCGCAGAGACACAGGCAGAGGGAGAAGCAGGCTCCATGCAGGGAGCCCGACGTGGGATTCGATCCCGGGTCTCCAGGATCGCGCCCTGGGCCAAAGGCAGGCGCCAAACCGCTGCGCCACCCAGGGATCCCTATATCTTTCTTATTTTATCTAGATGTTAGCTCTATATAGATTCACTTCTACAGATTATCTATTATGTGAATTCACATAAATATGAATATCTGTCTATTTTATCTGGATTTTAGCTCTATATATATAGATTCACTTATACAGATTATTTATGTGAATTCACATATATTTGAATGTCTATTTTATCTGGATTTTAGCTCTATTTATATAGATTCATTTATACAGATTATCTATTTATGTGAATTCACATATATATGAATATCTATTTTATCTAGATTTTAGCCCTATTTATATAGATTCACTTACACAGATTATTTATGTGAATTCACATATATATGAATATCTATTTTATCTAGATTTTAGCTCTATTTATATAGATTTACTTATATAGATTATTTATATGAATTTACATATATATAAATGACTACTTTATCTAGATTTTAAGTCTATTATATAGATTCACTTATACAGATGATCTATTTATATAAATGTATATACATGAAAGTATCTCTACCTTCTGCGTACATATATTACATCTGTATATGTACACATACATCTTTATACAGATTCATATCCACTTACTTATCCATTTGTCTATTTCACATTCACACATTAAGTAATCTCTACACCAACGTGGGGCTTGAACTCACAACCCCAAGACCGAGAGTCATGTGTTCCACTGACTGAGACCGCCAGACCAGTCATACTTTATATCTGTCTATGTGTGTATCTATTGATACCTACTTTATTCATGTTTTAGTATATTAATATTGTATTTACATAGATTATATAGATTTCACATACAATGTATATGGAAAAGATGCACATGTGTATCTTTTGTACGCATAAAGAATATACACACATCGGTCTTTTCCATGCACAAGGTATGTACACCTGCACACATCTTTACATATATACATATAGATACCTTTTGTATGCATAAAGCATATATACCCAGACACATCTTCACACATATATACATATATATCTTTTTGTTTGCACGTGGCATGTATACACACCCGTCTTTATCTATACACACATAGGTATCTTTTGTATGCAGAAAGCATATATATATGGACACATATTTACACATATATACACATAGATACTTTTTATATGCACAAAAATATACACACAGATACATTTTTGCATATATACAGATATATTTTGTATGCATACACCATGTATATGTGCACATATCTTTATATATATATATATATATATACACACACATAGATGCCATTTTACACACACATGTGTCTGGAAATAGGCTTTAAAGATGATGCATGGAAGCTGTTTTAGAAGAAACTTGAGGTTTTGTTTTTTTTGTTTTTTTTTTTTCCTTTCCTCCTACTTGGACTACATGTGTTCAAATAACAGTGTGTCTTTAAATGGTTATTTTCGCAACGTTGCGGTTCATGTAACTTGTAATACATGCTGAGTTTTGAGGGTAGGTGACATATTTTCCCTAGAATGCCTTCTCCCTCGGTGCCTTCCACTGGGTAGAGGTTTAAGAAATATCTCGGGAGAGAGAGAGGGAGAGGGAGAGAGAAAGAGAGAGAGCGCGAGCTGCTCGGTGGTGCGATCAGTAGTGTGTTTATGCAGCTTGCTAATTTTAAGCAACTGGAGAGTTCATTTATAATGACCTGCCCCGGTAGGAAGAAGCGGGGATTTGTCATCCCACACGCTTTCCATGGCATGTCTGCATTTTTAAAATACAAGTCTAACCAAGATCTCCAAAAGGCATCTGAAAAATGTCTTAATGTGTATAAACCCTTAATTTCCCCATGGTTGGACAGCTCAAAAATAGATGAATGGATTTCTGAAACTTTTCCCAGAAAATCCCTTTTGCGCCAAAACTAACATTCAGTGCAGAAAATAATGGATAAGCATAAAATACTGAAAGAAGGGGTTTACAGTAAAAATTATAATTTCAGCCTGAAGAATAGCCTTGTTATAATAACATGAAAGTCATAATTCAGGTAGCTTGGAGAAATATAATCTGGTGACGTTGAACCTCAAAATCCTGCTAGCGATTACCATCTCGCATCTGAAAGGCACGGTCGTAGCTTTGCTTATTTTTGGCAACAAAATGGTATCATTAGGGTCTTTCTTTCTTTCTTTCTTTCTTTCTTTCTTTCTTTCTTTCTTTCTTTCTTTTTCTTTTTAAGAATAAATGTGTATTAGAAAAAGGTACATCATCCTCTAAATTATCCAAAGAGTCAGAGTTTTATACAAGGACGCCTTCTTTGCCTTGTTTTATCGGGAAAAATTAATATTGCTGCCTCCCTCGTACTTCCAACGGTCTGGCACCCGGTGACGGGTTATTTTAGCTCCAAAAGACTAGGACCTGGCAGCTCTTGGTAATCAGAAACCAAGAATAAAAATTTGAATGCAGCCGAAAACGTGACACAGGAAATACATTCATCTGTTACATATATTTTAGACGTTGAAAAATGAAGTGCTCTGGACAAAAAGGAGTATCCGAGAGGCAAAATGGCACATTTGTGTTTTTTCTTTTTCTTTCTTTTTTTTTTTTTTTTCATCTTCCTACTGGCGATTTCTTCTTATGTAGAATTAAAGAGAAATAGCGGAGGTGGTGGGGAGACTAGGAGGATTTTTCACACACACACACACACACACACACACACAATCACAAAGTGGCTTAGAGTCTGTGCGGCTCCCGAAACGCAGCTGCACTGAGAAAGGAATCGGGTCGTCGGGAGTCTTTCTATTTGGTTTCAATTTGGTGGATGATATCACCAGCATCCTCTCCGTGCTTAGAAAATTATGCGAGGTTGCCGGTCTTCCATTTCGATTAGATCATGTGGAATGAAAATCCCAGGCGCGCTGGTATTTGTCTTCAGGCTCGGGATGCCGAGCATGAGGGAACACTTAGGCCGCTGTCCCCCAGCGGCACGCGGTGTGTGTCCGTCCGTCCGTGGGCCTCTGCCTTCCCCGCTCATCTGTTTTCCATCTCCCACCACGGTGGACTCCGTCTTCCTCCCTGGCTCCTCCGTGTCTTATCCGGTTCCAAGTAACGCCGTGCACTGTCGACAGGTGACGGGAGGGACGCGGAGTTCACCCTCCACGGACAGAACCTGCTGCCTCCACCGGCATTTTCCTGATGCCTTCTGGCCACGTCTTTGTGTCCCTGAAATATTTTTGTGATGACTCATCACGACTCTTTAACTACGTCAACCACCCTCTCCCCCAAGAGTGTGTGCATATTCATTTTGCAAGACCGTGGCTGTGTTTTCCATGAGTGGGGGCAGGTGGTTTCTTACTGTCTCTCTTTTCATGCCTTGCTTTTGCTCAAAGTCATCCCGCACTGGGATACATAGGATTCCAAATCTTGTGCCCTCTGCAGCTGGAGCTGGTGTCTCCAGCACCACGTGCACCTGCTCCCTGTGACGGCAAGCCGAGCTCCCTCGGACTTTTCTCTCTCCTAGGGAACCAAAAGCCTGCAGGTGGGCGCACAGGGCTGCCACTCACAGGCTCGGAGGTGTCGGCTATTCATCTGTCTCCGGGATTCCTTCTGCTTTTCCCTCATGGTTCGTCACAAGATGGCGACTCCAGCTCCTGCCATCACGTCTACACTCCAGGTGGGAAGACAAAGAACAAGACCGCTGGACTATTCTCCACCGTGAGATTCAAAGATGTGCCCTCTGGAGAAGCAGGATGGTGTTGACCTTTCGAGGACCTTCCTGGTGGCCGTGCGGGGACAGGACGGTCAAGAGTGACTTTTGTGTTTGGACTGCGTCATCGACCATGGGATGGGCAGACGTGTTTCTGGGTTGGGGTTTGGAGATCAGGTGTTGGGGTGGGGTTGGCTCTCTTGGGATGTGCATATGAGATGCACAGGGTAGATGTCACCGATCCCACTTGCCATGATGCCAACTTTGGGGACAATAGAGTAACAACATTGGAGGTGGTATCTACACTGCCCAATGGGCTGAGATCATCCCCAAATCCGGACGACTGTCTGGCATACCATGAACACAGCTCCTGTACCCGTTGCAAATTGGCCTCTGAGCTCCCTACCCCTGTGTGCCCACGGCTGGCCACTCTCCCCAGCGCCCATTGGATTTGACCTCTACCAGGCGTGTGTGACCTTCCTCCATATGGGGGCAGATGCGTGGGGGTCAAGGTGCTCTCAACACCGCCATGATTTCCAATGGCAGCCGCTCCCCCTTGGTTGCGTTCAGTCCTCATTCCTGGTGCGGCTTCGACATTATCGAGTCGGTGCGTGGTGGGTGGGGGGTGGTTTGGACAACGCCACAGCACGTTCGGGGTTAGGTCTGCTCTTATTTGGCTTTTATGATTTTCTAGAAACTTGTTGGCTTGACCCGCGCTTGATGATTCACATGAGAACCATCCATAACGCAACAGCTCAAGTTGATGGGACCCGTCCAAAATTTTTCTGAATGGAAACATAACGTTATAATCATCTTATTTCCCTCTTTCTCCGGCTCCTTCTCCTTTTCCCAGAAATACTTGGCTCTTTTCAACCAGCTACGTCGGCTACAATAAAATAAAGGCATTTAAGAGGCACTTAACTTAAATATCTTGAAGTAGTTCCACAGAACAGGAATAATCCACAACACAATGTGTTAAGCATAATTATCAAAATAATACGTCTCTCTTTCTTTTCACGAAAGGAGCAATAAGCCCATGATGAAAATATGACCAACCACTCGGGTTCATTTGGATTCATTCAGGCACTTATACATAATTTTGTGGGCGTATCAGCTGGCTGAAAAAAAAATCAATGCATTATGTTGGGGAATAATGGTTAGATAAAAGAAAAAAAAAACAGACACACTTGGAGGTAATTCTTTTTTTTTTCTTTTTTCAGAGGAGCTAATTCTTATAATGACATACCCAGCAAACGTCACAAAGGATCTTTAAAAGAGCACTTTTAAAAAAATAATAAAAAAACGAGATTGTTCTTTTTGGGAATATCGCTGCTCAGTAAACAGTTAATTAAGGGATCAACAGGTTCAATAATTTGCGGTGAATTCAGTTCTGTCATCTGCAGGCGTGAAAGGTCCCACGCACATCCCTCTCAACGCTCAGACTGGCGGTGGCCTCGGCAGAAATGAAGCAGTTCGCCATTCGGACGGGATTTAGAGCGATGGCAAGTTCACAGAACCCCCGTCTTCTCAACATTGTCCAACGGCAGAGATTGCGGTGACACATTCACGGCTCTTACCTTCTGCGCCGTGGGAGAAAAGCCCGCCCCGTAGCAAATAACGGAGAAAATCCACGCTGAAGGCAGTCCCGTTTCAGATTTCTATCAGCGCGGGTCACGCTGTTAACAAATGTGATGGGAAAAACAAAAAACAAAAAAAAAACCAAATGTGATGGGAAACGTCTCAGCACTGTGAGGAACAGGAGTAACCAACGATGATGCCCCAAAGGCACGTTGACCCTGGGGCACGCCAACGTCGATTTGCACCATCGCCGTCCATCCTAAGAGAGCAGAAACACCTGTAGGGCTTCACGTTCCCTTCAATGACTTTCTTCTTGAGCAAATAAAATGTGTAAGAATCAGGGTTTCCCCTCGGCCCCTCAAAGAGCGTTTCTTGTGTTCCTAGAAATCATTAAAATGGTTGAATCATAGACTCTCCGGTTTTTTACCTCCACAGATCCACTTAGCCGGCGTTTGCTGTAATTTTGTCATTTCGAGAATGTTATATAAATGGAATCATGTGCACGCAACCTTCAGAATTGGCTGTCTCGCTCAGCACAAACCTCTGGAGCTTCATCCAGGTTGATGTGTGGATCAATAGCCTGTTCTGTTTTATTGTTAAGTACGTCGATGGTATGGATGGATCCCATTTGGTTTATCCATTCGCCCACTGAAAGACGTCTGGGTTGTTTCCAGCTTGGGGCTTTTTTGAATAAGGCTGCTATAACCATTTTTGTACAGGTGTTTGTATGAACACATAAGTCTTTATTTTTTTCTGGGAAAAATGCCCAGGAGTGCAATTTCTGGGTCATCTGATGGTTGCACAGCTTTTTTTTTTTTTTTCCCCCAAAAGAAACTGCCCAACTGTTTTCTGGAGTGGCTTTAACATTTTACATTACCACCGACAGCGTATGGATGATCTAATTTCTCTGCATCCTCTCCAACATTTAATGCTGAATGTTTGTCACAATTTTGTGTTTCGGGCATTCTGATAGGAAGGTAGAAATATCTCATTCTGGTTTTCATTTGAATTTCCCTAGTGACTAATCATGTCAAACATTTGCTTGTTGATTGTTGAGTTTTGAGAACTCTTTATATACTCTAGATACTACTCCTTCGTTGATTTGTGGCTACCAAATATTTTCTCCCTTTCATAGTTTTCTAGTCATTTTTTTAAACCAGGGCTTTTTGATGGAGTCCAATATCAGCTTTTCTCTTTACAGATTGTGGTTTTGGTGCCAAGTCTATGAACCTCGGCTAGCTCTCATGCCAAAGACTTGATTCAGTGTTTATTTATTTTTTTTAGAAGTTTAAAGTTTTACTTTGAAGTTCATAGTGCATTTTTTTGAAGTTCATAATGCATTTTGAGTGAAATTTTGTAGCAAGTGTGAGACCTAGTTGGAAATTTTTCTTTATTTTTGTTCTGCTTGTGGATACCAGGGGGTCACCACCTTTTGTTTTGTTTCTACCCTGAATTGTTGGATTTTTTTAACCTCTCTTAAAGACCACTTGGAAATATTCATGTGGGTCTATTTCTGTTTTTTTTTTTTTTTTTTCCATTCGATGGATCTATGTGTCTCTCTCTACACCAATACCATGCGGTCTTGATTACTGTCGCTGTATAATGCTTTAAAATTGCAGACTGATTCTTCTCCCTTTACTTCTAATTCAACTCTTAGTGAATTGTCCATGGACCCTTCATTGCATCCCCTAGTGACAGCACAGTCCCGTGGGTGTCCATATAGGATGGAGAGCTCCCATCACTCCTCATTCATCATGCATGGACTGTGATCACATTCCCTGGAGACAACACAGCCCCATGGGTGTCCATGTAGGATGGAGAGTCTCATGACTTATTCATCATGCATAGGCCCCCATCATGTCCCCTAGGGACAGCACAGCCCCCTGGGTATCCATGCAGGATGGAGAGCTCACATGCCTTCTCATTCATCATGTATGGACTGCCCCATCATGTCACCTAAGGACAGCCCCGCCCTCTGGGTGCCCGTGCAGGATGGAGAGTTCTCATGACTTATTCATCATGCACGGACCCCCATCACATCTCCTAGGGACAGCACAGCCCCATGGGTGCCCATGGGATCAAAGATTTCAGACCTTCAACTTAACTCTCCCGTGGGATGTGACATCCAAGATTAGGAAGCCATATGGTCTGTTCCTGGAGAAATTCTGCTCCTAGTTTATAGGCTTCTGCTTTCTCAGTGTCTCCTCACAAGGTGGAGAGACGGGAACACTTAACATTCCTGTATAGGGGCAGTAATCCCATTATTATGACCTAGTCATCTCCCAAAAGCCTACCTGCTAATATCATCCTGTTGGGGGTTAAATCTTCAGCATGTAAATTTGGGGCATGACATGAATATTCAGCGCATGGTTTTTAGGATGACTTTGGACTGGACTCATATTATCCCCAAACTGATTCAGGGAACTTGAGCCAACACTGTAGTTAGCTTCCTTCCAGCTCGCATTCCCTGGTGGGTCCTGGGCAAGCCACGCTTCCTGCTGATGGTGAAACCCTATTTCGTTGTCTATGGCTGATCTCAAGACAACTTGGGTGCAAGGGGAGGTCACGCAGGGCGTGGCGATGTCAAGCTGATGTCACTCAGCTGAAAGCCTGGAATGAAGCATATCTTCCATGGGGAGGTCTGAGCGTTTCAAGTCAACGGAGGTATTGGGGACGGGCGATATCCTTGTGGTCCGATGTCTCACCCTGGGGCCTCAGAAGGGGCTGTAGATGTTCCACAGCTTCTTCCAGGGCAAAGGAAGTGTGCATCTTGAAACAATAGATTGGGTTTGTTTGGTCCTCTTTTTAAAGCTCATGTTCAGGGCCAAAGACTGTGCTTTATGCACCTGCTTTGCAATTATTTTTCCATGAAGACGTCAGCTCAAGAACGTGAGACACCCAAGCGTTGGATTTGAAGGTCCATCTGCATCCTCCGTAGCGTCTCTGGAAAAGCCGGACCACCCTTCAGACTCGTGTGGAGCTGAGCACGCAACCGGCGGAGGGAGGGGGGAAAACCACTGAGGTCTTTTTTATTCTACTTGTCATACACACAGGATGACTTAAATATAGCGTTTGCATCTGAAATGGTACCATCTATCTTGCTGAAAGATTCCAAATTTCCCCAAACTGTTGCAGAGAGCTGGATTAAAACTCCAGCCATCAATCCCGCCCTGGGCACCATAGCTCACAGATATGTCCTTCCAGGAAAGGACTTGGCAAAACTAATCAGCCACGGGAAGGTGCTCCTTAAAACCACAGACGCGTTTCCCCGGTGGATGTTTCCAGGGACGGCCCGCCGGGCATGTCTATAATTTTCCATAATTTTCCTTTAAGTCTCAATATGCTTCAATTGGATTAAGGAAAATAATCAATGTTCGTAATACAGTATTTACTTGTAATATTTTCAGCGGGCTGTGAGTTAGGTTTCCCGAGATGAAAGATGATTTTAAAAATTGCTAAAGGTAATGATTTTTTATAGCTTAATTTAGATTATATTGAAAATTATGAGAAGGGGGAAAAAAAGAAAAAGAAAAAAAAAAGCACCCAGGACCGCTGCCACCTTATTAAACATCTCTGCGTTTTTGCAATTTAAATACTACACTCCGTCATATATTTTGTGTATTCATATTTCAACAATAAGCATTAATAACATGGTAATATCTTTATTTCCATACTGTTGCTTTAATATACCACGGGGAGCTGGAAGCAATGTTCGCTCGATAATTATTTCCATTAGAACTAGCAGATTCTACAGAAGGGTTGGAATTTCTTTGCGCGGGGAAGGGACTGTTGCCTTCTGGCCTCTGCCCGAGATGAACGAGTGCGAGACGCTGTTTCAGAGGAACACAGGTGCACTTGCTTCCCGGCCCTCCTGCTCTGCTGCTGACCCAGGTCCTGGGGATGCTTGTCACCCCCTTCTGCTGGGAACCAGGTGTAGCAGCAAGCTAGCTCAGGATGAGAGTAAATTAAACACCCCAGTGGCATCCAGTGTGACCCACCCTATATGCAAAGCCTTCGGGGACAATGACATGCTCAGCTGATGAAGAAGCTTGCATTGGGTGGGTCCTCCAGGTGGGGGACCCTGATGGCTCAGGCTCATCTGGGGGATCGCCCATTTTCCTGGAAGTTCACAGAGGAAGGAGGGCGGCCTTCCCTGCGGGCTTCCCGGGGAAAGCACCATCCACCACAACAGAACGAAAACTATTGGAGGGAGCCCATTGCCACGTGAGAAGGTTGCAGTATGAATCCTGTTGAGATGTGGACAGCAGACCTTTGAACAAAGGCTCCTTTCTGAGCTTGGGGCCCCATGCCTCAGGTGCTTATGTGGATTGGGGTTCGGGAGATGCCAAGTAGAAGAGGGCACGGGGTTCTCGGTGCTGGCTGGGGAGGAAGGTTTGGAAAATGAATGCAAATAGATGCCCAGGGGTTAAGATGCAACAGATCTGGGGTGAGGTCCGGATGCTAGTTGGGGTGCTGAGGAGCATAGGGCCAGCTGTCAGTGGGAAGCCTGCTGATTGGGATCATGCACCAGGGTTTGCCAGGACTAGGGCCCCAGACAGCTGGACAGTCCTTTAAGGGCCCCCCAGGGTGGGCGCCGCTGCCTGCTTGTGTGGGGCTTTATGGAGAGGCAGACGCTCTGCTGCTGTTGGAGGAACCACCTACAGGGATGTCCTGGTGCAGCCGTGAGCTCCGTATCTGTAAGTTTTTTGCAGACAGCAGATTCGAGCCCAGCTCTCGTGTGCTCAGCGTGAGGGGCCAGGCCCAGGGCAGCCTCAATGGGACAGTGCAGAACATGGAACCCCTGGGGACCCTGGGTCTGGCTGGATGTGGACATTTGTTGTTTCTGCACAAGTACGAGGAATGGACCAGCCTGGGAGCCGTGCTCCTTTGTGACAGGGCGTCCTGGTGAATGAGGGATGAGGGTTTCCAGAAAGTGCTGGCCAAGAGCAGCCGGTGGTGGTGGTGGTCACGGTGTGAGCAGGTCAGAAGGCCAGTTCGGAGGCTATGGCCCCCACAGCAGGCAGGTGGGGCAGGCCCTCAGCATCTGGCGGAGCTGTCAGCATCCATGGTAGGAGTCCTCGGCTGTGACGTCCAGACATGTGCATTCCCCAAGTGTCATTGTCATGCAGCCGTGTACCGACCCCCAGCCGTGTACTCCCCCTCCAGGCCTCCTGTTTGTTTTTAAATATTCTATTTATTTATTTGAGAAATAAGGAGAGAGAGAGAGAATGAGTGGAGGGAGGGGTAGGTGGAAAAGCAGAGTCCTCGCTGAGCAGAGAGCCTGATGGCAGGGCTCTATCCCAGTACCCAGACGTCATGGCTTGGGCCGAAGGTGGAGGCTCAACCACTGAGCCACCCAGGCACCCCCAGACTTCTTGAAAGCATGTTCTTAGGTCACATGGGTGCACTGCAAGGGCTCCTGTGTGTGCAAATCTGTGAATATGTGAACATGTGTGTGTTAATATGTAAGAACGCACACACAGACACATCCACTTCCTGAGCCGCGTGACGACAAATTCTTTTTAAAAAAAAAGATTTTTATTTATTCATGAGAGACACACACACACAGAGAGAGAGGCAGAGACAGGCAGAGGGAGAAGCAGGCTCCACGCAGGGATCCCGACATGGGACTAGATCCCGGGGCTCCAGGATCAGGCTCTGGGCTAAAGGCAGGCGCCCAACCACTGAGCCACCCAGGCTGCCTGTGACGACAAATTCTATTTTGAGGTATGGGATGAACTATTGTTGAGAACCCATGGGGGAAAAAAACAGTGTTTCTTTGAAGATAGTTTGCAAATCGGAATATGTTGCACCAGCAGAGCTTCCTTTCTACATCCTTCGTTTGAAATCCCCGGACTCCGCAGCAGAAAGCGGAAGAGTCAGCTCGTGACTTGTAGGGCGCAGGATAAATACTCAAGAACTAAATACTGGTTTCAATGAAATGCGTAAAGGTTGGCTTTTTAATTTAAGGTTGATTCAAAAAGAAAATACCCATTTTTGTTTGTTTGTTGGGTTGCGTCTGTTAGTTTCCCGGGCAGAAGTGAGTCCCCCAAAAGTTCGCCGTTCTTGAACACAATGAGCTGTGAAATAGTTAAAATTGCTCCCTCTGTGTGACAGCAGGAAGAGCCGCCTGGACCCGGGTGAAGGGTGAATGCGCCTGTGCGCTGCGGAGATTCCCTAATTCAAAACTCTAGGAAAGTGATGCCCCTCGGCAGGCCCGCTGCCCAGGAAGGTGGGGACGCCCCTGACGCGTCTCCCCGGGTCCCTGCTCCCGTCTGGGACCTTGGCTGTGAAGACACGCGGCTCACGGTTTCGCCTGACGCAGATGCTCGCGAACCACGTCCCTTCTGTGAGCTCCGCGTGTACCAGCCGCAGAGTGTGGGAAGGGTCAGCCCGGGCCCGGCTCCCCTGCCTGCGGGTCGGCCGCGCGTGCGGTTGGCTTAGTATCCCTTCGCGGGTGTCCCGCCGGAGGCCAGCCTTGATTCTCTTTGTCTAGGTCTCTGATCTTAAGTTTTCGTAGGATTTCTGCAGAGTCTTCATATATTGGGCATTAAAACGTATCTATATGTGTAAGTCTGCACCTCGTATATTCGTATCATCTGTGAGTCTATGTAGGTAGTTCTGTTTCTCTAGGACGTAAATCTGTGTCTGTGTCAACTGTGTCTGTCCTTGTACCCATGTCTGTATATATGTCGGTGTGTATCTATAGCTGTGTCTATGTCTATATCGTATCTATATTTGTACCTATATCTGTGTGTATATTTGTATCTGTAGCTGCATCTGTATCCATACACGTATCTATACGTATATTGTATCTGTATCTATATGTGTCTATATCGTATCTATATTTGTATCTATAGCTGCGTCTGTACCCGTGTCTGTATCCCTTCCTGTATCTATATGTATATTGTATCTGTATCTATATCTAAGTCTGTATTTGTGTCTGTATCTATATCTGTAACTGTATCTATGTGTGTCTCTATCTGAATATCTGTATCTAGACCCGTATCTGAATGTGTATCTATACCTATGCCTATGTGTCTACCCGTATCTTGGTCTGTGTCTGTATCTATATGTATCTGTATCTCTACGTATCTATATTTATATCTATATATATCTGTATCTCTGTGTGCACATCTCTATCTGTGTGTGTATGAACACCTGTGTCTGTGTCTATATATGTCTGCGTATTTGCACCTATAACTGTATTTATATCTGTATCCATTTGTATATGTGTATCTGTATCTGAATATCTGTATCTATACCTGTATCACTATATAGCTCTATGTGTATGTGTATCTATATCTGTATCCTTATCTGTAACTGTATCAATATCTTATTTATTTTTTTTTACCGTATCAATATCTATACCTGTATCTGTATCTATATCTGTGTCTGTATCTATACATTTATCTGTATCTATTTCTGTATTTGTATCTGTATTTGCAACTGTAGGTGTATGTGTGTCTGTATCTCTATCTGAATATCTGTACCTATACCTGTACCTGTATGCGTATCTATATATGGATCTACATTTGTATCTACATGTATGTGTATAACTGCATCTGTATCTATTTTTCTATCTATATCTGTATCTGTTTCTATAACTGTATGTGAATCTGTAACTATATCTGCGTCCACATGTCTATCTACACCTGTCTTTGTATTGATCTATATCTGTAACTATAGCTGCTTCCACATGTGTATCTATACCTGATTCTGTATTGATCTATATCTGTATCTATCTGGATCTACACCTGTATCTGTATCTATATGGATCATCATGTCCACCTGTACCTATATCTCTATACAAAATATATTATGTTTATATTGGTAAAATATATCAGTACGCATCTCCTATTGCTAAAAGTCTTTTTAAAAATGCGCAGTAACACATGGTTTCTAAGGAAAACTGCGATGAGAGGATTATGCCTCATAAGCCAACATGACCACGGCCCCAAAGCGGAGGTGGTCCAGGAGGCTTCAGCGTCTGGGCCCGAGTGCGTTCCTAGTGTGTGGCAGGTTTCCCGCTGCCAACCCCGCCCAGGGGCTCTGTGCCCGCCCGCACTGGCTGTGCTGGGCCCCGTCCCCACCTGCCGGCCTCGAGTCCCCACCTGCAGTGCCTGCACGGCTGCCGAGCTGGGGACTACGGGGCCTCCCGGAGGGCCACCCAGCGGAGCCTGGGCCCACTCCCGGCCTCGTGTCCTGTCCTGATGCCCAGGTGGCCAGGAGGCATCGGTTGCAAACAGACACGAATATGCACACCGGGCTCACGTTCCATGTGCACACGTGTCTACGTGACTGCAAACGCCGGCGTGCCTTCTGTGCTGGGCGTGGGGACCTCCTTCTGCAGGCCGCCCCCTGTGGCCTCTGCTCCGCGGTGTTTACAGGCCAGACGCGGCTGGAACCGGCCAAGCCCTGCACACCAGGTCTGTATCCCCGTCCCTGCCACCTGGAGCAAACACAGCAGCCGCCGAACTTGCAAATTCACTCCACTCCCGTTGCCTTCTTTCCCGGTTCCGTCTCCCGTCTTGTGTTTTTTTTTTTTTGTTTTTTGTTTTTTTAATTTTTATTTATTTATGATAGTCACACAGAGAGAGAGAGAGAGGCAGAGACACAGGCAGAGGGAGAAGCAGGCTCCATGCACCGGGAGCCCGACATGGGATTCGATCCTGGGTCTCCAGGATCGTGCCCTGGGCCAAAGGCAGGCGCCAAACCGCTGCGCCACCCAGGGATCCCCCGTCTTGTGTTTTGAAGCTATGCTTCCCTTTCTCCACAGTCGCCGATGCTTTCCTTTCTTACCAGGAATCACTGAGTCATTAAAAATGTTTTCATAGGGCAGCCCAGGTGGCTCAGCAGTTTAGCACCTCCCTTTGGCCCGATCCTGGAGTCCCGGGATCGAGTCCCACATCGAGCTCCCTGCGTGGAGCCTGCTTCTCCCTCCTCCTGTGTCTCTGCCTCTCTCTCTCTCTGTGTGGGTCTCTCATGAATAAATAAATAAAATCTTAAAAAAAAATGTTTTCATATGTCCGGGTCTCAAGGCAGCAAAGAATTCTGGGCCTCCGGTAGCCTGAATGAACATTATTTTGTTTTTCCTAAAAAAACTTTTTTTCTAAATGAAATTTTTTCTCAATGACGAAGCACGAGGGGTTATCCATGTGCAGCAGCTGCAGCGTGAACCCGGCACCAGCACCGGAGGTGAGCTCTGTCGGGCCATCGGGGGCAGCTCCCAAGGGAGAAGTCACCTGTGGGGTGTGGCCACCCTGTGATTAGGGATGTTGTCCCGCGGGGGCCTGCGTGGTGGACACTGAGCCCCAACCGAGGACGAGCCAGCATGGGCCACGTTTGTGTTGTGGCCTCCCCGTCATCCACACCGGGCACTTGCAGCTCCCCTGCCCAATTCTGCACCCCTGTGTGACTTTGCTCACATGCTCAAGATGTAAAAAATAAAATACAATACAATATGTTGGCAAATTGAATTTCAATAAAATAAATAAATAAAAATAAAAAATAAAAATAAAAATAATGAATAAAAATAAAAATAAAAATGAATAAAAATAAAAATAAAAATAAAAAATAAAAATAAAAAGTAAAAATAAAAATAAATAATAAAAATAAATAAAAATAAAAATAAAAATAAAAATAAATAAAAATAAAAAATAAAAATAAAATAAAATAAAATAAAATAAAATAAGATAGGACCCTGTGTTAAAAACTATTGATCTCTGTCCATAACCTTTCCGAAGCTGATCTGGAGCCCTGTCCCCGGCATGGGACAAAGGATTTGTGGCCTCGGCTCTATCAACGCCCACATTTCATAAGAACACGCGGGGAGGCTCCATGTAAAACCAGAGAGCTCCCCGCTTGCTCCAAGCCTGGCCTTCCAAAAAAAAAAAAAAAAAAGAGAGAGAGAGAAAGGAAAAAAAGGTCTGTTTGTTTTTTGTTGTTGTTGTTGTTGTCTTTTCTTTTCTTTTTCTTTTTTTTTTTTTTTTGGCAGGAGCGTTTCCGGGTTTTAAGGACCATGTTTTTGCACGACTTCCCCAACAACCCCGAACGCACACACAGACTCGCTTCCCTGCCGGGACAGGCAGCCAAATGTTCGCTGAAGCCATGGAGAACCTGCATGTCCAAAAAAAATACCCCAAATAAATCAATAAACTAATTAGTCAATAAATACATAGATGCCCCGTGGGTTGTCCCCTGGAGGTTTGGGTTTAGCAACAGGCACGGGGTCCCGGGCAAACTTTGTCCAGGGGACTCAGAAGGCAATTGTAGGGGGAGCAGATACGACTGAGCTGGGTGTCCTTACGGGGTTTAGACATGAATGAGTCCATGCAGGCGGCCGACCCGATCTCATTTCCCTGTGGCCCAGGTAGGATGCTTGCTTCCCCCTTTTCTCTCTCTCTCTCTCTATATATATATAGGAAGAGGGGAAGACAAAAAAAAAAAAGGAAAGAAAAAAAAAAAAAGCCAAGTGGAGGCAGCCAAGGTCGGAGGCAGTGGTTTCCCGGGAAGGGGTGTGTGGAAATTGCGATTCAGCGAGTGCCGATTTCCATATCGGGTTAGATGTTCCTTCATGCCAAGGGGCACCGGGAGAGGCGTGTGACAGTGGGGGAGAGCCAGGAGCGGAGGACGCAGGCCGCGGGGAGGGGGTCACCTGCATCACGGCAGGAGGCGGGAGGCCAGGCTGCATGCACGTGCGTCCCCGGAGCCCGGCAGCAGGGGTGTCCCCCAGACCTCGGGAGCAGCAGCAGCAGCAGCCGGAGGTGCCCCCCTGCACCTCCCGTTTCATTGGAATGCACTTCCCGCTTTGCCGCTCAGCCGGAGACACCTTCCCCTGGCGCCCCGCCCGCCCCGCATTTGCATCTCGGGCCTCATCCTGAATTCGAGGAATGCGATTCAATCTTATTCTCCCGACGGTACCATTAATATTTTAATTTAATCCGAATTTCTTGAACTTGCTTGCCATCCTGACTAACCTAGTTACCTGTCAGGCTCCATCAGCTTGTCATATTAGAAGGGATTGTCCTGCGAATCTAATCTACTTTAAATGATTTCGTGGGGTGGTGGTCTATAAATCATTTCAGAATCGCCCTGACACGTCAAGGCTTCCGTGGGTAAACAGATCACGCCGGCTTCACTGCAGGCAGCCGTGAACTTTGCTTTATCAACTCCTCATTGATTCCCGCGCGCCAAGAGGTCAGAAAAAAATGTTCTCCTTTACATAGAAAAACATTATTAATATAAGCGCCGTGTGCGAGCAAACCTAATTAGGACGCGTCCCGGCCTTCCCCGGTGAGCCTGGCTTGGAAGCGGGGCGCACGTGTTTCCACCCGGCCCCTCGCGGAGTTTGAAATGATTCGTTCATTTCCAAAAGGTTTACTTTTTTCCTCTCCAATCCAAAGAGAGGTGAGGGGAATAATGAGAAGTGGAGTCGAGCAGGAGGCCAAGGGAGGTGGCTGAAGGGGCCTGCAGACGGGATGCTCAAGGCACGGAGGGGCCAGGAGCCACGCGCAGGGGCCAGGAACCTGGGGCGGGGTGGTTCCTGGGGTTCAGAGGAGTCCTGGGGAGGCGCATGTGCACGCACCGCAGCACATGCATGCACAGCACACGTGTGCAAACACAGACATGCACCCGCATGTGCACACACACCACAACGTATGCACACAATGTCACATGCACACACACACACCAGTACATTGGTGTAAACACATGCACCAGCATATGCACACATAGCAGAACATATACACACACCAGCATACGCATGCACACCAGTGCATGTACACGCACTAACACACACCAGCACGTGTGTGAACATGTACATGCAGCAGCACATGCACACAAATCAGAACATATACACACACCAGAACAGGCATGCACACCAGCAAGGCATGCACATGCGCCAGCACATGTGTGTGAACACGCACATGCCACAGCTTAGGTACATATACACATACCAGAACATGCACACACATCAGGCATGCATGCACACACCCCCACATGTGTACATATACACACTTGCCAAAACAGATACACACCAGCACATGGCCACACCCCAGCATGTATGTGTGAACACATGCATGTGCTTGCATCTGCACACACACCAGCAGATGCACACAGTTCCACACATGCACACACACCAGAATATGTAGGTGAACACACATGTACACCAGCATATACACACACAACATAAATACACTAGCTCATACATGCACACAGAGCAGCTCGTGTGTGTGAACGCAGATGTGCACCAGCATTTGCACAGACAACATATATACTCTAACACATGCACGCACACATAGCAGCTCATGTGTGTGAACACACATGTGCACCAGCGTATGCCATGCATGCCCACCAGAACATGTGCACACACTGGCACATATGCACACACTTAGACACACATACACACACAGTGTGATGGCTCACAAGATGCAGACAGACCCCCCACAGCCTTGGCTGAGTCTGGGAACGTGCAGCTGACATAACCAGCGATTACCAGGAACCAAGTTACAGCCTCGAGGCACCAGGTCCCAAGACGTGGTAAAGCCAGGCTGGGAGCCGGGACTGCACTGGTGCAAACTGGGTGGGCGTGGGCAGAGCAGACGTGTTTCCCGCGGCCTTGCCCATGGACCAGGATTTCTCCCGGAGAGGAGCATCCCTGCAGGAGAGGGAATGTGGCCACAGGTACTTGCGCACCCCAAAGGAACACAAGGTTCCCATGTATGATTCTTTAGTTCTCAGTTCCGGAAGGCGTGTGTGAAACCATAAAAACTGTGAGCCACTGGGGTCGGGGGTAAGGGGTGAATTATGTATTTTTATGTATACAGTTTTTATTTTTATTTTATTTTTTTTAAGATTTATTGATTGATTGATTTATGATAGACAGAGAGAGAGAGAGGCAGAGACACAGGAGGAATGAGAAGCAGGCTCCAAGCCAGGAGTCTGATGCGGGACTTGATCCCGGGACTCCAGGATCACACCCTGGGCCAAAGGCAGGCGCCAAATCGCTGAGCAACCCAGGGATCCCTACAGTTCTTAAATTATACATATATATATATTGGTATTTTTATATAGACTGGTGCATTGCCATGCCTCCTCCTCAACTAGTCGAGTGCCTCCCAAAGGGGCTTGTGCTCACTCTTCCTCCATCTTACCCCTGATTTGGTATCAGTGTGATCTTCACACTTTTGCAAATAAAAGCAAAACACAGTTATTGGCATGAAATGCCAAGCACGGGATGAAACGTGAGCTAAAGAGGTTTCGGGCCAGAGGTGGGGAGTGGGGGGTGGTTTCCTCCATCTGGTAGTTGTGAACGTAGACACCAGTCTCGGCATTTATTTAACTGCTCAGAAATAAAAGCGGGTATAGTGATCAGAGCCCGCTGGAGCTCAAAACAGACTCGGTTATCACGTGCAAACATCCACAGACCCGTGTGTCAGGACTTGCAGCCAGCAGATGCTGAACAAAAGTAGGTGGGGACCGGATAGGGGTGGAGGGCAGGACAACTAGCTCGGTTAAAGGAATGCTCGTTTCAATTTGATCCACTCTGGATTTCATATTGTTTTATTATTTTTATGTATTATTGATGTGTGCTTCGGATTTTTTTTTTTTTCAATATAACTCACGGGTGTTTTTGCATTTGGTGATTAGTCTTTCTGGAGCAATCATTTCTGGGGCAGTAATGTGCGTTTGCACACATACGCGGGGCACCTGCATCTCGTGAGTTCCGAAAGCCGAGTTATCACGCCAAGATTGAGGAAAGGCCAGACCCCATGGTGCAAATGAGCAAGAATGACGTGCGAAGGAAGCATCGACGCGGAGTGGGATTGACGTGGTTGCGGGTGGCACGTGCGGGGACATTTACGACGCATCTGAAAAAATCCCTGCGGCTTTACTGCACGCAGGAGGTCCTAACTGTAACCGAGTCCTGAAGTATTAATTGTATGTGCGCTGTGGGAACTGGCACCGAATCCGAAGTGCACTGAGGAAGAAGGAACATCGCCGTTGGGTAAAGACAGGCAGGATTTTCTCCCACACACGTTTCCAGGGCCAGCGGTGAGCCATTGTCAACCGACTTTCCAACTTTTGCAGATTCGCCACATTGTCTGGGGTAGGAATAACAAGGTGATGGTCTGTTTCAGCAAAAAAATAAAATAAAAAAATAAAAAAAAATCAAGAATAAGAAAATCTTAAATTCTGTTTTTAAGAAATAAAAATGTAGAATGCAAGCGTTTGAGATAAATCTTGTCGGGCACTCCTGTGAGATATTAATTTTTAAAATTTTTTCTGGAATCCCCAGTCTGTGGCATTTGGAAAAGGGTCTTGTACAAGAATGATTAAATTTGGGACACCTCGGTGGCTCCGTGGCGGACCATCTGCCTTGGGCTCAGGGCGTGATCCTGGGGTCCCGGGATCGAGTCCCACGTCGGGCTCCCTGCATGGAGCCTGCTTCTCCCTCTGCCTGTGTCTCTGCCTCTCTCTGTGTGTCTCCCATGAATAAATAAATAAAATCTTAAAAAAAGAAAAACTTTAAAAGAGTGGCCAAATTCTTTCTGCTGATTCTCAAGATAGGGGGTTGGCCTTGGCTTGTGGAAAGCCACTTCCTCTTTGTAAGCATAATACTCTGAATTTTTTTTTTAATTTGGAATTAGAAGAAAAAGGCATTAAGAATTTTATTGATGTAAAAAAATAATAATTTTATGGATGCAAATAAGCACAGCTGGATTTCTTTCCTTGGCTTATTTGAGAATAACTTTAAGATGTGCTTGATATCGGATGGGAGCCCTCGGATGGTGCTCGTTCCTTTAGGAGGTGGCGCGCACATGAATGTGTGGGTTGGGAATACCGAGGCTTGTGTGAACGGTGGGAAAGCTCTGCCCACGCCTGGACTGTCCACTCGGGGAGAACGGCCATGCCTTTGAATGAACCATTGCATCACAAAATCTAGGTATTTTGCATGTTAATCAGTTTTGTGATCATGACAAGAACCACAAAAAAAAAAAAAAAAAAAAAAACCAAAATGGAAGATGAAATCAATTAATGTAGAGGTCGGGACGGAGCAGTCTCTGAGTACAGATGGATGAGAAAACACTGGCTTATTTACTCACACGACTGATTTCTATTCCACTTTTACTCCCAGGGTCCTAATGGCACGAGTTTCTTGGATGAAACCCGAAGCCACGATCGCTGATTATTCATAATAATAATTATTCCGTGTAAGTCTGGGGCTGCATCTCTATTTGAAATATAATTTCGATGCGAGGCGCTGAGCGCATGGTAATGACTCGACGCTTCGAGAATGTTAAACGGTAACTTTTAACGATGAAACGGCCCATTTCTGCACCAATCACGGGAAGAAATTGAATGAGTCTTTAATTGTCGGCTTGGGGCCGGGTCTGGTGGGTTGGAACACGGGCTCTGGGGAGGGTCCAGCCCCCAAGAGCGGGGGCGGGGGAGTGGGTGTCGGAGAAAGGGGTCCCCGAGTATTGCAGACCGCCGTTGGCGCTCTCCGTGGTTGCCAGGCCGTTACCGTCCGTCATCTTGAAAATAAAAATGACTTTAAGGATTTTTTTTTTCAGAAATGTGGAGCAAAATAATGAGGTAAAGACGTTAATTCTCCTCCTCGTACCTGGGAGGCTGCCAGCCGCACGGGCAGAGGTGATGCTTCCCACTGCTGTGAAATTCGGGGCAGATTGCACCATTTGGAGACCCCCGGGGGGCGACCCAGCCGACCGGACAGTGATCGTACGCATGAGTGTCCTCTTCCCGGGAGGTGCACGCAGCACAGAGCGAACCCAGCTAACACTGGTCCCCGTGAGCCAAACGTCCGAAAACATCTGCGTCTCGCGATTTGCCTGAAATCCCATAAACGCCGCCCAGCAGGGGACCCCGCAAGAGGCCTGTCCTCACTATGCTTGGGTGTTTTACGTCTTGGGGATGGAGGGAGCACCCCGAGGTTCAGTTGTCTGTATGTGTGAAGTGCACATGAAATGTCTATTCTTGGTGCAATAATAATAATAATTAATAATAATGATAATATACATTTTGCATTGATTAGGGGGAAAAAATCCAAAAAGGAAGCGAATGAAATCATATCTCCTTTCCTCTAAAATCAATGAACAAGGAGCAGCCTCGTCCTTCGACCAGGGGAGCGTCCGCTCACGGATACACCTGCGCGACAGACAAAGCGAGGTCACTCCCCATGTGGACCCGTTCCCCGCCTGAGGCTCCAGAATCTGCGGACAAAATAGAGGACGCCAGGGAGGTCTGCAGTTGACACAAACTGGGAACACACGGAGTAAATTGCGTCCCCACGAGGCCTTTAAATGCAAATTTAAAATAAAAAAAAAATTAAGTATATCCCAGGAAACGCTCTGTTCGCATGAAATTTAAAATTAGCTGAGCATGCCGTAGTTTCCACCGCTAACGCGAACTTTCAGAGGTGCATTCTCACCCCCCCACCCCACCCCCTAGATGGACGAGCCTCTTCTCTTGCACACTCAAGGGCTGTTCCACCCCCTCGAGGGGCCCACGCGGTGTTTTCAGGGTGGGGAAGGGTCACCTGTTTTTGTGAAATCTGCAAAATACGTGTTACCAGACGTCGGTGGCGACGTGACGGCTGCGGACACTTGCTGTGACCGAGTCCCCGCTGTGATGACCACAGAATGCGTTCTGTCGCTGATTTTAGTTTTGTCATCTTGCCTTCTCTGAGCTCCGCCAATTCCACGACCCCAGCCCCGCCCTCAGTGCAAAAGCGTCGACCCCCAGGTCACCTGCGTCTTCCTCCGAGATACTCCTAGGCCCCCACTGCAAACACGCATAAGCACCTGTGGCTTCGCACACGAACGGACGCTACTTATCCCAGAAGGCCGCCCCGTGTGCTCACTTTCTGAGGCACCGCGGAATATTCCAGAACTGTGCTCTTGAATCCGCCTGGAAACAAAGTCGGGGGAAGCCAGAGCTTCACGTTCGAGACAGGTGAATGTGGCAGCCCATGGATCAGGATGGAGCGTGGAGCCACAGAAGGACGCAAGGGTGGGTGAGGGGGTGATGTTTCCACTGATGCACAGACCCCTGCCCTGCAAACAGTAGGTGCACAGACCCCTGCCTTGCAAACCAACAGGTGCACAGCTCCCTGCCCTGCAAAGAGTAGGTGCACAGCTCCCTGCCCTGCCAACCAGCAGGTACCTGGACCCCTGCCCTGCAAACAGTAGGTGCACAGACCCTTGCCCTGCAAACCAGCAGGTGCATGGACCCCTGCTCTGCAAACAGTAGGTGCACAGACCCCTGCTCTGCAAACCAGCAGGTACCTGGACCCCTGCCCTGCAAACAGTAGGTGCACAGACCCCTTCCCTGCAAATAGTAGGTGCACAGACCCCTGCTCTGCAAGGTGCCCCAGGTGTAGCCACAAAGTGTGCCGGACACTTTGGAGAGCCCACACCACGGAAGATGGGCTGCGTCCCACCAACATGGCGACGAGCCAGGCTTCCCGGTGTGAGCGGCACACGAGCCCCGATGGTGCATTCGTCAGAGAAGCACATGGCCAGCTCGGGCAGGACACGGTACAGGGAAGGGGAGGGTGGATGCCAGCGAAGAGTAGATGCCCGAGGGATGCTGGTGACATGGTTGGTGTCACCGTGCATAGATGACAGGCCACAACGGACCCCAGGGGGGCATTGCCGTGCGTGCATTTGTGTCTGAGCGCGTGTGTGCACATGTGTGTAGGACAGTTTCTGGAAACAGGTGTGCACACTGAGAACCCACCTTTCCTGGCCTTTGTGCATTTCCTGGAGACATTTCACCGTTTCTGCAGAAGGTCCCGCAGCCTCTCTCTCCGCAGGTGAGGAGGGAAGAACATCCTGCCTCTCGCTCTGGGAGCATCTGAGCTCCCTCCCCAGAAAGCCTGCATCCCAGAGCAGGTGCCAGCGGCGTGGACGGGCGGGAGTGAGGGAGGTACACGTCCCCACCCAGTATTTTAATGCACGAGAAGCCGCGCGATTGCACGTGGGATGTGCAAACCCTGAGCCAGCGTGCCCATCCTGCCTGCTACCTCCCCTCTCCCACAGAGGCAAGTTTCCAGAAATGTTTACAGCGAGGAATCTCCTCCTTTGGGCTCCATGTTAAAAAAAAAAAATTCACTGTTGTCATCGAGGGCAGCGGTGCAGCCTGTGTGCAAACTGTAGGTGCCCAATGTGCGAGGGTCAGGAGATTGATTTCTCAGCTAACGGTGGTTTCCTTGACGACTTTTTTTTTTTTTTTTCAAAGCATCACATACAATGAATACAGCACGGCCAGTGACGGAAAACTCTGATTTTTTTGTTTCTTTTGTGTGTGTGAGTTTGCTGCTCGGTCGCACGTGTGGCCCGAAAACCAGAGTGAGCAAAGAGCATTAAAGTCCGGCATGTGTGCTATTTTGGGTACTTTTGCATTTCGATTCACCTCAACCAGACGTGAACGGCGTCTCCCAAGCAGCACGGCAGGCGACGTAACTTGGTGAGGTGGGAATCCGGCAACAAAGAGAAGCTTCGAGAAGGAAGGGGGAAAGGAATAATTGTGAAAGCGGGTTGGAGGGTTTTATGGAGGTGGAGACGCGGAGACGAGTGGCGTGTTCTGCATGGTTCCGGAAAAGGCGGGCATGGCCAGGACTTTCCTGCCTATGGCATCCTCTGTGGGGTCTGATGCTTCTACAGGTGGATGGCAACTGGGTCAAGGACGGTGTATCTGGGGGGGGGGGTGTCCCAGGGCCCTGAGCCCTGAGCCCCGGGTCGCACCTGCTGCCCTGTGGCAAGTAGCCACCAGAGGTGACTTTCAAGGCTCCCGTGAAGATGCATTTGCAGGACCCAGACCCCAATCCGGCTCGAAAGCTCCAGCACAGACTCAGACCCAGGGTGGGGACCCCTCCCCAGAAAGGCGCCGGAAGACGGGGACCCGCACTCAGCCACGTCTGCAAGGCCCAGATTAAACTGGCTCCTCGCCAGGCTCCTTAATAGCCCGCGTCGTGAAAAATACCCAGAACCAACCCTTTGCGAGGCGTTCTTGGGCGTGAGTGATGCTCGCCGGGCCGCGGGCAGCTCCGTCACCCGGCGGCTAACGGGGCGGTTCAGGATCCGTGTCTGACCCTCCCCGGCGGGGGCCCTGGGCAATCACACAGATGGATGCGCTGCGCTGGAAACGAGACTTGTCGCTTCTCCCTTAATGCGGACGCGGGGCGGCTTGTCCCCCGCAATATTGCAGGAAGGATGCGTCTGGGAGAGAAAAATTGTTTTCAGCGGTCCTGGGCACCATTTGAATATTAAAGATGGAGCCCGCAATCTTACGCGTGGAGCTTGGGAGGGAAGCCCTGAGCGCAGGGCCTGCGGCCCGGGTGTGCAAGCATGAGCTGCGGGCACAACGGGCTGAGATGGGCTCAGTCTCCGCTTCCCGCTCCTGCGTGCACGATGCACAGCATGCTCACTTTGGGCTGAAATAGGTTTTTAGCAGCACGCAGGACAAGGCGAGGTGTGCACGTGAGGCTGCGCACGGGGCCGTCTCTACACGCCCCCTGCCCTGCGGTCATCCGCTCACCCCAGAATGAAGCCGCTCTGCACCGCGGCGCCTAATTAGCATGCATTTTATTGCCCGCCGTTAAAAAGCCAGGTCAACACTCGCAAATGTCATAAAAACACTCACGCCCACAGGGCTGCCCTGCGCTTTGTGGAAGCATGAATGCCCCGCAGTGTTGCAGACCTGCCCCCCTGCCCTGCCCTGCCCTGCCCTGCCCTGCCCTGCCCGCCTTGCAGGGGGAGCGGCCCGAGCGGTGCACGCGGACGACCGTGCAGGCCTTCCCGTCTCCGTGGGCCGCCATCTGCACACGCCGCGGAGGCCCTCCACAAAAACTGCCTTTCCGCAGGCCTCCCCGCATTTTATGATTCAACGCGGATGGCGAGCACCGGAACATGCACCAAATTGGTAAAGATGTGTTTGTCATCAGACGCCGCGTGCACCCGCGAGAAGTTTATTGGGTTGTAAACGTGCAAGGTGGCATCGCGGGAAGGCATTTGCTTTCTCACGCAGGGCGCGCAATTGATGCGCGGCGGCTGGAGGCCCGGCATCGGGGCTGCCTCCTGATACGCAGTCGGGTCTTGTCCTGTCTTAATCCGTTGGCGTGTGGGTAGGTGGTCAGCCCAGCAGGCGGAAGCAAGGACGTTGACACAAGCGATACATATAAATTATTTGTGAGCTCGAGGAAGGGCAATTTGACTTTTTATGAGCCCGTAACAACGTCCCTGGAGATGAGCCTGCTAACTTCAGTGGATCATTGCTTTTTCATGGCCCTGGCACAGACTGGAAGGCGCGGGTCAGCTTTTGGATTTCTCCGCTCATAAATAAGAGCCGTTTGGGTTGGTTTTTCATGTCTCATTTTTTTAATATGAAATATGTATATGCCAAGCCGCGATGCTTGAGAAGTCTTGAGTCCCCTGGCCTCAGAAACCGTAGGACTCGGGCCTCCTGGATGCAAGCATGTGTATCAGAGCTCCATGCTTGTGTGTGGTCACATCTGGCTGGGGTCGCTGGTGATGGGTTTACAGGAGTCAGGCTTCGTAGACAGGAGGAGGATGTGTTCTAGAACAAGAGGGATGAACCGCCAATGTCCCTCCAGCTGCACATAAGGACCCCAGGCTATGCGGGTGGACGTCACGCCAGCTTGAACCGTCTGCCGGGTTCCCGGAGAATTTGCTTTCTCAACACAATTGGTTGGAAAACCAAGCCTATGGGGGGACAGGAGGGTTTGTCCTCCTGGGGTACATGGCCTCATGCAGTGGACAGTGACTCTGTGATGCTGGATGTGCTCTTTCTGCCTAGAAGGGTGGAGGTGCCCGACCCCTCTCTGAGTGGGGTGATAGGAGATGATTGAAAACAATGGCGCCCAGGTTGGGTGGTGGTATCAAGGCAGGTGTTTGGACCAGCACCTGGGTGGAATGGCGGTGGGGACAATGTGCTCAAAAAAACCCAAGATGGCGCTCATCCCAAAGATGAAAGCAGTCAACCTGAAGACTATCCCAATGGCAAAAGCTGCAGCAATTTGAGTAGCAAAATGAGTAGTGACTTATTGGATTTGACCCGTAGAATTAGATTAAAATCTATGATCCATCGGGATGCAAATAAATGATTCACTCTACGAATGAATGGACAAGAAGGGTCAGCTCTTGGGTCTAGGACACTTTCGATTATAAATGTAGATGAAAAGGAGTGGAATTTGGAGGAGATGTGTTGAACACGGGCCCCGGGTTTTCTCACATGGGATGTGGATTGATGACTGAGACAAGAGGACGTGAACGTGTAGATGGTTGGTGGGACACTAGGCATCAAGGAAAATGATGTCAGTTTCCAACTGGAGTCATGGATGGGGCTGACCTCAGACAGCATAGAGCCGAGCAGGTGACCGCATTTCACAGGCTTGATGAAGGATTTATTAACCCACCTCCCCACCCCTTGTCTAGGAACAGCTTCAACGGAGCAATGAATTCACAAAAATGTTTTGTGTTTGGCCTCAGAAGGTCCTATCTAGGGTCACTGTGCTGCTTCTGCCCAAGAACTGCTGTGCTACATGAGGCAGCTGGGACACCATGCATCTCATTCCCATCTTACAGGTAAGGAATTGTAGGTGAAAGTTTGGGATGGCTTGGTGTGATCCTCCAATGTGTGGTGTGGGAGTCCATGTTCTTTGCTGCTGGTCTGGGGGTCTTGTGGGGCAGGGTGGTCGGGGAGAGTTTGTCTTGTGGATGGACACCACCTGGACAGACCCAAGGATGGAGTGAAGGACACTGGGCCTGGAGAGGACTTTAGGGAGGTCAGGACATCCCACAGCATAGAGTTGACTTCTTGTGGGACACACAAACGTGTCCCTTTCATGTGGAAGAGGGTCCTGGGTAAGCACACAGAGGAATTAGCTTCTCAATTCCCCTTCAGCCATGTCATCCTCTCACATGTGACCACGTATTAGCCTGAGAAATGAGGTCTTGGCAAAGGTTTGATACATGCTGTGTGCACCACATTTCCCCTTGAGCTTGGAGCTGTAAATATGAACCCGTAATTGCATGACGAAGGATTCTCATTCAGCGTAAAGAACAGTGTGTGTACGTGTGTGCATATGTGTGTGCATGAGCATGCGGGTGTGTGTGAATACTTGGCATTCTGCTCCTGATGCTAAATTGCAAGAGGCCAGGAATGGTCAATTATTTTGGTAATGAAGCTAAGTAGTGAGTCTGGAAAGGCCAGCCCCCAAGGCTGAGGCATTTTTATTATTTTCTGAGCAATCTGACTGAAGAAGGAAGGAAGGAAAGAAAGAAGGGGAGAAGGAAAGAAAAGGAGGAGCAAAGAAATGAAGGCAACAGGAAATCCAGCTTCCACTTGCACTATGTAGGTAAGTGTGCAGGTGGAGGATGGAATCACCTGGGAACTATCCCAACACGTATGTGAGATAAAAGACAATGGGCTGTTGCACACATGCAAAGCCAAGGAGGGATCTTGGCTTTGGATTTACGCACCCAATGGCCATCGGTATCCTGGCGACTTTGGTTTTATTGGCGACCTCAAGTGCCCTATGCGTCACTTGCTCCCATCACTTCAAAATGACTCATGGTGGCACAGCCAACTTTGGACTCCATTAAAACATGAACGCTGGAGTCAATAATGCTTATGCTCATTATTTCGATTGTGTTTTGTCAGTGGGAGCCCACATGGAGGAGACCAGGATGACCAGCCAGCATGCTTCACCATTTGTTTCTTGCACGTCCCAGTTTCTTTAGTTTACTTCGTTTCTCACCCCCTTTGATCACTGCTTTCAGACATTTCCCGCGGTTGAAACCAACCAGCCAAACAAATGCAGTCTCGTCCCTGTTAAAGACCATTGGTGATTGTTCAAGCTATAGCCGCCATGTTTTCTGGCCGAAAAAAAAAAAAAAAAAAAAAGAAATCCAGTTGTGTGAATATGTGCACCACACGTCCGGGGATGACAAGCCCATGTGTGATTGGCCAGCATTCACAGTAAAGTGACAGAGGACGAAGGTGGGAATTCATCGTTGTGTTTCCGTTGATCACAACTCACGTGTTGCCATCATTTTACGCGTGAGGTACACCTTTCCAGTGTGAGGGTGAAGGTGAAGTCAACACGCCCAGAAGGAAGGGACACCCGGGTTCATGCCAAAAACGAGAAATGACTGAGAGAACCAGGTTCTAAATATTGGGAATCTCTGTGGAGGACATGAATTCTGCGTCTCATCTACTTTTGTTTTTCTCTCTCTGGCCTGAAAGGGAATGGTCGTAGAGTGAGGCAGAAGCAATGGACATACCTGGGTTTCATTCCAAGGGTGGCTCATAGGACTGCACTATTTTTATTTTGACCTGACCCTCATGTTGGATGACTGCATTTGGCCCAACTCTTTCTCATTGAGTCGTAAGCTCCGTGAGGCTGGAAATCTCAGCGTCTGATCCACACAATTCATCACCAAACACAGGCCTGCGGATTCTGCTTCTTTAGGAAGACCCTCCGTTGGGCAGACCAAGGAGAACAGGAGGGAAAAGAGAATGATGACAATTCCCCGTGTGCAGGGCTCGCAGGAAGACTTCATTTGCTCTGAGAAGGGAAGTGCGCTGTTGGTCCGTGGAGTTCCTCACGTGGAGCGCTGTGCTCAGTCTTTGGTTGAGTTCTCTCAGGTGCCCCCGGTCTTCGGTACCTGCTTCCCAAACTTTCGATGTGATTCTGTCTTCTAAATGCAATTCAGAATGAACAGGAAGGGGAGGTTTCCCCCAACATGCTTTGGGGCTGTCACCCGCTTGGCAGATGGCAACGTCCCAGGAGGATGAGGAAGGGCTCCGTTTTGCTTGTTGCCAGTGCCTTCGGGGGGTGGAGAGAGACAAAGGCAAGAAGGAAGCGGGCTTCCATGGGAAAAGAGGGAAGCTGGGTGTAGTTTGGACAAAAGCAACAGCTGTGGGATGTCCGTGGACTTATGCCAGCCTCGGCCCCAGTCTCGTAAGCCCTCGGCCTCCAAGAGAATACCCCACGTCACCAGCCTCCCGCGGCGCTAGCTGGAGTCCTCGTTTCAGAAAAGTTACACTTTCCCTGTACTTTTTCCTCCGCCCTGTCATTAGCTGGAGCTTGAAAGGGCAATAACTCTAATTGTCGATCCTGTGGGGTACGCACAGCCCTGTCCTGACCTCGCTCCCCGTGCCAAAGAAAATGCTGGATTACATTGCGTTTTCTTCATGTTCGTTTTCCTGCCCACTTAACAAAATTATATTCAATGAGCTGTGGGAGAAATCCACATCAACGGGCCATGTAATGCAATTTCTGGTATATATTCAGGAAGGGGGAAAAAATCCTACATTTTCTTTCATTTCTGTCAAAATCAATCAAATTGTACGAAACTGAACATAATCTCTTAGAAAGAAAATGAGGCATTTCCAGCGAAATAAGCCTCCTCTGCATGGTAACATGCACATATTTAAGAGGTCTCTGTTTTAGTTTTTTTTAATCATGCCTAATTAGTTTTTTTTAATCACCCACACAACTAAGGCTCTCGCCTGCATAATTTATGACATAGAGGGGCCAGTGTCAGAAATCAAATGTTGTAAATTAAAAATAACAAGTTTGAGACTAGTGATTCAATTAAAACCCTAGAAAACATTGGATTATGCATAATTGAGAGCTTGTACGCAGAGATGCATGTCACGCTTGTCAGTTTGGATGGGAAGATTGGATTGGGGCTGTCAGGGGTATTTAAATCAACTCGGTAAAAAAATCACAAAACAAAGGTGATGTTTATTATTAACTTCCAGTGTTCAAAAATAACACCAAGGGGTCCTTAAATTGAATGCTTAGACGACAAGGCTTTATTTTGAGGGGAAGTTCCAAATTCCAGAGGCTGGCTGGCCGAGTGGGAGGGTCCCACTGTGGTTGTCTGAGGGTGCCCCATTTTGGGCAATGCTAAGAGAGGGCTCCACCGAACAAAGCAGGGTACCCTCCCTCACAGGCCATGAGGAATCCATCTGGGTCTCCATTGTCCAACTAGTCCCACCCCTGCAATTTTGCTCCATAACGATGAAGACGTGTCTACACGTTCGTTTTCCGAGAGCACGCACGGGCACAGAGCGGTGGTTTCTATGGCAATGTCCGAACTCTGGCGCAGAGTTACGATGGTCTGGATCGTGTTTCAACGTCCCACCGGTGAAGACGTAACTTGAATGCAACTCGAAAATCAAGCACGTGGCCAGAATCTCCTGGAGAAGAAAGGACCTTTGGTGAGCACGAGGAACATCAGAGGGGCTTCAAGGAACGTGCGTTGAAGTCGTGGCCCGTCGAAGCAGAGGGAAAGGCAGGAACTGCCTCTGTCTCCACCGCATACTTGCCAGGAACAAGCAGGATCAATGCAAAGCCATGGAATCACGTTCTGGAAGGTGAAGTTGCTCCCGTCTGGATTCTGGAGCCAAGGGTGGTGGAAATATGGTGGCCTGAGACATGACGGTGTCATGTGGCATCGTTGAGCTTGGCTTCCTGGCAGGTGAAGAAAGGCAGCGTCTTGTGACATAATGGGACCCTCCAGTGGGCCATGTATTTTCCCTAAGCTGCTCTGAGGGATTTTCTTAGGAGCCCAGCGCAGGACAACCTAACAAGGACCACACAGTTTGACCAAGAAAGGACCTGAGACCACGGTTCCTGCAAATAGCTCTCGGGTCAGTGAGAACAGACCCCATGGCCACAGGTGCACAGGACTTGCATGGGCTGGATAAGCAGTGCCCAAGTCACCAGGCTACGAGGATACCTGAGTCCATACAGGTGCGGCTTGGAGAGGAACCCACACCACCGTGGACTGCTGAGCCTGCCCAGTGACGCTTCAAGATGGGTTCATGCGGGGCTTCTGCGTGGGTGGGCGCTGTGTTCCTAGGAGTGCACATGTCTAGGATGTGCCAGCAGAGCATCCCTGTGCTCCTCTATCTCCCTGACTTGGGTCTTGCATGGCAGCTGGTGGGAAACGCCACCAAGATGGCGGAGGCTCAGTCTCCCCATTTGGGCAGTGAGGACGCCTTCCGTGCAGGTCAGCAGCCCACCGTTCCTGAGCACTGGGAGTGTTTGAGGCACTGGGCGGGGCAAAGCTGCGCATCTGACGGGAAACTGTAAATAAGCGAATCAACGTGTAAATAAGCAAATACAACGTTTTGGGTAGAGGTAAACGCGAGGAAGGATATGAAGCGCTAGGAAGATTACCTGACCTTGGTACACATCTTTTATTTCCCTCACTGATATTTGGTAGAGGTCTGACTAGACATCTTCATCCTTTTGTTAGATGTTTCTCTTCAATATTAACAAAAATTATTAATTTTTATGCTATTATATACATTGTATAGGTTTATGAAATTAATTCTTTGTTGCCAGGAAAGACAACTGCAGTGGGCTTCTTTTATATCCATGCCCATATCCAGAGACCTTCCTATATTCTTTATTCTTTCTAATTTATCTGTAATAGTGACATCTTTATATCTACATTCATTTTGTGCAATAAGCAAGGACAACTTTATTCCATCTTTTCTGGTGTGCTTCTTTGTCCTAACTTTACTTATTTACATAATTTTAAAAAATATTTGACTAGGACCTCCAGTACCACATTAATAGAACGGGGGAGAGAGAGACCGTCATCCAGATATCAACCTTGAAAGATTTCAGCATTTCAGTATTAAATGCAATGATTATTGGAAATCTTTTCCACATATGTCTTATCCGATTAGGGGAAGTCCCTTACTTTTCTAGTTTTCCAAAATATTGATTTACTTGTTTATGTCATGAATACATGCTGACATGAATCAATTTTTTTTGCATTAATTGAAGTGATTATAGGGCTTTTCACTTATTCTGTTAAAGTAATGATTTGCATTATTAAACCAGTCTTCATTCCTGGGTTAAACCCAACTAACTGGCTATGATCTATTAACTTATTGTTTTGTAACAGTTTTGTAAAAATTTATTTGAGAGAGGGAGAGAGCACGAGTGGGAAGAGGAGCCATGGGAGAGGAAGAAGCAGACTTCTCCTGAGCAGGGAGCCTAACAGGACTCAATCTCGGGATTCCGGGATCATGACCTGAGCCAAAGGCAAAACCGACTGAGCCACCCAGGTACCCGGTTATCTTTTTTTCAATGTTGCCAATATTGTATTTAATATTTTTGATCCCATGTTCACAAAAGAGATTGGCCTGCCATCTCTCTTCCTGAATTTCAGTGTAAAGGCTATGCTAGTTAAATACATTAAATACGTATGACTGCTTCCTCTTTTTCTAATATTTGGAATATTTTGAGTAATGCTGGCATTGTTTTTTCTTTAAATATTTGGTAGGCCATACACATAAACCTTTTGGCTCTAGATTTGTTTGTATCAGTGATTCAGTTCCCAGTTTGATCTCTTTTGTGGTAATAAGACTGTATATTTTCCATTTCTTTGAGTGTCAATTTTAACATACTGTATATTTGTAGAAATGTGTTCATTCTATTTATAGGCATAAAAGTGTTCATAATTCTCTCATGAAATTTTAAGTGCTTATAGGATCTGTAGTAATTTCCCATCATTTATCTGGGATGTTACTTCCTTATGTTGTCTCTAATTTTCCTGATTGATATCACATTTTTTTTCAAATTATAGACTTTTGACTCTGCTGGGTTCTATTTTATGCATTTATTTCACCTTCATTTGGTTCTGATTTCACTTCTGTTATCTTATTCCTACTAATTCATGTGAGTTTTTACTTTCTTTTTCTGATTTCTAAGAAGCTTGCTTTGTACACTGATATTTCACGAATGTAGGTGCCTTTAAATTTTACATTTTGTACTCAGTGTGGTTTTCAGTTGCATTCCTGACATTTTGATCTGCTTCATTTTCATTATGTTTCAGTTGACAATATTTTCCAATGTTTACTACGACACATGGATCATTAAATTTGGAATTTAATTTGGACACATGAAAATTTAATTTGCAAGTATATGAACACTTGTATGCTTGGAAACACATACACATTCATACATACACAGATATAAATCCCTGTCTCTGTGTGCACACACGAGCACGTGCACACACACCAACCTCAATGTGTGCTTTCTACTTGTCCCCCAAACTTTTATGTTTTTGTTTCTTTTCTTCTTTTGGAACACTGAAGTTTCAATTTTTTATTATAATCACTCCCATCACCGCCCCTATTAACTAGGAATTTGTATGTCTTTTACTATTCTTGGGTAGGTTAGCTATCCTTGAATTTTGCCCATGGGAAGGTTATGCCCTTAAATTTTCAAAATCTAACACTCATTACTTTTACTTTCTTTCTAGACAATGGAAGTACCTTAGAACATTTAATTCCATTTATGTCCTCCTGATTTATACATCATTGTTGTGCATTTTAATTGTCCATACATTTGGACCCCCTTAAGACATGACTATTTTATAACAGCAATATTTATTTACAATTACCCACACAATTTGGCATTTTTATCACTTTGTGATTAAAATTCACTTCATTCCTTCATGAATTTTAATGTCCTATTTGGGTCATTTCTCTTCTGCGTTGAGTTCTCTTTATCATATTCCCTCTGGTAGGGGTCTGTTGGTAGCCTATTTCTTCAATCTTTGTTTCCTGAAAATGTCCTGCTTCAACCCACTGGAAAGCCTATGTCAAGATTTTGTTTGCTAATCAAACATTGTCCCATTTTTCTCAAAAGAAATACCCTGAGCAAAAGATAGTCTTCTTAGTACCGAAGGGACAGACATTGTGAAGAGAAATTGAGCGATGTTGAGAAGCTGCCCTGGGAGTTGCTGTGTTTTCTACATTCTGTAGGTGCTGGTCAAGGCATATTCCACTTCTCTGCTGAGGTGAGCAGCGGGGAAGGTGGATTATGTTAATCTTCTAGGTTAACCCTGCAATGGGGGGAAGGAGAAAGAAATAGGGAAACACAGAGAGAGGGATGGGGAAGGAAGCATGGAGAGGGACACAGAGACAGAGTGGAGAGATAGAAGGTCAGAGTGACATAGAAGCAGAGAGGCAACTGCGTGGCTCAGTGAGTTAAGCATATGCCTTCAGTTCAAGTCAGGATCCCAGGGTCCTGAGATCAAGCCCCAGGCTCTGCACTCACTGAGGAATCTGTTTCTCCCTCTGCCCCTTCCCCTGCTCATGCTCTCCTTTTCTCTCTCAAATAAAGAAAATAAAATCTTTAATGAATACATAGAGAGAGAGAGAAAGAGAGAGAGAGGAGAAGCAGGAAGAGGAAGAGGAGGAGAAGAGAAAGAACAAGAAGATACAGAAGAGGGCAGCCCCGGTGGCGCAGCGGTTTAGCACCGCCTGCAGCCCAGGGCGTGATCTGGAGACCCTGGATCGAGTCCCACATCAGGCTCCCTGCATGGATCCTGCTTCTCCCTCTGCCTGTGTCTCTGCCTCTCTCTCTCTGCATCTCTATGAATAAATAAATAAAACCTTTGAAAAAAAAAAGAAGATACAGAAGATGAAAATGAGGATAAAGGTGAAAATAAGAAGAATAAGGGGGAAACGAGGACGAGGAGGAAGCAGGAGGAGGAGGACGGGGAGAAAGAGGAGGAAGAGTTTGCATGTATGATGTTGTCAGAACTCCAAGGTGCAAGCGAAGACGTCACAAGGTGTGGTGGTATCTACACTGAGCTACTGCTACCCCAAACACACGTCCTCCCTCAGTGATTACAGTCGTCTGTAGATAGAAGGACACGACCTCCATCGATGTCAGCAGACTGAATGGATCTAAGTTCCCAACAGGGATGTGTGTGTGTGTGTGTGTGTTTGTGTGTGTCTGGGGACTTTCTTCAGCAGTGCAGCCCTTTGGGGGCTGGGTCCACATCTCTGTAGTGTGTCAGCTCATAGGGCCCCTACAGGGTGTATGGGAACCCCGATGTCCAAAGCTCAGCAACCCTTCTGCGACTCTGCCTGAACCGCCTCCCAGCCTGGTAACACTAACGAGATTAGAAGGGGCAACGCTGTGGCCCCCTTCGTAACTGATGAAGGTGATTTTGGCAGATCATTTTGTGGTGTGTAAACTCTTCCCGTCCCTTCCAAATGGTGACCCTGTTAAAATATTTCCTATAAACTCGCCATGCCATCGAGACATCGTCAACCCACGTACACTTTTCCCGGTGATTTCTGTTTCATCTCTCTTTGATGTATTATTCCGTAGAAGGTTTACTCTCGGAAATCCTCATGTTTCTCCTTCAGAAAAATCAAAGTGTGAAACGTGTTACCATGTAAGGGAATCTCGAATTTCCTTTCAGATGAGGGGAGGGAGCATTTCATCAGGAATGCCAGGGAGAGGAACCAAAATGAGATCGACAAGAAAAGTGTCTGTAATTTCTGCTGTCCATGAAATCTGGGTGTTCTGGCTGAAAAGTTAGAGAGGGGAAATGCTACACTGCCTCCAAATTAAAAGCAGTTTCATGAGATTGAAAATTGAATACACATTGGAGCCGCAACCAGGTTAGTTTTCTCACCGTGATCAGACTCCTACAGAGTCCTCCAACTGGGACAGATAAAGATCAGATGAAGGTCAGCATTTCAGCAATGGGCAATTAAAATTTACGCTCCCCCCCCCAAAGTCGTAGGTTTATGAACTCCCTGCCCCCAACCAAAGGTATTTCCAGGGACCCAAGGAAACCCAGAGGCTTTCATGCTTCAGGCAACTCTCTGTAATTTCTACAAGATCTAAGATGGTTTTGAGACCCTCTCGAGAAGGAGGAAATATTAAGAAAGAATGTCATATGACTGGCGGTACAAGGTACTCATTTGGGTTTCAATTTATTTTCTTTCTTGTGGATTCAATCATGTATTTTATCCTTGAAACATGTTTGATGTGGGTTGGATTGTGTCCCAACAAAATTCACGTTCGGAGTACTAAGCCCCATCAGAATGGCGCCTTATTCAGCAATCAGATCATTGTAGAAGAAGTTTAGGGGAGTTATGATGTGGTCGTTAAGGTGGGCCCTAATTCTACAACAGGTATCCCGAAAAAAAGGAAATTTGGTTATAGACACGTTCACAGAAGGAAGACAATGGGGAAGACGGCAGCCTACAAGTCAAGGAAGGAAGCATGAGATGGATTCCTTCCTCATGGAGCTCAGAAGGAACCAATCCTTCTACACCTTGATTTCAGACTCCTGGTCTCCAGAACTAGGAAAGAACACATTTGTGTAATTGTTAGTACTTCATGGTTTGTGGCTTTTTGTTACAGCAGCCAAAGGAAACTCATACTGGTTTCATCAGTCTCTGAGTTCATGAGGACTTCATGCAAAGCCAACTCACAAGTTGGGCTGATAAGCCCATCAGTCTTATCTATTTAGAACAGATTATGTCCATTTTTAACAAAGATATGCTTGGTCTCCGGACTGGAACCCACTTTCCTTCCAGGCTTTTCCTCTGCCTTCCTAGGGAGATCCTCCCAGTCTATGAAGCTGATTGTTAATTTGGGATTTGTGGGTGTTGTGGATGATATTCTAAGGGCAGAGGGCAGAAGCATTGCCCATTCAAGGTCACTGGCTTCCCACCAGTTGGAGAAATTTTTGTAGGGTCCAGAGGATTCAGGTTCTAGGTTAAAGAGATACTCCAACATCTGTAAGACTTGGACCTGGGAGAAACGATGACACGATCCAACCATGTTCAGTGGACACCATTCATCCATCCATGTCCAGGGACAACCCACCATCATCCCAAGTCAACTTTGTCCATTGTGGGCAAAAATAAAAATAAAAATAAATGCAATCTCCTCCCTTCTTCTCCCTGAATTGCACTTTACACTCAACCTTCTTTTCCGGAGTCTACACACAAAGACACAAATCCATGGGATTTCTTTTTGTGAAGAAACAAATAATTATCCCAATTCTCTTAGCCCTCCCACCCCCCACCACCACTTTTAACACTTAACTGTAAAATGTTAGAGAGGCCTGTGGCCATTTGACCAGATTTCTGAACGTGTGTGTAGTGGTCCAGGTAGACGTACAGATGGCCTTGTAGGTGCATGAATATGGCCCTGTAGGTGCATGAATCGGCCAGTTACATCACCACGGGGCAAAGCAGGCTGAATGGTCTGATCTCTTCATGAAGAAACCAGCCAGGGCCAGCCCAGGTGTCCGCATGTGGTAGAAATGACACAATGTGGTATTTGTTTCTCTGACTGTCATACAAATACCACAGACCAGGTGGCTTAATACCACAGGAATTCATCGTGTCCTAGTTCTGGAGGCCAGATGTCTAAGATCCAGGCAGGGCAGGGCTGTGCTCCCTCTTGAGGCCCCAGGGAGCATCCTTCCTGCCTCTTCCAGCTTTTGGGGCTCCAGGCATCCTTGGGCCTGTGGCTGTGTCCCTCCCGTCTCTGCCTCTATGCTGATGTGACTTCTCCTCTGTGTTGCGTCTCCTCTTCTGTCTCTTGTAAGAATTCATTAGATTTGGGGCCACATTGATCTACTATGATCTCAACTTGAGATCCTTCACTTAATCACATCTGCAAAGATTGTGTTTCCAAATAAGGCCCCGTTCACAGGCTCTGGACAGACACAAATTTTAGGGGAAGGGACCCTATTTAACCTGTACGTGTCATCTAGACTCTACAGCACTAGGGTATCACACCTGCAGGATGGAAAGAAGGTGTGCATATGCACATGCCTAAGTCTTGAGGCACACCTGAGTTAGCACAGTAAGAAGCTGCTGGCTCTTTGGTGGACTTTTTGGGGACTCTCTGTGAGCTTGAGAAAAGTCCTCGTGAGACGGTCCTGTGTCAGGCTATTCACCCTTTTTCCCATAAAAGAGCTTGCTAAGGAGAATGGGAAGTGGTGTGGACAATCCACCACACAGGGTGCAAAGACTTAGTGCCAAGAAACCATTTCCACTGACCTGCAAGAAGGAATTCTGAGGAAGTGATTCTGTGAGTTACGTCTTCAGATAATGGACAGATATCAATATTACGGTACATTAAATAATTGCTTAGAAGCTCAGGTTCCCAAATCCAAAACTATGCCAACTACAGCAGCGTACAGAATTCCCAAAATACAACATCAGAAAAACTTCAAAGCAAGCAACTCTACCCACCGACAACTAGAACAGTGTTAATTAGCAACAATGCGCTTTAATCTATAAATAATAAAGTGATCACAGAGCTCCCCAGAGAGGTGTGGAAAACACACACAGAGACACACAACCGCACACACGAATCACTTCACAGGCCGAGGTCAACACTTGAGACCAAAGCTAGCTTGAGACCATTCCCTTGGAAACCATGTTTGGCATTCAACAGAGAGAGTCCCTTTTTGAAGGTAAAAGAAGGTTCCCTGAAATTAAAGCACATTTTAAGGAGATCACCTTAATGTATAAATGGAGCACATGGGGTGAGATCCAAGTAGGGTGTTTGGTTCTTGGGGCAATGAAATTCTGACAGGTACAAAGCCAATTCGCCGCTCAGACTAACTAAAGGGAACGGTTTTGACTTCATTGAAGCACCTGGCAAGGACATTTGTAAAGACGACAAATTCGTTTTGAGCAGATACAACCATTTGAACTAATAATTAGTAAACACTTAGCAAGTAAAATATATGACAGTGAGCATGTATAATGAGCACATCCACTGTAAGCGCTTTTAATTTCTTCTCACTGCAAATGGTTTTCTTCTTCCGGAAATCGACCTGCGTATTGATTTACTGAGAAAGTGTCTCATGTTTTTCCACACAGCAAAAGGAAAATTCAATGTAGCCCTTTTGGAATGATCACAAAATTTCAGAGGTCTGAATTTTGGTGGCATTTATATGTATTATTAAAAAAAAAAAAAAGTCCTCCTAGAGGTAATGTTTGAGGATGTCCAAGGCCCCATCTGTGGAAAGGAATCAAATTGTCATGTACATATTGGGGTTTTTTCCGTTGATTTGCAAGCCCTAGTGCCTGTTAAAATATGGGAATTAACTGTCTTAGAATACGATGTACAAATTATCGCAATCTGTTGGATAAACGGGACAGAAGGCAGATAGCTTCTTATTTGAATCACTACTGGTCTTGCTTATCCATCCGCAACATAAGCATAGACTCTTTCCCCTTCAGATCCTGTAGGTTCTCTGAGTCAAAGACCATCTCGTCTCTGTGATGATTTCTTGTTCCTCTGACACAGGAGATTATTTGGTTACTTGCAATTTTTCCATTAGGGAATCTTGCCAGCCGTAGTCCATGTTCTCCTCGGCATGTGCGCCATGAGGTCTCTGAGCGTGGAACGCTGTGACTCACGCAGTGGGTTCTCCAGATCTGTTCTCCTTCCCATGTGAGGCCCTCTCGGGGACGTGGTTGTTTCGGCAGCTGCAGGAACTCTCAGAACTGACTGCTATACTACCTGTGTTGTGACATTTATGGAGAGTCTTGCATCCTCAGGCTGCCCCAACATCTTGTCCCTGAGCCTGGCCTGGGTCTTCCTTCGTCTGTTAGACCTTCCCCAGATTCCAAACCCAGGACGTAGCCCTAGAAGAGAAACAGAGTTATAGTCAGTGCCACTCCACCACAGCACTGTCCTGAGCCTTTTCTGTCAACTGGAAGGAGCAAAGACATAGAATTTGGTCACCTTTAAGGTAGACCAGGGAGGACACGTGACCAGGTCTGGGACATTTGTGGTTGTGAGAGCAAAGACAGGGAGCCCATGACATCTGGGGAGTGGAGACCAGAGATGATGTTCAACACCTTACAACACATAAGACAGTACCCAAAATGCAAAAATATTCCCCTGTTTCAGGCTGAATGTATCTGGGCCCCTCCATTCCCATTCACACAAGGAGATGCTAACTCCCAACGGGATGACATTAGGAGGTAGGGTCTTTGGAAGATGATCAGGGTTATCATGAGGGTGGGACCCCCATGATGAGATTAGTGGAAGAAGAGACCAGAGAGGTGGTTGTCTCTCTCTCTCTCTCTCTGTCTCTCTCTCTCTCTCCACCATGTGAGGACACAGCAAGAGTGCAACCATCTACTCGCCAGGAAGAAGAGCTCCTCAGAGCCCAACCATGACAGCACCTCGATCTCAGATTGCCAGCCTCTAGGATTATGAGAAATCAGTGTCTGCTGTCTAAGTGTCCCCACCTATGATATTTTGTTAGACAGCCTGGGATGACTAACACATGCTCCACATATTAGTAGTGCTGATAGTAGAAAATCCTGACTTTGACTATCTCATGGGGTCTTTTTTGGTGGTAAGAGAGGGCAAGTAGAAGGCAATGATGCAGGTTTAGAAATACTCTCCTTCAAGAAACTCAGAGAGGATGCCTGGGTGGCTCAGTTGGTTGAGCATCTGCCTTCAGCTGAGGTCATGACCTCAGGGTCCTGGGATTTAGCTCCATGTTGGGCTCCCTGCTCAGCAGGCAGTCTACTTTTGCTCAGTGGTTTAGCACAGCTTCAGCCCAGGGTGTGATCCTGGAGTCTCGGGATTGAGTCCCACAATGGGCTCCCTGCATGGAGCCTGCTTCTCCCTCTCCCTGTGTTTCTGCCTCTCTCTCTGTCTCTGTCTCTCATGAATAAATAAATAAAATCTTAAAGAAAACTCAAACAGACACAATAGCATAGGGCCAGGGGTTATGAGTGGAAACTAGAGAGCGTCTGAGGTACCTCGTTATGCTCTGATAACCATGGTCAAAAGAACTGAAGGACTCAGGTTCAAAGGGAGGGAGTTGACTCCACGCAACAGGCAAATGATCCCAACCAGCTCCTGAGTCTGAAGCTGGATGATACGTGGACTGGGTATAAAAGTAAAGTGTGGGTCATGGCACAAGGCCCAGCAACAGCCTAGTGGCCACGAGACAGAACAACGGGGTCAGCCAGCATGGATGCCTTTCTCATGGCTGCAGTGTGATGACCAACCTCCGTCTCTTTTGTTTTAACCTATAAGTAAGAGTAATAATTCATAACAATAGCACGCTTCACTGTTGGAGATGACAGGGGCAGGCTCAATGCAACTATACATCTAGGGCTCACAAAGCAGAATTAAAATGAGGGTCAAGGAATAGATAGAGTCAGAGGGCTGGGGCTCGAGGGCATGCTGTGCTTCACTCTATGTACTTTTGTGTGCAGTTGTCTAGACTTATTGCGCATCATGCTTGTGCCATCACGTGACTTTGCGGGGGATTTAAAAATTATTTATTTATTATATATATTTTAAAGATTTTATTTATTTATTTGGTAGAGAGATTGAGCATAAGCAGAGAGAGTGACAGAGAGAGAGGGAAAAGCAGACTCTCCACGGAGCAGGGGGCCCAATGCAGGATCTTGGGATGATGACCTGAGCCAAAGGCAGATGCTCAACCACTGAGTCACCCAGGTGCCCCCTATTTGCCTATTTTTGAGGGTGAGAGGAGCATAAGGACAGGGAGAGGGAATCTTTACGCTGACTCGATCCTGAGCTTGGAGCCTGATGTGGAGCTGGATCGCATGACCCTGAGATAGTGACTTGAGTGGAAACCAAGAGTTGGATGCTCAACTGACTGAGCCATCCAGGCATCCCTAGTTCATCTCTTGACTTTCAAAGCCACTCCTGGAAATGGCTGAGAGAGCTCCCTGTGTGCACCCCAGCGGGCATTTCACTCTGGGTTTTGCAGACACCATGTGATGGCACAGCTGGGCCCTGCAGGTGTCGTAGGCCTCATCCGGATGTCCGCCCTAATCCCCCCAGCACCTACCCCTGAGAGTCAATAACAAGGGAAGTCAGGAAAACCTGCATTGCCTTGCCTTCTGCCTCCAGTCACCAGAGAGCTGTTTACCATGAGACTTCGAGTCACTTGGAACAGGTTTCAAGGGCAAATAGATGCACGTAGGGAAATAAATCACATCCGCATAGTCACACGCCCAGTTTGGGGCACAAGACAGTGGTTTACATAAGAAATGATGGATAATGGCCTGAAAGCTTCACTGATTAATAAGCATTTTCATTTGTGCTTTTCAATGAGGAAATCTTTAAATTAATTAAAGAGGCTTAAGGATGGGAGACAACGTTCGCCAGCTTTAGAACGCTTTGATTTTCTATCAATATTCTCCACGAGACGTATCATTGCACATTTGTTTTTGTAAACACCCACTCCTTATGCCACAAATATTAAACCCTCCTTAATGAATTTGCATCTGGCCGCGGCAAGGGGCCCGAGGCACTCCCTCTTCTCATCACAGAGCTGACGCGGGAGCATGAGCCATCCATCACTGTCCCAGGAGGGAAGCCCCTGGAATGAGGAGTGCCTTCGTGTAGAACCTGCCGGAAGGACCCATCTTGCAAGCATTGCATGGGCAAGGATGCAAGGCCTTAGAGCCATGGATCCACACGGGCCTCTGGTTTAAGTAGGCCATGAAAGACACACCAGTTTCGCTCATGTGAGCGGACCGTTGGCGTTCTGAGTGTCTTCATACCATGTAGGTGAAGCATGAGCCAGGATGGCTTCATGGCGGCAGTCATGTTCAAGACATCTGTGGATAAAAGGGACGAGATGGAGATGCAGATCATGTGTGTTCAGAGCTGTGAAGAGGGGAAGGACCCATGTCACCTGGTGTAGACTGAAGTGGCTTCTCATTCCTGAGGTCCCTGAAACTCTTCCTGCTTTATCTTCCTTCATGCCGTCCATCACCATGGAGCAAACACTTGCACATAATGCTCATCACCAAAGTGCAAGATCAATGATGGAAGGGACTTTTGTCCGAGATATCTCCGTCTGGTGCTGAGATCAGCAGGTGGTACTCAGTAGGTGCTCAAAGAATGTTTGCAGTGATTCAGTGAATGGGTCAAAGCAATGCACAAAGCTCGCTGAGGCATTAAGAGCAGGGTGGGCTGACAGAAGGTTCTGCGTGGCTCTTGGAAGGCATATGGTTGGAAAGTCAAGGCCAGGTCTGGAATGCCACACTTAAAAATTTAGAGTTTATATGTGAGACCAGGGATCGAAAGTATGTTTTGCATTGTGGGTAAGCTCTGGGCAGGTGCCAACTATAGCAGGAGAGTAATTGGCAAAAGCGATGTGAGGTCGCATCTGGTCTCAGGGGCCTAAGGGCCTTTTAAAGCTAAAGAGGCTTGAAGTTGTTTCCTGTGCTCCCCACATTTTGCCACATTCGCTGTGATTAGAGGAGAGACCTCGAGATTGCGGGGTAAGGTGTGGGGAGACGAGGCTGATGTCATAGGGAGATTTTTCCGGGGACGAGAGGCTCGAGGCAGAGCAAACCCTCGGGGAGACGAAACCATTAGTCCAGCCAGGAAGTGCTCAGGGCCAGGAAACGGTGCTTGGCCTGAGCCTCTGCTACTGATGTAAGAAAAACACAGCTCGAGGGTCTTGTGAAAGCCTCCCTCACTCCCTTCCAAGAAGTAAGAGTGTTTATTTTACAAACGCAAAGGGTAAGGACATTAATTCTGAGGGCATTTTGCAAAGCATTATAGCAGCCTTGCCAGGGAAACGGCAATCCAGTTTAAAAGTTCCTATGTTCTGATGCGATGCGTAAGTGCTGGGGCTTGAAACTAATCAGACTGGAGACTCTAGCATACACACGCATGCACACATACGCACACAGACATGTGCACACATGAGTGCATATGCACACGTGCACCCGCTCATGCATGCACACAGGTGCACATATGTACACGTGCATGCACGCACTTGTCCACGAACATGTGTGCACACAGACATGCATATGTGCCCATGTGCATACAAATGCATATGTGTTCACATGTACACAGATATACCTGTGTGCATGCACATGGCCATGAACACATATGCACATGCACACATGCATGCACAGACATATAGATGCACACTTGCATATGCACATACATACTCACATGCACACATACATGTGTGCACACTTGTGCCTGTGGCACACATACAAGCATGCACACACATACACAAGGGCACACACATACATGCTAGAATTTGGGTCTTAACGAAATATGACGGAAATAAACAAGTGACGGACACCTGGGTGGCTCAGTGGTTGAGCATCTGCCTTTGGCTCAGGTCGTGATCCCGGAGTCCTGGGATCGAGTCCCGTATCAGGTTCCCTGCAGGGAGCCTGCTTCTCCCTCTCCCTCTCTCTGTGTCTCTCATGAATAAATAAATAAAACCTTAAAAAAAAAAGGAAATAAACAAGTAAGAATCTAAATGAGCTGGGGATTACATCCATGTCATGAAAGGAGGCCAGAGCCAGGAGTCCAGGCCTGCTGTTGATCCAAGGAGCCAGGTCTCTCTCCGTCACGGGTTTGCTGATTGAATCCCAGGGGAGGACTGAGTCATCCCACTTGTACCATATGTCTGTCCCCAGAGTGATCCCTGTGGTTAAGAAAGGTGCTCGATGCAGGTTTCCTGGAAGAACTGACATTTTCTGTTGAACTTTAATGAAACGGCGGCCTGCAGAGCGGGAGAAGATATTTGCAAGCCACACGTCTGATAAGGGACTCATGTCCCAAATATATATGGCACTCGTATGGGTCAATAGCAAAAAAAAAAAAAAACAACAACAACAAAAGCTAATAATCCCATTAAAATCCCATTAATCCCATTAATCATGGGTGGAAGGCATGAACAGATATTTCCACAAAGAAGACATAGAAATGGCCAACAGGTACATGGAAAGAGGCTCCACATCACTCATCATCAGGGAAATGCAAATCAAAACCTCGATGAGATACCAGCTGTCACCTGTCCGAATGGCTAAAATCAACCTCTCAGGAAATGACAGGTGTTGGTGAGGATGCAGAGAAAGGGGAGCCGTCATGCACGGGTAGTGGGAACACAAGCTGGTGCAGCCAGTCTGGAAAATGGTATGGAGGGTCCTGGAAAAACTAAAAAAAAAAAAACAAAACAAAAAAACCCCAGAGCAATCATATGATCCAGGAACCCCAGTTTAGGGTATTTATCTGAAGGAAACACAAGGACATTCTGAAAAAAAAAAAATATCGGCACCGCCATGTTCACTGCAGCATCGTCTACAATAGCCAAGATATAGAAAGAGCCCATATGTCCACGGACAGATGAATGGATAGAGAAGATGTGGTCTCCGTGTGGTGGAATATTACTCAGCCATGAAAAAGGTTGAAATCTTTTTGATATTTGCACCCGCATGGGGGGAACCGGAGGGTGTTACGCTAAATGAAATAAGTCAGAGAAAGGCAATTATCGTATGATCTCACTCATATGTGCAATTTAAGACATAAAACACGTAAGCAAACAGGAAAAAGAGAGAAGACAAACCAAGAAAGGGACTCTTCATTACAGAGAAGACAATGATGGTCACGGGACAGGAGGCAGGTGGGTGGATGAGCTAAACAGGTGGGGGTGTTGAAGGAGTGCACCTGTCATGATGAGCACCGGATGATTAGAATTATAATTAAAAAAAAATTTTTTTACATAAGAATCATTTTTTCCTTATGTAAACCTTCTTTTTATAAATTCCAAAAATGATGTATTACATCATAAATGCACACGGTTCACTCGTGTCAGGTTTGAGCAATAAAGCTATGAAATAATCGAATGGCGCCAATGTGGTGTGGAAATTTTTTTAAGTAATTTATTATTATTTTATTATATTTATTATTATTTTATCAATTATTATTGAGAGACAGAGGGGAAGCAGGAGGAGCGGCAAAGGGAGAGGGAGAAGCAGGGATCCCGATGCAGGACTCGATCCCAGGACCCTGGGATCATGACCTGAGCCAAAAGCAGACGCTTCACAGACTGAGCCATGCAGGCGCCCCGTAATGTCGAAATTAAAACTGCCCCCGCAACCACGATTTTGGGGGCTCCTCTCTAAAATACTTTGCTTCTAATTTCCAGAACTGGGAGAAAATAAATTTCTGATGTTAGGGGAAAAAAAAAAAAAAAGAAAAAGAATGGCAAAATAAAGTGACTTTCATTTTCTTTAAATCCCCCTGGAGCTGTTCACATCCTCGCAGACGAAGGGGAAAGAAGTCACTGAGAATCCTCTCAACGAAACCCAACAGAATCACCTCCTGAAAAAAAAAAAAAAAAAAAAAAAAAAGCGCTAAAGGGATGCATTTCACCTTGTTGAAGTAGAGTCAACGCAGAGTCTGCCCGGGATGATGGGAGGTGCCTTGGCTTTGCATCTGCTAAATGGAGGATCTGAGTGTTTCCGCATGAATGAAATGTTGGGGTTTTTTTTCCAATAATAAGAAAAAATAACTATAATAACCCCCACTCTTTCTTCCCAGGATTATAGGTTTTGAGTGCATTTCAACAAGCAGGTCCTAGAAGCAAACATCCCCACGGGGGCTGGTTTCCCCGACGCGGCCGGCCGTGAAATCCTTTTGCAAACTTCGTGTGTGGGGCATACGGGGAGATTTTTCCTTGTCGCCCTGTACCCTGTGGGTCCCGGACGCGGGCTGGTGGTTTGTTTTTCGTGCATGGGGTGCGCCCCATGTCACGGGGAGGCGAGGGGAGGCTTGCCTGGAAAAGCGTTCTTCTGCACACGTATGGGAGGCCGTGGGGCCCGGGGCTTCACTTGCACCCACAGGATTCCCCGCTGGCTTCCAAGGACCAGAACCACTCATCTTGCCGGCTCTGCATTCCTGTTAAATGCATTACTTCTCACCTCCCCTCCAGGGACTCGGTGTTGGGGGGGTGGGCGGTCAGGATCTTCTTCTCTCCCCCCCCTTTAAATAAAACAATATGAGGAACACTGCCCTTGCGGTTGCAAGCATCTGTGAGGTGAGGGGACGGCATTCCCGTCGCCCCGTAAGAAATGAAATCGCGCAGGACACAGCAGAGCCCTCGGCCTCCCCCGCAGGAGCAACCCCAGCGGGGAGGTCGCCCCCTACCTGTGGGCACGGGCTTCAGCCCACCGCGGCCTCTGCAAACCCCGGCCGCCGCGCTCGCCTCGGTGCCTCCCGTCCATCACCAGCCACTTGTCCATTTCCCCGGAAGGACACCGGCCAATTACAATTTCGAATCAAACGCTTTCCTGATGGGTGGGACTGGAAATGCGAAACGCTTTAATTCTTAGATAATTTAATGGTTTGCATCTGGGGCTCTTCGCGCGGCCAATGGCTGGATCGCGTTTCTCTTCCCAGAAATGTTTGCAGGGCTGTGTCTTGTTTAATAACGATTTAAGCGCTGAAAATAAATGTTTTCCTTTCGGGGGTCCATATGCTCGTCAGCCGGCGTCTGGGGCCGCTGCGCCGACCGTCAGTCCCACTCGCCTCTCTCCGCGCCTAACTGACAAATGAGAACATCTCTGAACCCTCAAGTGGTTTGCCTCTCTGTTCAACGCGGGCGAATTTTGAGAAAAAAAAAAAAAAAAAAAAAGAACATTTCAGTTCTTCCCTGGCAACGCCACGTATTTTTGAAGGATTCTAGCATTTGGGTCTCTCCCAAAACGCACTGACGCCAGAAAAAACGGTTTCCCCATGTGGACCTGGGGCCCTGGCATCTTGTAGAGGCCACGGGTGCAGGCGTGGAATTTACCAAGGGCCAAAGAATGAAAGAACTAAGGTCTCACGGTGATGGTACAAGAAGAGGTGAAAACTAGACGAATCACCGACCCCCTGCTACACCCCTGTTCCACGTCCCTCCGTGCACCACCCTCCCCGTCCACGGTCAGGTGAGTCGGTGCAGATGTGGAGGTCATGTCGCTGCAGAGAGGCCCCCTGAGCAAAAGTGAAGGGCGGATTTAGGGATTCAGGGATGCTCGAGAGGGCGAGGCCTCAGTGTGCAAAAGTACTTACTGAGCATTGGGGAAAGTGTCTTCAAAGTGTCCCCCCCTTCCCCAAAAAAGGAGGTGTCAGCTGAGGCACTGCAGGAAGACCTGCACCCAAGGCCTCAGATAAAGAGACTGAGGGATGAAAATGGGGTGAGGGTAAGAATGCAAATCTTCCAGGGGGCATGGTTGCCTGGATGGGGGGCCTGAGTCCTTGTCTGAGCTCCCCGCGCACCCCCCCCCCCCCGCACGCTGTGCACTGCCCACTGCCAAGCACCAGGCCTGCTCTGTACTGTGGGGGCAGGTTTCCCTGGGGGCTGCCAGGTAAACCCTTGTCATCACCTACCGTCACACCAGAAATTGTGCGCATAGTTTAGTTTTTTAAAAAATTAGCTCTATTGGGGCACCTGGGTGGCTCAGTAGTTGAGCGTCTGCCTTTGGCTCAGGACATGATCCCGGAGTCCTGGGATCCAGCCTCACATCGCGCTCCCTGCATGCAGCCTGCTTCTCCTTCTCCCTGTGTCTCTGCCTCTCTCTCAGCGTCTCTCATGAATAAATAAATGAAATATTTTATAAAAAATAAAAATAAAATAAAATGAAAACAGCTGTATTGAGGTATCATTGATACACAAAGAATTACACGGAGTTAATGTGTACAGCATGATGCCTTTGAAGGCATCGTGGGAGTTTGAATGTACGCAAACTCCCATGATACTTTCAACATAATCGAGGGAATGGACACATCCAAGACCCCCCACCACCACCACCAAAATTTCCTTGTTTTTCCTTGTTTACTTGTTTCCATTTTTTCGTTTTTCGTTTTTTGCTTTTTGTTTTTTTTTTCTTTTTGGTTTTGGTTTGCCTTTTTTTTTCTCCTGTACAAAGAACACCCACCACAAGATCCACTGTGTTAAATTTTGCAATGCACCAGATGGTTTGACCACAGGTATCATGTTGTAGAGCAGACATAGCCAGGGGTAGACAGACCATCCAAGTGTCCAAGCATCCATCTGGCGAGTGGATAAAGAAATAATGTATCTGATGCACATGATGACTTGCTATTCAACCCTCCAAGAAGGAAATGCTGCCATTTGCGAGGCACGTGGATCTCATGAAGAACCCTCGACCCCTCGACGGGTCTCGGATTTGAACTCCTAATTCAACTGATTTTTCATGTCACTGTCAATGCCACAGGCCCATGTCTCCTAAGCCATTACGGGGAAGAGAGAAAGCCATGCGGTGTGAGCCCAGAGAGCACAGGTGCGCCATCACGTCTAAGCTGCTCCTCATGCAATTACGCACGTTTTGCTGCCGATTTGCACAAATTTACCAATGTGGGAGCCTGCTTGGAGCTCAGAGCCATTCCACATGTGCTCGCTCACATGTTCCTCGCACCAAGGTTGCGTGGTAGACAGCAGGAACGTGACCTCGAGGCCCAGGGCAGCAGGAGAGACTTTTCGTTGAGAATGTGGTTGCCGTGCACTGAGAGTTACAGCGACCTGGCTCAGATTGAAGACGTTGAGAGTCGTTTATCAAACACTATCATAGCAGCACATTTTGTCCAAAAGGGGCATCTCTGGCGACTGTGTGATTCTTGGAAAAGTTTCTAGAAGAAGCTCATTGCTGGGCTCCTGGGGATTTTGATTCTGTTTAGAGCCCATTGTGGGATTTCATTCTTTTTTCCACATTTCCACATACCTCCCCCTCCCCCCCAAAAAAAGTCTTTCTGGAATAATTCCATCAGGTCATATTGGTACATCCTACCTCAGACCAGAAACATGGTGGAAACAAAATGTCCACAATTGTGGCAAAACACAGAAAACATAACATTCAACATTTTCACCCAAGAGGACAATTCAAGGGGCAATCAGGGCATTCAGTCACAAGTGGCCAATGCAGTGCTGCCTGCTGGGAAGCTTCCAGAAAGTTCCAGGCTTGCCATGTAGGCAGGATGTCCCCAGCCTCACGGCCTAGATCCCATTGATCCAAGGAGCAAGACACGCCACACACACCAAAGCCAAGAGAGCTGGGGCTCCTCCCCTCAGGATGCTTTTCCTGCAAAGACATCTTGACCCCGTAATACTCTACGGAAACCATTGCCAGTGGTTCGTGAGCAGATTCCATGAAAATAGCTGCTTGTCGTGTTTTAGGAAGAGTTGTGGCTGATTGGGCTCCTCATGTAGGTGGGTCAGCTTGACTCTTCATCAAGTACGTGGATTGTAGGGACCATATCTTTTTTTTTTTTTAATATAAATTCCATCTTTTTGGCTCTGGGAACTCTAAAAGTTTATCCTTCAGTGAAAGCGCGTACGCGTTGCAGGGATGGGCCCCCCCGAGGCTGGCTCGTCGTTGTGTCTGCGTCTTGGCTTGGCGGACAGGCACCTCCTTGTGCAAAGGGCCGGGCTGCAAATCCCTGTAGCTGATCAGCGTGGGGACATGGCGAAGTGCTTGTCCCGTGGCAATACCCATCCCTGACCACCGAGAGAACTGAGTAAGCCCCTGTCTTTGCTTTGAGGGCACACGACATGCAGGAAGGACAGCCGGCGTGCTGCAGGCGGACATGGTCTGCGAGAGCAGACAAGCACCGGAAGCATCCACCCGTGTGCCCCGTAAGCAGCCCGCAGTGTGGCCATGGGATTCTCCTGAAGCGTCCCCAGCCAACGCCCTCGTCCTCCTCCTCCTCCTCGTCCGCCTCCTTGTTCTCCTCCCTGGGGAACACATGTGGGCGAAGCCCCTCACGCCCCCCAGGCAATTTCAGAGTGAGTAATTTCCGCGCGTGCAATTATCCGTGGGCAAAGTGCAACAGCTCCCCGAAGCACCATCGAGATGCCCGCAGCGTGCCTTTAATTGCATCCAGACCGTAACCTCAGTGTGGCCTGTGTCCCGGCCATAACCCGGGGCCCCCGCGCGGCGCTCCCACATATGGGACGACTTTCGGAGCTGATTGCTGCGATCTGATTAAGGGAAGTTATGTAGGGTCTTGTTAAGGCGCTCCAACAGCTGCTCGGAAAGAGGTTCCCCCAGCAAAGTGTTTTCTGACTTTTCCAATTGTGGCGCCTGCGTCCCCAATGCGAGTGGTCACGCCCATGGTTTTCGGGGGATGCGGGGGCGGTGAGGGGGGCCTGGGGAAAACGTAAATGGCATTTTGGCAAATAATCCTCAGGTTCTGCAAATGCACGGGGGCGTGGGGAGGGGGAGGAGGAGGGGGAAGGAGGAATGGGGGATGGGGCGCTGGACTGCAGACGCGGGCTTCACGTGTGGCTTCTGCAGCACAGGGCGTGCAGCCCGCCCAGGGGAAGGTGTCTGCTACCATGAAAGCACGCCGCCCTGCTCCGCGAGGAGCCCCACCTGCAACCCAAACTCACCTGCAGCACCCGGCAGGGATGGTGTGCAAAATGCAAAAGGTGTGCAGGCAGCCTGCGGGTCCTTCAGGGACACCTTGGACTTCACGTCCCTGGCTTATTCATCATGTACTCGGTAAAGGGCTGATGTCAGCAGTCATAGGCCATGGCGGACAAGGATAATGTGCCGGGGGCCTGTGTGCAGAAGGGTCTTATGTGGGTGCCCTGGGGCAGGCCTAACAGCTCAGATTTACCCTCTCGTGGTTCAGGGGTTCCCAAGTCCATAATCAAGGTGCAGGCAGGACGGGTTCCCCCACCTGGAGAATCTGTTTCGGGTTGTCTCCACATCCTTGGCGTCCCCTGGCTTGTAGACGCGTCGCCCCAATCTCCACCTCTGTCTTCACACGGTCATCCGCAGAGTGAGTCTGCATGCACATTTCCCTGCTTTATAGGAACCCCCGGTCCTTGCATCAGGGCTCACCTTCGTGACCTCGTTTTATGTTAACTAGCTCTGTGAAGACCCCACCTCCAAATAGAGTCCCATGCTGAGGTCCTGGGGGTTTGGGCTCCATCATAGGAATTTCTGGTACAACCATGTTGTAACAGGTGCACGACATCCTTCCCTTGTAGGGCTACATCTAGTGTATCATATTTTCTATACATAGTCTCTCTCTCTCTCTCTATATATATATATATTCTCGTATATATTCTATATATTTTTTTATATTCTATATTTTATGGCGCACATTGTCATATATTCTGTGCTGACTATGTGCACGGGACTGTGTGCTAGTGGGAGTGACGGCCCCTGGGTGGGAAGTCCGAGAACCCTGCTGCACGCATCGTCAGGATGAGTGCTTTCAAGCCATTCTAGGGATGCTCCTAAAAATAAGACTTACGGCCACGTGAACACCAGTAGCTGGGGGATATGTCGAGAAGGGCTCTCTCTCGCCCACCTGGCTTGGGCTCCCGTTGCAAAATGTCCACATTGCCCACACACCAGCTACCCGGCATCGCATCGGGGAAGCCGACCACTCTGCTACTTGTCATGGCTTTTTCTTTCTTTTTTAAAGAAAACTGTGTTTCAAAATAAACCGAGAAATTCTTCTGTCACAGACGGAATCTGTTCCCAATTTCTTGTCCAAACAATGAAAAATATACAAGTGCATTTTCGGCGTGACTCCATGTGACCTTTTCAAAGGAAAGCGGCACCGAGCTCAGAGGTTGATGCTTTCGGGGGCGTTTGATGTGAAGCTGGGGCCACCTGTTTCTACAAGTGGTTGGGGTAGCGTTGGACCACACTCCCCCGAGCACGGCTCAGGAGGCTGACATCCAAGCAGGTTGTCCATCTAAGCTTAAGAACACAGACGTTCAAAGATTTTTGAAGTGTTTAAATGGCTTCTGCTAATTTCATGGTGTTGAGTATGCAGATAATCGGTACCAAATTGAAATGGGAGATTAGATGATTAGCTGTATTCCCCAGGCCCTTGTAAAAACAACTGTGTGTGTGTGTGAGAGAGAGAGACAGAGACAGAGAGACAGACAGAGACAGACAGAGACAGAGATAAGGCATCCATGCACATAGAGAAACATAGATAGATAGATAGATAGATAGATAGATAGATAGATAGATAGATAATAGATGATGGATGGTTGGATGGATGGATGGTTGGATGGATGGATGGATGAATAGATAAATATGATCTACGGATGGATGGAAACATCATGGATGGATACATAGATGATAGATCTTTTCTCCTCTGCCCACGATGTTTTGTTATTTTAAGAGAAATTATTCTAATGTCTTTTCTCTCTTCTGCTGCTGTTTAATCTTAAAATGGTCATAAGTTTTGACATTTCTGAATCAATAAGGCACAAAAGATGTTGGCCACCTAGTTTCTGGTTTTTCCAGTAGCTGATGGCAAAGAGCTGGCTCTGGGGGCTTTCCAATAAACTTCCCACTGCCCTGGTTGGGCTCCAGAGGATAGGCCTGCATCCAAATCCTTGGCACCTGTGAAAAAGACCTTATTTTGGAAACGGGGTGTTTGCAGATGTGAATAAGTGAGGGATCTGAGATGAGATCATCCTGCATGAGATGGCCCTACATCCAACGACAGGGGTCCTTAGACGACCCTGTCTAAGAAGAGACCGAAGAGGAGATGCAGACACAGAGGAGGAGCCCCATGAGGATGGAGGCGGAGACAAGAGGGACGCGGCCACCAGCCCGGGGACGCCTGGGGTCCCAGACACTGGAAGAGGCAGGAACGACCATCCCAGGAGGCCTCTGGACCTCACTGGTCCTGCCGCCCGGAGCTCAGATGTCTGGTCTCCATACTGGGGGAGGATGGATTCCTGTGCTTCTGAGATCATGAATGGTGGCCTTTGTTACAGCCTCCGCAGGGCACTCATATATGGAGGTACTTTAAAACAGCCAAAAAAATAAAAAAGGAAAAAGCATGGGGAGGAAGCTTTTAAAATCCCACATTCCTGCCCCTATCTCTGATCATCCTGACTCAGGGCACACAGCCTGGGATGTGGGAGCACCCTGGTGTCCCCTATATCTGTAGGGGACCCTGGAGAAACTGTGCAAGGGAGGGCCAGCATCTTGGCTGCAGGGAATGGGGCACACAGGGCAGCAGGAAGGGGATGTGAGGCCAGGGGCCTGCAGATCAGAGCCCACACTGGTGACTTGTGCCACAGCCCGAGGTGCAGGGAAATCCCCAGGGAACCAGACCTCAAAGGCTTGAGGTGCCTCATCTTGGGATCCTGTTGGCTGCTCCTTACCTGGAGGACCAGAGTATCATGTGCTTTATCGGTAACAAGATTCTCATGTGGTTTCTTCACACAAACACCCTTTCAGGAATTGAGCAGCCTTGTGGGAACTTACGGACTGGACCTCAGGCCCCCACAAGGGTCCCCATGGCTGTGCCCCTTACAGGTCAGGAAAGGAATGTCCCAGACCTCAGGGAACCTGCTTTTCTGCAGGTGCAAAGCTGGAAATAGGGGACCCCGCAGGTCAGGCCCATTCTGCTGCACAAAGGATGCTCTGCTGACTTCAAGGACATTACGTTGCTTCCAACCACAGAGAGACCTTATCTCTGCGAGGTCCTGGCAATGAATTTAGAATACAGCTCCGAGGTCAGGCTGAGGTGGTCTGCCCCATATGGCCTCAGTTGAGCATCATGACCTGGGGCCTCCAATGTGGAGGCCACGCTGGGGTTCCCACCTTGCAGAGCTGAGCCGGGCCAAGTGTGCACCACGGCCAGGTGTTCCTACCCGTACAGCTGGTCACTGTGTCGTGCGGTCATTCAAGGGACACTCACCGCCACAGTAACCCCGTGTTCGAGCTTGGACATGCTCGAACATGTCCCGGTGCACACTCCTGAGACACCAGGACACCAGCGTCGTGCCCTACAAACGGGTCATGTGTGGGATCCACATGCCAGGGGCGTCTGCACGTTTGTAGCTCAGGACACGTGTGCCCCCAGCACGTCCGGAGGCTGATGAACAAATGGGAAAGAAACAAGAGTAATCAATGGTTGGGGGTGAACCGTTGGCTTTACCTTCACTGCTGACGCCCGCAAACTGCATTTACTGCTAGACGTCACTCCCAAAGCACTCAGGACCTCTTGCTTGTTTGGCAAACCTCATGTGGCGTACGTAGATGCCTGGTAACAGCCAACAGGCACCGGGGGACCGGGAGACCCTGCACCCTCCAGGGCCCCAAAACACCAAACCGAGTCTCTGACGCCCCTCAGGGGCTCAGGGCAACGCCGCGTCTCTCCCTGGACGCTGCCTGTGCGCGATGCCGCGGAATCCGGTCCTGGCGGGAAATAAACCTGTTAATGCGATTGAAATCAACCGATAGGGCTCCTCTCCATGATAAATTTAAGCAAATTGGATGTAATTGCCTTCAATTGAATTCAGAGCAAGTCCTGGCCCGACCTTCCGCTGGAGCATTTCGCCGGCTCAGGGGGAGCCAGGGCACATGACATCATCCGAGCAATTTGCACATATTTATACAATTTGTCATAATTCTGTCTGTACCGTCTGGAGGCTGCAGCATTTGCCTCTGGTCTCCCTGTGAAGGCACGGATATGAGATTCAGGTGCTGGACATACCTTCGGGGCGAGTGTGTGCATGCACGTGCACGTGCGTGGGTGCTGGGGACACTCTGGGCAGAAGGTGCAAGTCTCCTGCAGGCAACAGAGAAGCCGTGTTAGGCTTCAAGGATCCAGCAAAGCCAGCGGGCCTGAGTACAAATGCACAGAAGCAGGTGATGTCCCGAAGCCAGTAGAGATGGCTGTCGGCAGGTGCGACTTTAGCCGGTTACACAGTGGCTGTGTCCGCAGGTGCGTCCGCAGGTGTGCCCGCAGGTGCACCCTCAGGATATCAGACTTCTGATCTTTCCAACCTCCACAGGATGCCACCCTGGGAAGGGTTAGAATTAGGGTTAGGACGGAGGGCAGGGGGTCTCTGCTTTGTGTTGAGAAGCTCACGACCGGAGCCCAACGAGTCACCGGGTCTCCGGTTACTCATGAATCTTAGGACAACGGTGGAGGATTATTTTGATATAAGAACGTTCCACGATCCACGGCGTGCCGCACGACAGGAGCCATGCACCTCGAATCCGACTTAGAGTGCGCATTCCTTGCACGCTCACCCCTCGAGGCGTAGCCTGGTGCAGGAAACAGTTTTGCAAATTTGCAAATCGCTAGTTGCAACTTTGTTCAAAGCCACACTTCGCAATCATGTACCAAGTGTATATTCCCAGGAACACGTATGGAGCAGGACAGGGCCTCACGGGCTCGGAGTCGGGCTGGGAGTCAGGCTACGGTGCAGATGGCGGTGCAGACAGAAATGACGGGGTGGACCCAGGCCATTTGAACCCCAAGACCCCCGCAGAGACGGCACAAATTGGCTCACTTTGGGCTGGTTTGCTGCGGTTTCTGTAGGGGCCACTCGCGGCTGGCGCATCGCATCGCGAACCTCAGGACGAATTTGTGAGCTGACGGCAAGAGTGCATAAAACCAGATGAGGCATGACGGAATTAAAGTCTTTGAGTTGGAGGCGGGCGGTGGCACGGAGCCAGCCGCGAGGCAGCCGGTCAGGCCCCGCAGACCACGGTTCCAATTAGATCCCGGGATGACCTCATGCGGAGGGTATGGCCCAAATATTAAAAATTCCTGGAGCAAAAGAGGCTGGCATTAGTGTAGGGAAGGGGTGCAAACATGTTTCATTTTATTTCAACACTCGGTCCGCCGGCCCGCACGATGGTAGGAGAGGAAATTGCCGGGTCCCGGCTTCATGTTTTACTGAATGGCAGACAGATTTACAACACATGGAAGAAACAATTAGGACAGGGACTCCGCCAACTACAAAGCGGGGAAATAAATCCCCGTAATGAGACGGGGAAAGCACAGGGCAGGAATGAGCTATGGGCCGGTGTCCAGAGTCTAACATGTCAGAAACCCCTGGGTCGCTGTGAGCTGCCCTCAGCAACAGATGGCCCGCAGATCCCGCCCGTCCCCATGGCCCCCCGAGCTCTGCTCAGGTTTTTACGGGATGCACCCTGTGCTGCCTGGGCCCAAGGCTCCGGGGAGGAAATGTCGCTGGGACACCCAGGTACCTGTGAGCTGTCCAATGAATAAGGGTAAATTTTCTGCTGGACGTGGAGGTGGGCACGGATGGAGGTACCACATGGGGCGGCGCCATTGGCGACTGGGATAATAAGCTCTGTGCATGTGTCTGCATGAAGCCAGTGGTGCCTTGAATCCACAGCTAGCACCAGGGTTTGCATTTCAGGACAAATGCAAAGGGGAACGTGACTCAGCCGTGAGCAGGAATGGAGCTCTGACACCTGATGCCCTGTGCACGGACCTTGGGGACCTGATGGTCATAAAAGATGCAGACCCTTGAGGCTACATCGTGCGTGATCCTGTTTATATGATACATCCTAGAACAAGCAGGTCCACAGGCAGAAAGTGGGTTGGTGGTCACCAGGGTCTGGGCCTGAGGTTTCCTTTGGGGGAAGCTGAGAATGTTCTGGAACCAGATGCAGGTGGTGGTTGCACAATCCTGGGGATGTGTTCAGTGCACGTGAACTGTTCAATTTTATGTGATATGAATTTTGTCTCAATTTTGTAAAAGTGCAGGAAGCAAGGTCCTTGTTGAGCTGCACAAGCAAGGCAGAGATGCTAGTGCCCTTGACAAGACAGGGTGTGGGGCTCCGCTGCTGTTGACAAAGCCAAAGGGCTCACTCTGGACCTCTGGCTGGTGCAGAAGTACACCCCAAGAGGCCAACTCCCAAACTGTGGCCATTTATCACAGGTGTCTGGTAGCCAAGGGTCCCAGGTGGGGATACATGGAGACTCAGGGTCCTTGGGGGGGGGCAATGAATCCATGGGATCCAGGAGGTCATTTGGAGAGCAGACACTCTGACTGGCCAGTGTCCCTATCTCATATGGGTGGGAAGCACCTCTTGGTGGGACCTAGAAAGTGGGATGTTGCATTTATTTCTGGAGGTGTTCTCATACATTTTACGTAGAATGTGCAAAAAGTGATGCAGAACAAGGGACAGACACCATTATGGTCGGTGTGTGGACATGGATGCAATCAAAGGTGCATCCGAATGGCTGTTTCCAGAAATATCTCATGGCCACCCCACCCTGCAGAAGTTTGGATTTGGGGACTCTGTTTGGCCCCTCTCGGCAGCAAGATCAAGAATAAATACTGGATTCATGCAGAGTCACTGGGAGATTTTCATGTTGTGAAAGCTATCCAGGCAGAGGTGACAAATACGGACTGAGTTTCTGTATTTTGATAGAGAACTTTAAAAAAAAAGATGTTTTATGGTACTATGCATGCATATATATATATAACATAAAATGTGCTATTCTAACCATGTTTAGGTGTGCTATTGAGTTTTAATGAATACTTTCAACAAATTGTACTGAATTGCACCTGCTTTTGAAAATGGAAGGAAGGAAGGAAGGAAGGAAGGAAGGAAGGAAGGAAGGAAGGAAGAAAGAAAGAAAGAAGAAAGAAAGAAAGAAAGAAAGAAAGAAAGAAAGAAAGAAAGAAAGAAAAGAAAGAGAAAAAAGGAAAATAAAGTCACAGCACACATATTCTGCAAGAATCAAGCTGTATGACCCTCCTACATTTGGGATGCAGGTTAGAAGTACCCACCTTTGCAGAGGGTTGGAAGTCAAAAGGGACACAGGGACGGAAGGTCACAGGAGAGGACAGATTCCAATGGGTTCTTGCAGCTTCGGATCTGAAGTGTTTCTCAGAAATGTGTGCACATAAGGGCCTCATGCCCTCATGGGGTGCAGGAGAGGTGGGAAAAGACAGGGGGCCTGTGGTGGGGGCTTGTATTTGGGACTGGGGTGCAGTCCACGTAAGTCCTCATATCTGGAGGGTGAGATTATGGCAAGTGGATGAGTTTATGGATGGATAAATAGATGATAGACGTGATAGGTAGATCAATGACAGATTTACAGATGATAGAGGATTGATAGATAGGTAGATAAAATGGATTGATGACAGATGATTAATGGATAGATAAGTGATAGATGATAGATGATGGATGGATAGAAAGATATGAGGGAGATGATAGATAGATAGATAGATAGATAGATAGATAGATAGATAGATAGATAATGGATGGATAGTTAGATACATAAATATGATGGATGGATGGATGGATGGATGGATGGATGGATGGATAGAAAGATATGAGGGTGATAGATGATAGATAATGAATGGATGGATAGTTAGATACATAAATACAATGGATGGTTGGATGGATGGATGGATGGATGGATGGATGGATGGATGGATGGAGAGATAGATAGATAGATAGATAGATAGATAGATAGATAGATAGATAATGGATAGATACTTAGATACATAAATACGATGGATGGATGGATGGATGGATGGATGGATGGATGGATGGCAACAAAGATATGAAGGGAGATAGACACATACGTATGACAGATGCATCGATGGAGGATGGATATGATGGATGGATAGATAAGAAGGATGATGGATGCATAGATGGATGGATAATAGCTAGAGGGTTAGGCAGATGGACAGGACAGACTCTCTCATGTCATGGTCGGTGCTTCTTAACCTCGGCACTGTTGACATGTACGGGGACGACTCTACGATGTGGGGCATCCTGTGCACTGCGAGGTGATGGCCAGGATGTCTTTTCTCGACCCACCAGGTGCCAGGAGCACCCCCTGACCCCCGTAGTGACAGCCCAAGCTGTCCCCAGGTGTGGTCAGGTGTCATTGCCCTCGTGGACACCTGTCCTAGTCCGGTACCAGAAAGCACGTCTGAGTCTCAGCAAGGTGGTCACAGGCTGAGTCTCCTTGCAGGTGAGTCTATGTCACGCCACCACCTACAGCCGCAGGACTCCACTCTCCAGGGACACATGTTCTTTCCGTGAGTCCCTCCTCCTCAAGGTGGAGGCTAGGAAAATTCACTTCACTGTGTCGGAGGAGCAAGGCTGAGGCCAAGGCCCAGTGCCCACGAGGGAAATACTCTTGCTAGGAAGCTGGGAGCAGGAGCAAGCAGGTGCCGCTTGCAGTCCTGTGCGGCACGTGTGAGGCCGGCACCTCTAAACTTGCAGGGGGAGACGTGGGGCTGAGCCTCTGGATACGTGTTGATCCCAGACCTGGTGGGGCGAGCCATGGCCCGTGCGCCCTCCCAGCAGCCAGGACCCCCACTCTACGCACCCCCGGGGGATTTGCACATTTGCTCTCATGCATCGGCCGTCAATGTTGGTGCCTGGAGAAGGTCCCTGCAGATGGGAAGTGAGCTGTTGACTGCTCTTTAACAGATCGCTTGTAGGCACACAGCAGCTGGAGCGGATCTGTGTAGCTCATGGCCCCGTGTGCCGACAGACACGGTGCAGCCACGCGCGCCGACTGGGCCGTCAGACGGCGAGGACAGCAGAGCCGTGGCCTGTTCCTTTGCTGGACGCCCTCCCAGGGCACAGAACCCGTGTGCGGACGCCGCCTCCCTGCTGCCTGCCTGGATGCTGTGGTCCCCGCTCGCCCCAGCTCGTCTCGGGTCCCGTGCACGGTGGGCATCGAGGGCACGTTTCCCGGGCCGACTGTGCTCTATGCCATTGGCCTCTGTCTTGCTCAGAATCCTCGCTCGACCGTTAAACGGGACCTTCCCCCTTCCTCACCGGCTCACCTGCAGACGGGACTCCCGGTCGGAGCCAGGCTCCCCTCCATCCTTCCTTCCCCGGAGAACGGGCTTCCAGAGAGAAAAACTCTGGATCCCAAGACTGGCGTTGAGTCTTCCCACACCGCACAGCAGGACACAGAGCGGCCGCGACATGGGGCGTGCAGTCTACGTGGTACGGAAAGGCCCGAATCAGCATCCGGCACTGGCGGATCAGATTCTGCAGTTCTGTCTCCAAATTCGTAAGAACTCACCGACGAAGGAAGAGAAATTGCTGGAAAATCCATTTCCGGAGCTAACAGGGGTGGTAGGTATGATTTAGGACACACCATCCCGTGAGCATTTATTTATTTATTTATTTATTTATTTATTTATTTATTTATTTTTCCGTGAGCATTTTTAAAACACCTTTGTGAAGGAGACCTTTTTACCTGTTAACATTGAAGTAACATAAAACTCGCTACTGTGTCCTTTTGCAAGTGCCCAGCTCAGCACATAGGCACATTCACGATGTTGCAAGGCAATGTTGCAAGCTACCACCTCTAACTAGCTTCAAAATATTTTTATCGTCACAAAGTAACACCCTAAACCCATTAGGCCATCCTGATCCAACCCCTGATAACCACCAATCCCATTCCGGTCTCTGGTTTTCTTCTGGACATTTCATAGAAATGGGATCACATGGGTCGTGTCCTTGGGTGCCTGGCTTCTCTCCCTGAGCGTCGCGTTTTGAGGTCCATCGGTGATGGCGGGTGTCCCAACGTCCTTCCTTTTCTTGGCTCATTAATATTCCCCCAAATGGATGGCACCCCATTGTGTTTGTCCGATCGTGTGTTCATGGATTACATAGCTTTTCAGCCTCCTTCTGTACTGTTTTGCTGATTATTTTTGGAGAAAATCTCGTCTCTGTGCTGTGATGTCTCCCATAGGTGGATGTGGTGAGTTGAGCTCACAGAGTCCGTTTCTCTGTCCCTCCCTCCGCCACTTGCAAGCTGAGTGGCATGGGGAAGCCTCAAAGCTTTCGGGTTTCATACTTTTTTTCTGGGGCATCCCGCCCCCCGGACGATGCATGACGTCTGGGGCCGCACCTGTTGTTAATGAGAACATTACCATCGGCAGTTGGTGTCATCAGCCGATCCGTTTCCTGTCCCCGGACCCTTCCACCCCCACCGTTCCTTTATAAAAAGTAATTTAAGCATCAGTGGATGATCCCCGCACAGATCTGTCTTTCCATGCATTTCCAAATCCGACATGGGGATCTCACATTTCCATAATTTCGCCTGCACTTATGAGCTAGAATTCTCCTGTTGAAAAAGAATATCCCCTCAATGGGTACCTGGTCCTCGGAAATTCGCGTTGCATGGCAAGACTGGAAAAATTAATTGATTTGTTTGATCTTTTAAAAAAAATCACGTTAAATTTTTAAAAAATGTAAAGCTCCTGACTGTCTTGTACATTTTGCGATCAGATCCGAAGGATTGTTCTAAGGATTCCTGGCACCCTATAGTGCTGAAGGGCATCCTCAAACCAAACTCAGATTTTCTTACAGCGAAAATGTTGATGCCACTAACAAGTACTCTTTGCATTGCCCATTTATATCGAAAATAGGAGGGCAGCCCGGGGGGCTCAGCGGTTTAGTGCCGCCTTCAGCCCAGGGCCTGATCCCGGAGACCCGGGATCGAGTCCAACGTCGGGCTCCCGGTGCATGGAGCCTGCTTCTCCCTCTGCCTGTGTCTCTGCCTCTCTCTCTCTGTGTCTCTCGTGAATAAATAAATAAAATCTTTTAAAAAAAAGATTAAAAGAAAAGAAAATAGGATCTGTGACATGCAATTTATAATACATAATAGTATATTAAACATGAAGAATTTAAAAAAATATACAGCATAGGCAACAATGTGTAAAATGTGTTACAACGTTAAAAAATTGTTTCTTTAAATCAGGGCACTCTTTCAATTAAAAAAAGTAACAGTTCCAAGGAAGGTTTACTCTGAAGGTAATTGTAACCTCATTGCTCTGTTGTAATGCAGTCCGGGGGTGTTCACTATAATAAAATTCAGTAATATAATTTGCTTACATCAAGCCACATTTAAGAAGTCAATGCGGTCCCCATGCCTCCAGGTCTGAAGGAGTTAATGCTCTTTTATGTTCGAGATTACCATTTTATTACCAATGCTTTTCGAAAAACCCATTATCATAAAATTGAAAAATCCCATCAAATCCCCCCCCCCCCATGAAGAGAGCTTTCAGACCCGAATGATTCTCATGCTTATAGGCAGCAATTACTGTGCGCCCGCCGTGCACGCCGGGGATTAAAAATAAAAATTAAGGTAATGAGGCATTTGCTGGATTTAAGAAACTCTCGCCATACTTAATTTGTGTTTGTACTGAATTATTGAAATCCTCTCCCGCTGCCCACAACCATCCGTTGGTGTTTGTGGGTGTGCATCGGGTAGGGGACAGGAGTTCGCCCTTCTCAAGAGATGTGCCGACGGGAGCTGCCAATTCACAATCTGATTTTTTTTTTTTTTTTTTTTTTAAGGAGGGTGGAACTGGTTTTGCGTTCTGTTTGCTGTCTGCCCGCCGAGGTAGAGGGACACGGGGTCAAGTATTGATGGATCGTCCGTGCTGTGTGTTTCCTTGCGCTTGAAGTGTTCCTCCCGGAAAGACGTCCCTCCTGGGGAAAAGTCAATTGATCCGAGCTTAATTATGTAATAATCTCCCAAGGTCCAATCTCCGTAGGCGGCTGTGGAGATGAGCATCACAGATGTGCGCGGTGGGGTTGTGGCACACGGTCCAATCCAAGAGGGTTGGTGGCTGGGCTCCATGTGGGTGGATCTACCACAACATGGCGGTGAGCTCTTCCACTTGGGCAGCAACTACTGCTGTTTCTCATCTCAGACCTTGAGAGCTTCTCATTAATTGATTGGATTAAGAGCGTTCTAAGGGTTCAGGTGGAGTCTCTCATGGGTTGACAAGGAATCCTGTTCACTCATGAGCTGGCCGCTCCCCATGAGCCCTGTGGGGTCCCTAAGAGCAGAGTGTTGAAATGCATGTCTCAGGACATGCCCTGTTGGAGGAGAATTGATTGAACAGCTGAGTGCATCAGGCTTCAGGGCAGAGGAATCCCACTCAAAAACAGTCTGGAAGCAGCTGGAAGGGGGCCAAGTGTGGAGAACCCAGCTCAGATAACTAGCTGGGAGAGCCACACTGGAGCAGAGCGGCACAGAGGGTCTGTTCCCAGCACTGTAGCCCGTGCCTGTCTGCGTGTGTCTGAGCTGGTTAGAACCCATCATGCTTGCTTCTACCCATGGCCCAGAAGGATAAGAAGCAGCTGGTTATCCCATAATCATTGATGGGGCTAGAAACCAACAGTTTACTGAAAGCTTGTTGCACGCTGTGTTGGCTGGGACAGCAACAACACCACAAGCAGCACAAGAAAAATAATATGTAAATTGTACTTTATTAAAATTGAAAACTTTTGGGTGGGAGGATGCATAAGGTAGGTAAGACAGATGAACGAGCATACCCGTTGTTATGAGCACAGGGCATTACATGGAAGTGTTAAATCGCTAAATTGTACACCTGATACTAATATTACGCTGTGTGTTAACTCTACTGGAATTTAAAATAAAAACATTAAAAAAAAGGAAGGAAGGGAAATATTACACTGCAGGCTAACGAAACTGGAATTTTATTTATTTATTTATTTTTTGAAACTGGAATTTTAAATAAAAACATAAAAAAGAAAAGAAATCTGTGTCCCTAGGCCAATCAAATGGAGTTCTCCATTAAAAAAAAATAATTGGGGATCCCTGGGTTGCTCAGTGGTTTAGCACCTGCCTTTGGCCCTGGGTGGGATCCTGGAGTCCTGGGATCGAGTCCCGCGTCGCGCTCCCGGCATGGAGCCTGCTTCTCCCTCTGCCTCTCTCTCTCTCTCTCTCTCTCTCTGTCTATCATGAATAAATAAATAAATAAAATCTTTTAAAAAATTTAAAAAATTTAAAAAATAATTAAAATTTTGGTGCATCCAACAACACTATCAAGAAACCAAAAATGCAGCCTACAGATGGAAAGGAAATCTATGCAAATAATTCATCTGATGAGGATCTTGTATCTAGAGTATCTTAAAGATTTTGTACGTGTTGACCATAAAAAGAGACATAATCCAATTAAGTAACAGCAGACTTGAATAGATATTTCTCCAACGGAGAAATAGAAATGGCCAATAAGTGCCTGAAAAGATACTCTATATTCCTCACATTTAGGGAAATACAAGTCAAAACCACTTCACAGCCATAATGATCGGCTATATATTTTTTAAAAGGGGTGGGGATAACCAGGGTGGGCGAGTCGGTAGAGAAATGGGAACACTGCCATGTTCCTGGTGAGAATGTACAGTGGTTCAGCCACCATGGAAAATGCTGTGGTGGTTCTTTCAAAAATTAAACACGGAATTAGCATACAATCCAGCGGTTCCACTCCTAGGTATTCACCCGAGAGCATTGGAAGTGGGGATTCAGACAGATACCCGTTTATTGCTGTATGATGCAGAAGAGCCAAATAGTGGGATCCGCTGGAGCATCCATGCATGGATGGATGGATAAACCCCAGGTGGTCCATCCACATGGGGGAATATGACTCAGCCCTGAAGAGGAATGGAGCTCTGACACCTGCTACCATGTGGATGGAGCCGGAGGACATGATGCTCACTGAGAGAAGCCAGCAGCAAACAGACAAATATATTCGATTCCGCTTATTTGAGGCACCTCAAGTCCTCAAATTCACAGAGACAGAAAGTAGACGGTGGGTACCAAGGGCTGGTGACGCGGATGGGAAGACACTGCTCGATGCGTGCAAGGGCTCCTTTTCGGGAGGTGAAAAAATTTTGCAACTAGGTGGTAGTCATGGCTACTTACACAACACTGTGATGTGCCAAACGCCATTGAATTGTGCATTCCGAAATGATAGATCTAACATTACGTGAATTTTATTTTATTTATTTTATTTTATTTTATTTTATTTTATTTTATTTTATTTTATTTTAATTTATTTTATTTTATTTTATTTTATTTTATTTTATTTATTTTATTTTATTTTTCATTACGTGAATTTTAGTTAAAAGTTTCAAAGTGCCTATTGTATGCCCAAGGGTTGCCAGTTTAAGAGTCATAGGCACTAATACTCTGATTCCTACATATAATACCAAAAAAAAAAAAAAGCTTACATTTTGAGGGTCACCCAATACCTCAACTTTCCAGCCATGGGCCTCATGAACCATTGGGATGTGGAGGTGATGCATGAGGACAGGTGTGGCCAAGTCATGGTCAACCCTGCAGAATGGGAGCTTTTTTGTAGTATTGTTCTCGAATTTGAGGATGAGTGACGTTCAACGGCAATGAGGAAGGTGTCCTTCAATCCTGCTATGCACACCTCATGGAAGGCGGCTCCGGACTCATGTCCTCGGCTGACTTTAGACAAGACCTCTGGGAGGGAGCTGAGAGCAAACGAGCCTTTGTGCATCCAGCACGGTGGGAGGTGAGCAACAAGAGGAGTGTTCCTATTTCCTCCGGCATTGCTTTCATTCTTTTTTTTTTTTTTTTTTTTTTTTCCGGCATTGCTTTCATTTACGTTAGTGTTGCTCACCCAATTTAGAGTAGCGATTAGTTAGTTTACTCTGGTGTGGCTACATAGGAGGACATTCAGGTGGTATTACTTTAGTATTACTGCTAGTTTCGTCTTTTTTATTAGGAATTAGTTGAGTATTTGCATTTCGGTAACTATTAGTTTGATTAGTTCACTATTTAGTAGTAGTCATTGGTATTACTTTGGTGTAAAAGTTTAGTATTGGGTATTAACGTTTAGGTTAGTATTAGTTCGATATTCGTCTGGTGTTAGCACAGTATTTAGTACTAGTATTTGGTATTAGTCTAGTATTATAGTATTAGTCTCACATTAGTAGTTTAGTATTAGCCTAGTATTATCATATAGTATTAGTCTAGTATTTAAGTATTTAGTATTAGTCTGGTATTCTTATTTAGTATTGGCTTAGCATTAGTACTTAGTATTGGTGTAGTATTAGTGCTTAGCATTAGTCTCGTATTAATACTTAGTTTAGTAGTTTAGTGGTCATTCAATATTCATGATTACCATTAGCTTAGTATCCAGTATTAATAGTTTAATATTAGCCTTAGCATTAGTATTTGCTATTTGTTATTAGTTTAATATTCATCTAGTATTTGCATTTTGTTTAGTGTTAGTGTAGTGTTTAGTATCACTAGTTGAGTATTACTTTGGTATTAGCTTAGTTCAAATATTTCCTTTGTACTTAGCATTACATTTCGTTTAGTATTAGTATAGTGTTTAGCATTAGATTAATCTGATATTGGATCCCCGGGTGGCTCATCGGTTCAGCGTCTATTTCAGCTCAGAGCGTGACCCCGGGGTCCCGGGACCGAGTCCCACATCGGGCTCCCTGCATGGAGCCTGCTTCTCCCTCTGCCTGTGTCTCTGTCTCTCTCTCTCTCTCTGCATCTCTCATGAATAAATAAATAAAATCTTTTTTTAAAAAAATATTGGTCTGATATTACCGTAGCATTAGTACTGAGTTCAATGTCTGGGTAGAATTTAATGTTGGTAATTACTTGCGTATGACTTTGGCCTTAGCTTAGTATGACTATCAGCTCAGTATTTACTCTCAGCATTTAGGTTCGTATTCGTGAGGCCTTAGTATTGGCTTAGTACTTAGCATTAGCATTAGCATCCTACAGATGCGCTCAGAGATAAAAGGAGTTTCTACAGGTTTGAAGAACTACCTCTTGGAGGTGGAACCCCAAGGCAGAGACTGTCACTCGGTCACTCAAAGTGCCTATTGTATGCCCAAGGGTTGCCGGTTTAAGAGTCATAGGCACTAATACTCTGATTCTTACATATAATGCCAAAAAAAAAAAAAAAAAAAGCTTACATTTTGAGGGTCACCCAATACCTCAACTTTCCAGCCATGGGCCTCATGAACCCATGAGGGTTGAAGGCCTAGAGGCATTTGATACCTGGAGGTGCTCTACCTAATAGGATGCACATTATGGCATCACAAGGAGGAAGTCGGGTAAAGAAATCGGATCTGCTCTTTTGCCAATGAATCTCCGCAGACACTGGGAGCTGAGCCACGGGGCAGGAACTCACGACTTCTGCACCCTCGTCTTAATTAATTCTGGTGATTCTGGGGGCTGCACAGTATTGATCTCTATCTGATTTATCAATTTTAAATGGGACTCTTGATCCTCGGCTGTGAATGATGGGAAACTAAACACTTCTTTATCTACCTCACGTTCCCCGCTCACCCCTTTTTTCCCCAGTTACTATTGTCATTCTCTAAGACGGGTGTTTATGGCGTCAATGACCACACTTGTGCGTCTCTTTTAAATGGGTGTATTGACTCTTCAGTCTTATAAGGTAAGCGTTACGTCCTTTCACTTTATTCCTTGGATATTTGTAAGACTCAGGGAGGCCACTATGGAAGAGTCGAGAGCATGACTCTTTCAGTTTGCAAATTACTGGCAATCGAGCATCACCGGATCAGGGTGGACATTGCATTTTCCAAAAGACTCAATAGTTTTAAGCCAAAACCTTCTAGCTTTTATGCATTTCTATGTTTCATATCAATTGGATTTAAAATCTTTAAAACGAAGTGAAACTACAGATTAAGTTCCAATTAATTTAGGAAATAGTATTGCTATAGATATTTGATATCAACTTGAGATTTCAAACTTTGCAACTAACTTGCGCCCCAGGAAGTGAATTTGATACACTGTTTCAAATTATTAGTGTCAAAAAGTAGCAATAAAGACAGAAGGCTTTCCCTTCTAACTTCGGATTTCAGTTCAAAATTCAGCAGGAGGATCCCTGGGTGGCTCAGCGGTTTAGCGCCTGCCTTTGGCCCAGGGTGTGATCCTGGAGCCTCGGGATCGAGTCCCACGTTGGGCTCCCGGCACGGAGCCTGCTTCTCCCTCTGCCTGTGTCTCTGCCTCTCTCTATGTCTATCATAAATACATGAATAAATAAATCTAAAAAAAAAAATTCAGCAGGACCTCACGATTCACGAAAAATCTGGGTACATTTTAAAGAGACGTTGCTTTACCTGGATTCCGGGGGGCGGGGGGACTTCAGTACCAATTTAAGCCATGAAGATTCACATCTTAGATGTGAATTTGGGGAAGGTAAATGCAACCCACTCACACTAGGTCTACATTGTTAACTTGACCTAGTTGAGGCTGTCCTTGGCTTTACATCGTGTTTCCATGAGGGTTTTCTATCCTTTATCCCATTTATCTGTTATGGACCTACTGCTAAGGACTCTGAAGATGTCCACCTATTTTATTTCTGTCATCAAGTCCTCCAATCCTCAAACACACTTTAATGACCTCTGTCACCTGAACTGTCTTAAGCTGAGGTGTCCATGGTTTATCCAGGGAGGAAAGCAAACTCTTTAAATACACTCCACTGCATTTTGGTTCCTTTCTTGATATTGTTCATGGGCCTTTTGACTTTGCAAGCATGTGTTCATAAAGCTGTGCATAAGCATTTGACCCCAAGTGGATGGATGAACGGTTCATGTGGTGTAAAGATGGGGTCAGGGGGATGCAAACAAAAAAAAAAGTATTGCAACATGGTTTGAATAAAAGATGACAGTGAAATGAATTTAGAATGAAGAAATGTGGTCATTTCAGCGTCTCCAAGGACTTGTGTGAACATTTTTTTGAGGGGGTAGAGAGGGGAGGGTGCAGGACCGATTAGCATTTTGCGAGTTAGCATTTCAATTTTATTTTCGAGCTATGTTCTGGTGTCAAGGTGAACGTTTGCAGGGTGAGGTTTGCGGTAATTAAATTTTGCATGAGAAACCTTCATCTGGCTGCAATTGACTCAGACCTATACCCAGCTCTGCTCAAACTGACCCTAAGAATGTGATTGGTTGTGGAAATTAGGGTGGGGGTGAGCTCTTCAAATAAAGCATTTATGCCTCTCACTGCCAAGGGGGGAAAACCTGGGTGCTCTTGGGGAGTTAATGAGACTCTCCGACTTGGTTTACCTCTCAAGAAGAGAGAGCGGACCCCTAATGCTGAGGGCCAGGCATCCACCTGAAACATCTGCAAAAAGATTAGGTTTTGTTTCCAGAATGCAGACTCTGAGATGGGGGTTCGCCTGCAGGAGGGTTTTGGCGGGAGGGACTGGGAAAGTTAGGGAAGCAGGGTTGAGTAGAGAAGGAGCCAGCCCATGACTCAATCACAATGGAGACCCCGCTCAGTGCCACCAGGGGCTTTGTAGCTGGAACAGCTCCTTAGAACACTTTGCAAGGACCCAGTGGATTTGTGGAGAAAGTTAATGCCATCCCAAAGTTCTCTAGGATTCCAGCTGTGGTCTTTTAGGGGGAAAATTGGGAACCAGAAGAGGAGATTCAGTTGGTCTAGACGTTATGACAGATGGTCATTGTCTCCCTCTTGTATGGACCATTCCAGAATTTCCCCCTGGCCACCACCTGTCTGTCCCCTGGTGGGACTTGTCTGTCTGACTGTCTATCTATGCATCTATCATCTATCTCTCCATGCATCCATTCCTCTATTGTCTATCCATCCATCCATCTATCCATGCGTCCATCCATCCATCCATCCATCCATCCATCCATCCATGCATACATAAATATATCCATCTATATATCTACCTACTTTTAGATGTCCCCACCTCTATATTCACCTATCTCTCTTGATTTTAATTATTTCCCATGTGCTAGTAGCCATGCACCATTCATCTTTTCTGGAAACTCATAGAACATTTCAATCTATGGTGTTTAGACTAGTGCTTGCCAGCATACTTCATGGTGTAGCACTCAGAGACCTGGTTCTGCTTTAGAGCATCCTCATGGAGAGAAGATGCTCTAAAGCAGACCCATAGGCGCCTTGGGTTCAAGGGCAGACAGTATCAACATCGTGACCCGCCGTCACCATTCATAGTTCCCCATGGCTCTGCTTGGATGTGAATTTTAACGTTGTTCTGGGCATCACTGGGAGTTGGTGAACAAGATCCCTGTTCATGTTCTACCTCAGTTTCCTTTGAAAAAACTGTTCCATCCACTCGGGTCTTCTGTGAAATATCCAGACTCTATCATTGGCAAATCATAAACTCCAATGCACTAGTGTTTGCATGTAGTTCAGCACCTATGGAGACATCATGGGGGGTGAGGGATGCCGTTGTGATGAGCGGCCAATGAAAGAGGGGATGACTCAAAAGGCTGAGATGATACATGTATGTTTAGGGTGGAACATCATGGTGTTGAGTTGGGCTGAGTTGGTTGGACACCCAGAAAGTAACTACAAATCCCTCGTGTTGACTTTCCGTGAGATACAAGAGCGCCACTGAATGGGGAGGGTGGACTTGCTTGGTCGTAGACTGAGAACCACTCAGTTAAGTGTATCTGATCACCAACCCGCAGCCTCAGTGGCGCGACTCAGCCCGGACCTCCTCCCCCACCTGGCCTGAAAGATTTCCCATCTGGAGCGGCGTCTAAAAGCCTATCAGATGTGGAGCTGGCGTTGGCTAAAAGGCTCCCCCACTCTCTGTCTCCTGTTGTCATCAATCTTTTACTCAGCTCGGTTGTTATTTTTCTAATTCACCTCCAGATTCTTAATATTTATTGCTCCGTATAAAGCAATATGCGCTTTGCCGCTAAGGAGGGTGCCGGCTTAATTCTGTGTCGCATGCAGCACAGTGCTCTCTCTGCAGAAAGGATTTTTCACCGTGACCCAAGCAGATATATTTCCTGAAATATGTAAAGCATGCATTTGAAACATTGATGACCATGTATTGCTTAGCAGTTAATCAATGTATTTAAGATCAGCTCTTATAGGCTGAAAGATAGAATGTAATAAATGGCTGCTGGGCTTGATTAAATAGTGCGACTCAGGCGAGGCATTTAATCAATCTCCGGGGCCGTTTACCGGGAGCATGCCACGGAGCGAGAGTGGTTATTGCAGTTATGTGACAAGCCATAAAACGAAAAATAGAAAATATACTGCATGGAAAGTAATAATATTGTAATCAAAATGTATCTATTTTATACACAAGACAAATTCACAGAAAATAATTCCAGACGGCCACATTGTGCCTCGGTTCAGCGCGTGTTGGGGTCATTGTTAACATGGGAAGGTGCTCTGGGGGATTTGACACAAGGACAACTTTTATTTAGCTAAAAACGGGCTCAAATAAACTAATGCGTGGAGACCTTCCCAACGGCGAGTAGAGACGAGAGTCACATTGTGGACACAAAGCCCAACTCCAGCTTCATGCCCAACACTACCACCCGTGTTCGAATAGCAGTATAAAGAGATACGTGTTGAAAAAATAATGGATAATAGGGCTCACCTGGCACAACTTGCCCATTTGGTGCAAATTCTTTAATCTCCTGTATTAGTGATTATAGGAGCGTCCTGAGCTGCTGACAGATTTCCACAAGCTGGGAGGTTAAAAACCACCAAAACCTACCCTCTGCCGGCTCTGGAGATCAGACGTGTGAGCTCCAGAGGGGCTGGACCACTGAGATTCAGAGGCTCCAGGGAGGGTCCTCCTTGCCTCTTCCAGGGTCTGGGGCCCCAGGCGTCCCTGGACTGGTGGCCGCATCCCTTCTGTCTCTGCTTCTATCCTCACGTGGCTCCTCCTCTGTGTCTGTGTCTCCTCTTCTCTTACAAGGACCTTTCTCATTGGATTTAGGGCCACCTGGATTTCCCAGGATAAGTTCATCTTGAGATCTTTAGTTACATCTGTAAAGATGTCCCCCCCTCAAGAAAAAGTTCCTATTCATATGTTACAAAGGTTCAGATATGGACATGTGTTTAGGAGGCCCCCGATGCACCCATTATAGTGATATGCACGTACACTCTCACCCTGAGGTCACACGCTTGGCAATGGGATTTGCTTGGGTCCATGGATGCCCTTGAGTGGATGTGATGCAAACAGTAGCCTGAACATGTTTGTGTGGTTGGGCTTGCCCCTCTTGTATCACCACCTGGAGAAGGACCTGCCCCAGGGAGCTGCTGCTCAATCAGTCTGCACCCCAGACGTACGAGTGGAGTGCACATCCCAGGGGCATGCAGGTCCAAGGAGCATGAGGAGATCTGAACCAGCCTGCTCCCTGGAGCTCGGAGCTCAGGGTCTGCAGCCCAACCTAGCTCAACTGCAGTGCACGAGAGAAATACGCGGTGTTTGGCCACTGAGTCCACTTGCAGATCGGGCTTGTAGGAAGTAGTGAGGTTCAGGAAGGTCATCACGGTGGCGTCCTCATGCAACAGGCCTGCTGGCCGTATGGGGACACAGGGAGAAGACAGAGACTACAGGGCATGAGCAGGGGGCTCAGCAGAACCAGGTCTGTCACGCCTGGATCTGGATTTGCAGCCTGCAGAGCTGGGACAAGAACTCATGCTGGCGAAGATGCTCCGCCTGCGAGTATTTTGTGAAAGCAGCCCGAGGAGGCTGCGTTTGGTTTCCAACTCAGGGAGGCAGAGATGGGGGTGCGGCATTTCTGGCCATCCGAGGACGGCATTCATTGAGACGTGGTCACGTGTTGCTGGCTGTCGTGCGTGCGGCTGCAGATCTCCAAGGCTGGATGGTCCCTGTCTCCAAATGCATTTGCATGTGAGCTAGAGGAAGCCGTGAATGGACGTCGTTGGGATGGTGATGGTGTTAGAACACCCGGACGGACAGCAGGGCTTTCAGAAGGACGGCTAACCCGAGAACACATGCGAGCACACGTTCCCTTCCCGACGGCCTCTTCCCTACGAACACGGCTCTGTTTCACGACGGCCACGTCGCCGTGCCTCGACATCATAAAATGATTACATGTGCGCGCCGCGGCGAGTTCGCCATAAATGGGAAACATGTGAGGACAATTAGAGCCTCCTCTGTAACTCCTCAATTACCGTGGGCCTAACGTGTTTTGTTTCAGACTCGGGATTGAGGAAACATTCTTTAAGCCGTGGGGCAATTTGGGAACAAAATGGAGCCCTTCCTTTCGAGCCAGCAGGGTGTGCGGGAGGAGCCGAGGTCCAGAGTTCCTCAGGGTTTCCAGAGCGTGGGGGTGGGAGGGATGGGGGGGGGTCCTGTAGTCCCAGGGCTCTGTGACAAGTGCTCGCTGCACCCTGGCAGGTTCCCCTGTCTGATGGGTTGCATATGATCTGCAGAGTCTACACTGCTGACCAGTGTAGACCGGAGCATGCCTTCTGCAGAGTAGATACTGCTGACCAGTGTAGACCGGAGCATGCCTTCTGCAGAGTTGATACTGCTGACCAGTGTAGACCGGAGCATGCCTTCTGCAGAGTTGATACTGCTGACCAGTGTAGACCGGAGCATGCCTTCTGCAGAGTTGATACTGCTGACCAGTGTAGACCGGAGCATGCCTTCTGCAGAGTTGATACTGCTGACCAGTGTAGACCGGAGCATGCCTTCTGCAGAGTTGATACTGCTGACCAGTGTAGACCGGAGCATGCCTTCTGCAGAGTTGATACTGCTGACCAGTGTAGACCGGAGCATGCCTTCTGCAGAGTCTATACTGCTGACCACCTGGACCCACCAAGGAGAGTCCAGCCTGGAGGGACAGCAGGGATATGTCATAGGGGTGAAGTGGACTCCCATGCAAGGAGACATAGAGACTCAACATGTGCTTATTGTTGCATTACACAGAGGGAGGGGCCAGCTGGTCAGCAGTGTAGACTCTGAAACATGTTTACCATTTATTAGAATTAATTCTAATTCTAATAATAATTGATAAATGAGTATCATTCATCAATTAGTGACCTCGTGTCAGGGTTTCTTCAGTTGTGTGTCATCTACTGATGTGGATTAGAGAATCCACGAGCAGCCCAAATGATTCCACTGGCATCTGCTGTGCTGAACCTTTGGCCAGAAAATGGGTATATTAAGGGTAGGTGCTCACACTGGTTACTAACAATTACCTACTACTTTCTTTAGGCAGCTTTAGACAAAGCTGCTGACATTCAAGAAAGGTTTAGAGGCAAAAAACAGCCAATTTATTTCTTTATTTTAAAAAAAGGTTGTTGTGGGTTTTGTTTTTGTGATTTGTTTTGTTTTGTTTTACTACAAGTTATGATGGATATATAGGTTGCTTGAGCTGAAGGTATAGGAAAACACACAAGTCATGCCTGTTCAATTTCTAAGAAATTCCTAAAAATACTTAATCCCTTTCTTTATTAAAAAAAATTCTTTTTACCTAATTTAAATTACAAAAAAATTAAAACCAAAAAAGAAATCTTTTTGAACTAAATTGAATTTAAATAAAAAACAAAGAAAAAATTCTTTTAAGTAAATTGAATTTAAATACAAAAAAAAAAAGAGAAAAAATTCTTTGGACTACACCTAAGAAATAACAGGTCAGGATTGATACATAAATTGCTTGGGCATAGGAAAAACAATGTGTACCCAATAAGTATCTTAAAAATTTCTAAAAATGTGTAATGTGTTTCATTCTTACAAAACTTTTTTTACTACATCTACAAAATACAAGGTCAATATTGATGTATGGGTTGCTTGGGCTAAGGGTGTAGGAAACTGGAAACATGCACCCATTAAATTTGTTAGAAATACAAGGTAAAAAAGAAATCTTTGTATCAACTCCAACTTTGTACAAAGAAGCTAGAGTTGCTTTTTTTTTTACAAAGGGTAGGGATCTACTACATAATTTCCAGAAATTCGTGTCTTTTCACACAGAACAGGTGTTGCATGTGCCGATAGCTGCGTTGGAAGAGTGGAAACATCTACATTTTGATACAAAGTGATGACTCCATTGGACCCTTGGCACAAGGGAAGGCATCCGAGCCACGGACACGGACGGGGGGCTGCCCTGGGAGCAGCGTCCCGACGGCCATGATTGCAGGCAGCCCGCGGTCACCTGCACATTCACCAGGAGGCCTTGAACGGGAGGGGCATACGCGCGACCTGGGTCCCCGAGGGAAAAGCTCGTGCTGGTGCAGAAACAACACGGTCCTACGATTTCAAAGTCGGGTCTATGTACGTCGTGGAGAGTGGGAGGTTGGATTTTAAGGACTTAAGGATTTTAAGACAAAGAGACAAATATGTACAGGAGACGAGTCAGAAGGAGAATATTTAATAATTTTTAATATTTGATCATTTAATCTAAAAATTAATTTAAAATTAAAATATTTAATTTAAAATTAAATTTAATGATTTTTAATAATTTAGAGGTGCAAAGGATTGGACCAGGGACTTAAGGATTTTAAGACAAAGAGACACAAATACGTACAGGAGACGAGTCAGAAGGAGAATTTTTAATAATTTTTAATATTTGATCATTTAATCTAAAAATTAATTTAAAATTAAAATATTTAATTTAAAATTAAATTTAATGATTTTTAATAATTTAGAGGTGCAAAGGATTGGACCAGGGATTTAAGGATTTTAAGACAAAGAGACACAAATATGTACAGGAGACGAGTCAGAAGGAGAATTTTTAATAATTTTTAATATTTGATCATTTAATCTAAAAATTAATTTAAAATTAAAATATTTAATTTAAAATTAAATTTAATGATTTTTAATAATTTAGAGGTGCAAAGGATTGGACCAGGGATTTAAGGATTTTTTTTTTTTTTTTTTTGGATTTAAGGATTTTAAGACAAAGAGACACAAATATGTACAGGAGATGAGTCAGAAGGAGAATTTCTAATAATTTTTAATCATTTAATTATTAAATTTTAATTTTAATTTTAATAATTTTTAATCATTTAGAGGTGCAAAGGATTGGACCAGGGACTTAAGGATTTTAAGACGAAGAAAAAAAAAAAAAAAAAAAAAAAAAAAGACGAAGAGACACAAATATGTACAGGAGACGAGTCGGAAGGAGAATTTTTAGTAAGTTAGAGGGGCAAAGGCATCCGCATCCAGGACCTATTTTGGACGCGAATATAGTGCACGGTCTAGAAAGCTACACCTGCAGATCCGGGCTTTGAAATCGCTGCGACTTCACGTGCTGCTGAATATGCATTTCAGGTGGAGATGCGGAGGCTGGGACCCCCTGAGACGGCGCGTGAATGATGCCCGCGACGTGGCTATGAGACCCGCGGAGAGACATTTATGAGACAGTCTCCCCAACATAAGAGATTAGGGGGAGAATTGAAATGAGCAGGTTGGGATATTCCCCTCAACAAGGTTTCGCAAAAAGATGGATGTAATTGCAAATAAGGAGTTTATGAAATGCAGTCGGTAAACTCATTCTGGAAAGACGGTGACAGGGACATGAGCGTCCCCACGTCCCCACAGGAGGATCCCACCTGGGGTTTGCAAGGGAGCTGCCGGCTGTCTACCCGCTTTCATTCTGAATTACGGAGACCCTGGCACAGCGCAAGTCACAACCCCGCGGCAACACTCATATGTGGATTTTTTTTTTGATTTTTTAAAATACAGGACGGTCCTGTAAATGTGTTTCCTGTTCCTTACGATTTTTCTTAATCGCATATTGTGTTGTCCAGCGCACGTCACTGTGGGAATATGGAGTACACCGCACACAGCATGTACAATAGGCAGGAGTCGACGGTGCATGTTCTTGGGAAGTATCCCGCCAACCGTAGACTGTTCACGTTAGGTTCTGGGGGAGCGAAGAGTTACGGGTGGGTTTTTAATGGCTCCTGGGGTCAGCGCCTGTGACCTCTGGGTCATTCAGGGATCGGTTGTGTTCCTCTCTGGTCTCCACTTGTCTGACGGGAAGCAGGCGGCCGCTCTGACCAGATCAACTAGATGTTCCCTCTCCCCGTAGAGCTCAGGTCATCCTTGGGTCCTTCAGGGACTCAAAGCATGAGCACCATTGGGGGTTTTCCACGTCCCAACCGGAAAACAAGAGGCGACCAAGCAGTGGGCTCCGAAGATGCCAGTCCTCCTCCAAAGGAGAGCCATCGGCGGCTTTGGGCCAATGCTAGCTCGTGGACTCACCCACGGCCCAACCACGATGGCCCCCCAAGGAGGAGGGGAAGGCTGCTCACTGAACAAATGACGAATGACGCAGAGGAATCATGCACCTTCCATCTCCCTGAGGCCGTGAGGTTCTAGGAGCAAATACTCCCGACGCGTCTGCCATTTTCCCTTCCACACGAAGAGGTGTCACTAATGACCGTTTCAAACATCCTGCGACTGTGTTGTTGGAAGGAGTCGGATCCACATCTCTTTTAAGGAACAGGAACGCAGCCAACGCCTCCCCTCAGGGGTCAACGTCCCTCAGGGGTCCCCTCAGACCCCTCCCATCCAGACATGACCTTGCTCCCAAGTCGGTAGGTTCTTCATACACCTTCATTTGTATGTGTTCATGCATATCTGTGGGTCAACTAGCAATATGCAGCGTTGCTTCGTGTGTGTCGAAAAAAAAAATTCAAAATGGATAAAAACGAACCAGGTCTGGAAAGTGTCCATCCTGGAAGATTGCACCTCCAAGATATTCTGGAAAAGGCAAAACCATGAAGGCAGTAGACAGATCAGTGGTCGTCAGAGGCTGGGGATGGGGAGGGAAGAGCACGTGCCTCAGGAGGATTTTTAGGGCAGTGAGAATACTCTGTGTGATACTAGGATGCCTGCAAAGTTCGAGCTCTCCAGATCCCTACTTGGTGTCCAGCACCTGGGAATCTCTTCGGGACTTTTGGCTACGCATTTTTAATTGTTTAAAAATTTTTTAATCGGGCTAAAATGTAGAGGTCATGAACTTTACCGCCTTAACTATTGTAAGTGCAGAGCTCAGTGGCCCCGAGCGTATTCACACCATTGTACAACCATCTCCACCATTGTTTCCAGAACCTTCCGTCTACCCGAACTGAAGCTCCATCCCCATGAAGCGCTAACTCCCTGTACCCCCATACTGCAACCCCTGTTTCCACCATCTACCCCCGTCTCTATGGATGGGACTCATCTAGGAACCCCATATATGCAGAATCACATGGGATTTGTCCTCCTGTGTCTGGCTGACGTCACGGGGCGCCATGTCCTCAAGGTCCATCCGTGTTGTAACAAGTGCAGAATGCCCTGTTGTTTTTTTTTTTTAAGCTGCACCTTTTTAAATTCAACTATTATATTTCGTCAAGCATTTCTGTGTATTTGCAGTAGAGGCAGGGCATTGACATGTGACTCACACACTCTTGACTTAGTACGGGACCCAAGCTCTCTAGGACCACGCCATGGTGAAGGCCGTTTCAAAATAGTAGAAAAAACTATCGTTTGGGGCACGTTGCCTATTTAGAAACTGGAAGACGCCAGCGCACGGCCCAATGTGTGTCCTTTCGATGCCTACGCATTGAAAATACACCGAATCTGCACAGAGTGCTAGGGCGCCTCCTGCAGGGTGGCAATGGGTGGATGGACGGGTTAACCGGTTAACTCGTGCACTTTGCATTTTCATCCTGGGGGAAATGGAGCCCTTCCCCCCCCCCAAAAAAAATGCATGAACAAAATAAGGTAGGATGAGCAGCGGTTGAGTCTGTGGAGGAGATGAGCCAGGGACGGCTGGAAGGAGCCGGCGGGTGAGCAGCAAGGCGCACAATGCTCACGCAGCTCAACAGCGTGGGGCGTCCAGGGAATCAGAGGAGGATATGGTCCCGTCCCGAAGGCTGGGACGCCCACCGTGACTCAGTGATGTGAGTCAGGATGCTCGTGGCTGGAAAATACGCAGAGAATTTAGGCTCCACGTAACCTACGTGAGAATTAAGTGACCCACATTATGTGCTTATAAACAGGTGCATACGGGTTGCTTGAGTTGCGATGAAGGACGTGATGATGAGCTAGACCCAGCCCAAAATGATGTGCGAATGTTCTCACCTGCCTACATGCCTTGTTTTTTTTCTGTTTCTTTTCTTTTTTTTCCTTTTTCTTTTCTTTTTTATTTTTCTTTTCTTTTTTCTTTTTCTTTTCTTTCTTTTCTTTTTCTTTTCTTTTTTCTTTTCCTTTTTTCTTTTTCTTTTCTTTTCCTTTTTTTCCTTTTCTTTTTTCTTTTTCTTTTTTTTCTTTTCTTTTTTTCTTTTTCTTTTCCTTTCCTTTTCTTTTTTCTTTTCTTTTCTTTTTTCTTTTCCTTTTCCTTTTCTTTTCTTTTTTCTTTTTTTTTCTTTTTCTTTCTTTTTCTTTTTTTTTTTTCTATTGTTCTGCTTTGGGTCTTTTCCTCCGTCAACCTCATAATAGAAGGAGGAGTGAGTATCTGCATGGCGCCATCATGCAAATGTCTTTAGCCCTGGAAGCCAGGAGTTCGAGACAGTGACAAAGACGCCTTTTTGACCCAGTCTCATGGGAAATCAGTTAAAGGTCTGAGCTCGGCAGGGTCTGCATGTTGCACTTCTGATTTAGGAACTTAACGTTGGCACCGGGTGCAGAGACGCCTGGGAAGCGAGGCAGGTGCACGTGAAGAATTCCGTTTCCGACCACCTAAATCGGTACCCAAAACGGAAGCAGAGCTGGACCCTGAGAACCTACCCGGTGGTACTGGGTCAACTGTGAACTTCCTCCTTAGACCTGTGTGCAGCTGCCGAGAATTTTAGTTGCCCCACAAGTTACACATGATAATTCCAGGTTACTAGAATCGTCGTTAAGCTAGAATTTGGGTTCATCCTCAGAAAGAGGGAAAGAGACCCTCACTTATATATGAGCCATGGTTACGATGGAGAAAGCACTCCGCATATTTGCATAAAATATTCTGAATCAGAACCATCTGCTCGTAATAAAGCAAACACGAGGCACAGTTCCCATAAAACAGAGTATGCCCTTATTAAAAAAACGTTTGCACGGAAAGTCTGCATCTAGGGGCATTTTTATACACTTCCCAAAATAGTTGCTCTAAAATAGTTAATATATATTTCGAAGAAATATAACCGTTTCGAAGAAAGTTGTCAGCGTGAGAATCCAGCGCGTTAATTTTTCTCTCCCTGAAAGCCTTCTGGCCGATTATAAACAAGCTGCTGGGGCCGGCACGCAAGCAAATCCACTTATTCTTTCACGAAGCGGGCATTTCTCCTTTCTGTAATACACCGTGTGGCATTGACACTATTGATCTGATGTTATTAGATATATTAAAACTCCCAAACTACTTTTGAAAATATAATAATTCTGCAAGTTTCCAGAAACTTAAGAACATTAAAAAAAAAAAAAGAATAACCGATAACTGAACATTTGGCGAAATTTAATTCTATGTTATGAATAAAATCGTCTTTACTTCCCACGGAAAACCTCACAGAAACGTCTGCCGGTTTCTAGCGACCGGCGATAAATACCGCCGTGGGGTTCATTTGTAGGAGTAGGAATTAAAGGGATAGTCTTGTCCTCGCGGTTGAAATTTCTTTTGCAAAATGAGAGTTCCGGCAATTTTTTTAAATCTCCCTGAAGGTGGACCTACATGCTTAGAGTTATCCTCTGTGTCAGGGAGCGGTACTCGCATAACCAAAAAATAAAGGAAATGCGACCAGGAGGACATTTTAAATTATTGCAATTGTATCTGCCCATCACGAATGAAGAGGGGATTATAAACCCCTCAAAAATGGAGGAGAAAATGAAATCAATTCTCGTTTGTATCTGTTTCTCCCCTCATGTTTGAACTTCAACACAGAAAGCTTTAGGGCTTTGCAAAGTCAAATTGAATACAGTCTAATTGGACTTAATTTTATCTCCTCGTCGTTGTCAAATATGGTGCTCCTGAGGGCGCACAAATTCACCTAAATTACGTTGCGCCTGGTGGAGCCCGTTAAACAGCAACTGTTTGAATGAGTGAAATGTTTACCAAAATGTAGGCGGTTAGAGGTGGGTTCCGTGTGGCAGGTGATGGGCTGTGTCCAGAGACGGGGAATTCCTTGACACCTTCATGCAAGGCTGCTCTGGGCGCAAAGTTTGCAGCATTTCCAGGAGAGGTAACTGGTTTCCAAAGGGGGCTGGCCCACTCTGGGGGCCTCCGAGTTGGGGGTATGGAGAGATTTTTTCCTCACATTCCTCCTCTGTTCTTCAAACTCTCCTATCCTGGGTCCATCTCCCCTCCTGCACTTCCCAAGCTGCTCAAGGACCTACTGACAATACTTGGTGTTCCGGAACCATGCTGGAGAGTTCTGTTCAGTTCAGCAAACGCATATTGTTTTCCTCTCCATCCATCTGTCCATCTATAATCCACCTACCTGTTCATCCATCCATCCATCCATCCATCCATCCATTCATCTATCCACACATCCATTCATCCATCCATTATATATCTACCCATCATTCATCCATCCACCTGTTCATCTATCCATCTATCCATCCATTTATCCATCATCCATTCACCCATTCACCCATCCATCCATCATCCATCATCCATCTATCATCCTGTCATCCACCCATCCATCCATCATCTACCCACAAATCTATCCATCATTCATCCATCCACCTGTTCATCCACCTATCCATCCATCCACCCATCCATCTATCATCCATCCATCCACCCATCCATATATCCATCCATCCACCCATCCATCTATCCATCCATCATCCATCCATCCACCCATCCATCCATCCACCTGTTCATCTATCCATCTATCCATCCATTTATCCATCATCCATCCACCATCCATCCATCATCCATCATCCATCTATCATCCTGTCATCCACCTATCCATCCATCCACCCATCCATATATCCATCCATCCATCCTTCCATAAACCCAATCACCCTTCCATATATCCATCCATCCACCCATCCATATATCCATCCATCCATCCATCCATCCATCCATCCATCCATCCATATATCCATCCATCCACCTGTTCATCCACCTATCCATCCATCCACCCATCCATCTATCTATCCATCATCCATCCATCCACCCATCCATATATCCATCCATCCATATATCAATCCATCCACCCACCCATTCATCCATCCATCCTTTTTTCACTGGGAGATGAAGAAAATGTCTTCCTCTTCCTCACAGATTGCTCATTATCTTCTAGTGGAGACAGGCATCATGATATGAAGGTATGCAGGCAAAACCAACGGCAAGAAGACAGAATTGGTGTCCAGCAGGATATGCACAGAGGCCCCATGGGGCACACCCAACTTGGGTGCCTTCAAGAGAAACATTAAAACGACTCATGATAAAAAAAAATAATAAAAAATAAAAAATAAAAATAAATGAGTCATGATGATGTTGTATCTGCGATCGGGATGAAATCTGGAACTTGGTGTCTTTATTTTGTTTTAATCCAACAGATACCAGCTTGCATAGAAATTAATTACGCATCATAATGAGTCATAAGCAGGGAACTTCCTGCATTGTGTCCATTATGAAATCCTATCAGGAAGGCCGTGTTTGGAAGTTCTTGAGATCCATTTTCAATGAACCCAGGGAAACCTCTCAGGCGTCTGAAAAAACCATTGCCCGCTTGCTTTCCTCGACCAACAGTGAGGATCTGGTTGCTTGAGATGGAGCTGCAGGTTCTGCAGGAAGATGGCGGCATCCGTTGGCTTTTCCAGCTAAGACATCTGATTCCTCCCGAGGCTGGGCCAGCAGAACCCACATTCTGTGCTTGGCTTTTCCCAAGAGGCGTGTCTGGAGTGGGTGCAGACAAATCTGCAAGTCGGCCTTGCATGAACGGGGGCAGGGGTGGGAAGGAAGGGAGCCCTCCAGGGCAAGATGGCGCCTTGACCTCTCTGAGCCAGCACTTGCTCTTTGATGGTCTTTCTCCTTTCTCTGGGGAACCGTTAGATACGGAGATCTTGATTTGCAAATATGATGCTGGGCTTGGCTGGGGTCTTCACGTGGTCAAAGCCATTGTCGCCGGCATGGTTTGCTGCTGGTTCACACAGTCACCCCACTGTGTCCAAGGGGACAGTCATCGTGCCCTGACCAGCGCCCGCACCTGTGTCTCCTGCCTTGCAGTCGTGTTTCTCCCCAAGCCGCCCCGTGTTTTAATGCCACGTTTGAAGGGGTTCACGATCTCGGCAGGTTTGCTCTCATGCGTGTGAGGAATCAAACCCCGGTGCCTCTTTGAATCGTTAATGAAGCGATAGCGCAGCGGTGGCTTCGTATCAGAGGTCCGCAGACCTTCCTGCCAGTCCTCCCCAACCTGACACTAAATCATTAGCGATTATTCCTCCGTGCTTGAGTTCTCAGACACTTGCTGTATAATGATTCTTGCTTTCCGACGCTTTTCTGGTATCTTGATGAGATGGTTACACGGCGCTGTGTCAGGCCCTGATGGAAAATTCCCCCTCACTGCATCCGCAGCTCCCTTCCCCTGTGTAGCGGGATGTTCTCCTCATGGGAAAAAATTAATTTATTTGACAGGGTTTCGGGAGAGAATCTCACATATATGGCTTATTATTTAATTACTCATTTAACCAACGGCCCTGTTCGATACCATAAATGTCGGTGGATGTAAACCCGTGCTTAATTCCTTAATCAGTGGGCTGAGAACATAAGCGGGAGCTGTCAGCCACAAGGTATAAAAATAACAGTCGGGCAGATCCGATCTGTGGGTGCGTCTAATGGATATTTATTGCCTTCTGCTCCGTTGTCGCCACCGCCACCTTCTGTGTCGTCTTTGAGGCTCTCCGGCCCCACCTGGGGAAGCCGTTTGCACACGGGCAGAGGATGGGAGGCGCGGTATATCCACCCAACACCCATGGCGGTGGAGACAGCATAGTTTAAAAAAACAGGGATCCGAGGTGAACTGCGTGGAACCATTATTTACGGCCTTGGGAATGTTCTGGAAACATCAGGTGCCCTAGCGCAGAGGTATTCCGGCCCCTTGAATCCAACAGGATGGAGGCAGGGCCAAGTTTCCTGTTGAGCGGCACCCCCTGCACATGCGTTTTTGCGCCCGTCACCGCCTCAACTACCCGTTTGTTCCCTTTAAGACACGGTCCCATTTCATGCAGGGTCTGCAAGCCTTGGAGCACGCGGCCCGTGCGCTGGCGTTTGCAGAACTTCCTTTGCAAGGAGTTTATTCGAGGCGCGCCCGTCCCGCTGTGCCTGGGACAGGGTCATGTGGCTCCCAGATGCTACCGTCGGTTCCAACCAGGAACATTCTGGGCCTCTGCCTTCATTATAAGGAACACGGTGCTTGGTTTTAAAAGGGAAAAATAAAATAAAAAACAGAGCGCAACACAACGTTGGATTCTCTGTGGCTCCAGGTGCCAGAAATAAGCGCCTCGGTAGTACCGGCTGCGTTTTTTTTTTTTTTTTTTTTTAATTCCCGTTCTTGCTTGCATGGAAGCAAAGGAAAGCACGCACCCGGGATCACACACGGGCCGTGCATTCAGAGCTCGGTGCGCAAAGGCGGCACGCTGCGCTGCCATCACTCGTCCTTCTTGGAGGGATTCAAGGCAGGCCGTGCAGAGGAAAAATTTTATCGTGAAAAAAACAAAAGAAAACAAAACAAAAAACGGGGAAAAGGTCATAGTGGGAAAACAGCCCCCTCCTCTCCCTTGAAGAATGATGAATAAGGTCGCTAGGTGCATGTGCACCAATGTGGGTGGGCCTCATCTAATCAGTGGAAGGGAGAACAATGGAGGATTCTGTCTCTGCTCAAGCTGGAGCATCTGTCTTCTCCTGTCCTCGGGCCTTGGGACTCGGGCTGGATTATCCCACCGGCTTTCTGGGGGCCTGCAGCTTGCACACAGCAGACCGAGAGGGCTTCTCAGCATCAAGGATGCGACCCAGGTCCTATAACATGTCTCTGCTTCGGCATCCGTGTGGGTCCTATGGCTTTTTGTTTCCTCTGGGGAATTTTATACGAGGCCAGGGGCCCGTTGGGCCCGCTCCCCACCTGCCCCGTAGAGGCAGAGCTGTTTCCAGAGCCCCCCACCTCCCCGACGTCCATAAGGGGAGCGATTGTGCAGTGTTTGCACACCGTACGTGCACGTCCCGGGGCAGAGCTGGGTTTGCCCGCGTGGGATTCCTATAAGCTTCAGGAACGGCCCCGTCTACACGGTCACAAAGTCCCTTTTTGCTTCTGCGCCTCGCGTGGGTGAAGCCGACACTTCACACTTGGTGAAGCGATTTTTGCAGACAGCCTCTGTGCCTCTCTCTCTTTTTATTCTTTTTTTTTCCAGTTTGACTTTTTTTTTTTTATAAGGAGGCGGACTATACGGTGCAGCTTTCCAACAGGCCTGTTTCTTTTCTTTTTTTTTTTTTTTTCTTTCTTCCCCCCCCCACCCCGTTTTTCTAATTGAGAGAAAAGCGGCCGCAATCAGGCTTCGGGGGAGATGCTTGAGCTTACTTACCTCTTCCCTTATGCACTCAGCTGAAAATATATTCTGTTCCGACATGCGCCCGTCCCAGAAATATGCACGGGGAAAATGAAGCCATATGAAAATGAAGCGCGTGAAATATTTTCGCCACGGAGCTGGGATCCTGTCCTGAGCTCCTGCGAGCGCGGCCTGGTCTGCCGGCCGCATAATGAGGACACGGTGGGGACCCATCAATTCTCGCAGTATTTCCCCGTGCACCCAGTGCATGTGCGTGATAGATCAACAATTGGAATTAGTCCCTTCCTGATAGGCCTACTGATTGCTCGCCCCCCTCTCCCCGCACCCCCGCACCAGCCCCCCACCATCACGAGCCAATAAACTGACTTTCAAACATCCATTTTTTCCCCCCTCTGCAAAATGCCAGTGCTTCCGTTCAAAATAAAAAGCAGGCACAGGTTCGGAGGAGAACATTTTTATCATTCTTTGAAGATGTGGGAAATGAAAGCCATCTAATAAAAAGGATCCCGGCAACGACATTTTTCCTAGATTGTCTGCAAAAGAAAGGAAAAAAAAAAAAAGAAGAAGAAGAAGAAGAAAAGAGCATTTTGCACGTGCAAACTTTCCTGTTCCCCCAGTTCTTTCGGGTTATGTTGCTCTCGCCCCGTCTCCACGGAATGGAAGCGGTATGGATTCAAATCCGCAGCGACCGCCGCGTGACCTTAATTAACTCCAACAGGCGCCGTAAAGAGGAGGATAGCTTAGGGGGGGGCCGGGGATTTTGTTTTCACTTTTGTTCCTTAAACAAGGCCTCCTCTGCGCTCTGTTGCAATTTGGACTTGATTAGTTAAAAATAGCCTGGGAACATTTTGAATTAAATTAAAATAGCAACTGTCACTTCCTTTCCCTGTCTCGTCCTGCACCGCCAAGCATTGATATCTGCAGATTTCCGCTCCCATCAAGGGCGCGGGAAGGCTCGCCGGCTCCGGCGGTAAGAAGTGAATCGGGGGGGGGGGGGGGGGGGGGGGGGGGGGGGGAAGAATTTTAGGATGAAAACATGTTACTGGGGATGGCTGGGGGGCTCAGGACATGGCCCTGGGGTCCTGGGACCGAGTCCCGCACCCGGGTCCGCGGGGGAGCCTGCTTCTCCCTCTGCCTGTGTCTCTGCCTCTCTCTCTGCGTCTCTCATGAATAAATAAATGAAATCTTTAAAAAGAGAGAAAAAGAAAACACGTTACTGGTTTCGGACTAATTTTAGAAACGGAAGGGGAGACAGGGGTAGCCGGCAGGTGCTCCAGCTGTTTGTCTTGTTGTAGGAACTGCGTGTGAGCAAGTATGTATATGAGTGTGTGAGCGTGTCCGTGTGTGAACACGCATGTGCATACGTGCGTGTCAATGTGTCTATGTGTTCCAGGCGGGACCCCCCAGCCCCGCGGGAGGTGCGCGCCCAAGTGCCAGGCCCCAGGTGGGCCCCCCAGCCCCAGGGGAGGTGCGCGCCCACGTCCCAGGCCCCAGGTGGGTCCCCCAGCCCCCAGGGGAGGTGCGCGCCCACGTCCCAGGCCCCAGGCAGGACCCCCCCCATTCCTCAGGGGAGGTGCGCGCCCACGTCCCAGGCCCCAAGCGGGACCCCCAGCCCCCAGGGGAGGTGCGCGCCCACGTCCCAGGCCCCAGGCAGGACCCCCCCCATTCCTCACGGGAGGTGCGCGCCCACGTCCCAGGCCCCAGGTGGGACCCTGCAGCTCTGGAGGAGGGAGGTGCGCGCCCACGTTCCAGGCCCCAGGCGGGACCCCTGCCCCCAGGGGAGGTGCACGCCCACGTCCCAGGCCCCAGGTGGGACCCCCAGCCCCCAGGGGAGGTGCGCGCCCACGTTCCAGGCCCCAGGCGGGACCCCCAGCCCTCAGGGGAGGTGCGCGCCCACGTCCCAGGCCCCAGGTGGGCCCCCCCAGCCCCAGCGGAGGTGCGCGCCCACGTCCCAGGCCCCAGGCAGGACCCCCCAGCCCCGGGGGAGGTGCGCTCCCATGTCCCAGGCCCCAGGCGGGACCCCCCAGCCCCGGGGAGGTGCGCGCCCTCCTTCAGGGTGGATGCTCACAGGGCTGGAAGGCCCCTCTGCGCGCGGCCCCTCCCGGATACGTCCTGCTCACACCTCTGGCTCCCTTACGACCCCGACCTCAGCGGGCCGAGGACCTCGTTCGTGGGGTTCAGGTCCCTTCTCTCAAGCGGCATCTCTGTGACGCAACAGGCAGCCAGCGCCGCTGCCACGCTGGTGTCAAGGATGCAAAGTCGATGCACAGCAGCTGCCGCTTCCTGGGGAGCGCGCTGAGCCCAGTGCGAATCGTGCGCTGGTTCACGCGGTGTCATGTCAGAGCAGAGTGCAGCTGGCAGCTGCGGAAAATTTTAAATACGGGGCAGAGGAGAAATTTTAAATTTAAATTTAAATTTAAATACGGGGGGCGGGGAAACCACACACGGTAGACGGGGGAGGGCGCAGGCATGGAAATAGGGGCGGCACACAGGACGCGGGGCTAGGGAGCAGCCTGCCCCGCCGGGCCCGGGGCTCCAGGTCTCCCTCTGAAATGAGAAAAATCCTATTTCTACGTTTTCACAATAACACAAAGTGCAAGCCCTGCGAAGCCAGGCCCCCAGGCTCGCGGGGAGGCGTTTCCACGCCACATGCCCGTGGCTGCATGCGCTTGTTCGCGGCCACCTTTGTTGGATTCTCATCCTGTCGTTTTCTCCGTTGTGATCCCATTTCCTCTCCTAATGTCCGTGGCCATGGGGTGATTGTGCACAGTTTGGTGAATTTTAGAAATGTGCACGTGTCATGTTCCTGGACATTTGTGTTTTCACTCCATTTCACTCCGTTTCAGCCTATGTGCTCTGTCTCGCGGGGACGCTGTGGGGTGGTGTGGTTCCCTCCCAACACCCCCCGAGACAACACAGAGGCGCTCGGACGGACTCTGGTACAGGGCGCGGACTCTGCCCCGTACTGAAAAATTTCTCACTTAAATACGATTTGCACCTAGAGTTCTCTTAAGCTGACGGCATGGCCACGGTACTTGGGATGCGGATTATTACATGGGGTACCCCAACGACGTGAGTGGCCCGCCTGCACAGGGTAGATACCTGCACAGGTACTCCTCCTGTATAGGGTATCTCACCTGCACAGGGTACCCCTCTTGCTTAGGGAATCTCACCTGCAGAGGGTACCCCTCTTATATAGGGTATCCCACCTGCACAGGGTACCCTTCCTGTATAGGGAATCTCACCTGTACAGTGTCCCCCACCTGCACAGGGTACCCCTCTTGTATAGGGTATCCCACCTGCACAGGGCACCCCTCCTCTATAGGGTATCTCACCTGCACAGAGTACCCCACCTGCATAGGGTAACCCTCCTGTATATGGAAACTCACCTGCAAAGGGTACCCCATCTATATAGGGTATCCCACCTGTACAGAATACCCCACCTACATAGGGTGCCCCTCCCTGTATAGGGTTCCCCACCTGTATAGAGTATCCCACCTGCACAGAGTACCCCACCTGCATAGGGTGCCCCTCCGGTATAGGAGTACCTGTATAGGCTACCCTTCCTGAATAGGCTACCCTAACTACACTGAGTACCCCACTTGCACAGGGTATGCCTCCTATATAGGGTATCTCATGTGCATAAGGTATCCCACCTATTTAGGGTATCCCACCTGTACAGGATCTCTCACCTGCAGAGGGTACCCCACCTATATAGGGTATCCCACCTGCACAGGGTACCCCTCCTGTATAGGGAATCTCACCTGCACAGGGTACCCCACCTATATAGGGTATCCCACCTGCACAGAGTACCCCACCTACATAGGGTGCCCCTCCTGTATAGGAGTACCTGTATAGGGTACCCCTCCTGAATAGGGTACCCTAACTACAGTGAGTACCCCACCTGCAAAGGGTACCCCCATATATGGTATCTCATGTGCATAAGGTACTCCACCTGTTTAGGGTATCCCCTCTATAGGATCTCTCCCCTGCAGAGGGTACCCCACCTATATAGGGTACCTCACCTGCACAAGGTACCCCTCCTGTTTAGGGTATCCCACCTGTATAAGACATCTCACCTGCAGAGGCTACCCTACCTATTTAGGGTATCCCATCTATATAGGACATCTCACGTCCAGAGGCTACCCCACCTATACAGGGTACCCCACCTGCACAGGGCAGCCCAGCTATTTTCATCCACGTTCACCACATTGCAGAATTCTTACACTGTCACTTTACTAAAAACACACTCTGCGTTACTGCTTCAAGATCACCCAGGACCTCAGAGTTGCAAATGTAAATCCGAATGTTTAGGAACCTGCCCCGAATTGAGGTCAGTATGAGGACAGCCCGCCATGCGCCCCCCGACCCCCGCCTTGGGTTAATGATTCCTGGGTTCCTTCGTGCATCATCCGAATGCACCGTGTGGTCAGGGTCTCTGGGGCCAGAGGATGAGGGGGTCCCGGGGGCCGTGCCGCGCATTCCCGCCGTCCGTGCCACGGGCCTCGCTCTGCAGCTGTCTTAGGATTTTCAGCACCGAGAGGATTTTCAAATTAGAAAAGGCTGACCTTCCCTGTCGGCATCGCGTCCCGGGTGGGCCTCCCCGGCTTGTGATACGACTTTTATTCTCCACGTCTCTGCCGCTTGATAAACAAAAGCGAATAGGAGGAGGGACAAAGGATGATTCTTGTTCCATGCAGGGCACCTGCTTTGTGCCTTGATTGATGAAGAAAGTGGGTCACTGACTTGCCTTGTGTACCTTTTTTACATAATAGGTTCGCTTTTAATGGCTCCTGAAGGAAAAAAAAAAAAAAAAAACAATCTTTAGGAATCAGGTAATTGCCAAATTTACCGCCCTAGCTCTTTTTTTTTAATACGCCGATTTTTTCTTTTTCTTTTTTTTTTCAAAGACTGACCTACTCTGCTTTCCCTGAATCCCTTCCCTTGATTGAGAGAGAGAGAGACTTTGTAATGTGATATGTATCACCCCATTGTGTCAGGGCACATATCACTAACGAGATATAATTGATATTCACAGATATTAAAGCATCTGTCCTGGTTGGCTTTTTTTTTTTTTTTTTTTTTTTTTTTAATGGTCATGAGGCTCTTCTGGATGCCTTCCAACCTCATCTGCCAATTTGGGGGCATCTGAGCTGCGGTCAGGAGCAATGAGGTTTTGCACTTATTTTGGCAGCAACGTGTCTGGACAGGGTGATGAGCTACTGAGATGGAGTCGGGGCAGGACCACTGAGATCCAGGGGCTCCGGGGAGGGTCCCTCCCGCCTTTTCCAGCATCTGGGGCCCCAGGTATCCCCGGGCTGGTGGCCCCGTCCCTCCCGTCTCCACCTCCATCCTCACGGGGCTCCTCCTCTGCATCTGCGTCTCCTCTTCTGACTCTTCCAAGATCATTGGCTTTAGGGCCCACACTCTCCGAGGACGACCCCATGTTAATTAGTTACACCTGCAATGACCCCATTTCCAAATAAGGTCCCATCGAGAGGTCCTGGGAGTCAGGCCTCGAGCATGAATTGACGGTCCCCGCGCTTTCCCGCAGCTCCTGTGATTGCATTCCACGTGGGACGAAACCAATCTGCGAGTGTAAACCATCCTCTGAAACGAGGCGGGGGCTGGCGGTGTCCCGACCAGGCATCCAGGCGCCTAGATGTCCGGCAGCAGCTCTCCGAATCGAAAGGGAACAGGTTGGACTGTGGCGACTCGGTCCTAGGTGTCACTCACTCCTGGGCACGTTCCTTGCACGACTAAGGATTCATCAGTCGCCACGAATGAACATTGCTTCCTCAACAAATAAACGAAGCTGAAGCTCACGGCATCACCCCGTCATCTCCGTGCGGACACGTTACTTATCTGCCGTGCAAAGCAAAGAAAAAAAAAAAAAAAGGAGCATCGCGATTACGCTCGGGCCCCATTTTACAGCTGATCGAAATAAGGACCCGGACGGATCATGACAACCTCTCCACGCTCTCCACGTTTAACTAAAAACGAAACAAAGCAATATTTTATAGAAATGACAAGCGTTCCATCATCCGATGTCTTAGGAAAGAAACACTCTGCTGTATCCTTTGCATGTTCTTCTTTGTGACGCGTCGCAGATTCCACGGAACGTTTATTTTTAAGTGTTTCCCAAAAACCAACAAAACACCTGCCAGCATTATTTTATTTTATTTTATTTTATTTTATTTTATTTTATTTATTTATTTTTATTTATTTATTTATTTTTTTGCCAGCATCTTTTTAGAAAATGGAAGGAATGGTGCGCTCTGATAAATTGCGAGACATCATGAAGTCCCCCGTACCCACCCCCCCACCCCCAGCCCGAGTCTGGGAAACTTTTGCATGCACCTGTTGCACCCAGGACGAGATGCACCTGCTAGGTGCCGGGACGCAGCCGTTGCAGAAGTGCCCGGAGTCTCCAAACAGATGTGTGACAACGAGGTGGGGTCTGCACACTGGCCACCCGACCTTCCTACCGCGTGGGTGGAACCCCCCGATGCTATAAAACGTGTTTGCACACAGTGTTTGGGTTAACCGCGGGCCTGCATCACGGGAAGCGAAGGCAGGTGTGCCAAGACTTGCCAAGTGCTTTGGCTCCCAATGAGAGCGCTCGCGGACGCACAGCATGGCACATGCTGGGGTGGAGGGAGGCCGCCTGCCCCCCCCCCCACCCCGGCTGTGCACCTGTGAGTCCCCGCGGGTCTCTGGCTTCGCCCCGGCTGTGCATGCAGGTCGTCCCGGTGCAGAGAGCCCTGGGACGTCCCCGGCGCTGGGTGGTCGGAAGGCCTGTGGAGCGTGAGGCTGCTCTGGACGAGACCCAGCTGCCACTCGGAGCAGGCGCCTCCGCCTCGGTCTAAGCAATGGCTCCAGAGGCCCTATGACCTTGTTTTACGGGTCTGCCAAGGCCGTGGCCTGTAAATGTGGCATGCCGCCCCCAGCTCTTCCCTGCCCTGTCCTCCCCGGTGTCCCCCAGCAGGCGGTCCCCAACCTCCTCCCCACAAAGTGTCTGCAGAGGTGAGCCCTGGTTTGCAGGGAGGGTGGCAGGTGGAAGGCAGCACCGCGTCGTGATGCATATATGGGTTTGGGGACGCCACGTCTGTAAGGTGGGGAGGGTGAGTCTGAATGGCGCTGCGGGTTTTCCTCCGACAGGACTGATGGTGATGCTATAAAAACCAGCTACCCGGAGCCCAACTGGATTCTGGAAAAGGGGACACACCTTTATACCTGTGCAGGGTCACTGTCTGCCCACCTGGGCTACTGGGTATGCAGTGGGGGAAGGATGGAGGAGGGACCCAGGACGCAGAAGCAGACTGTGCTGCTGATTCTTTCAAATACCCCACAGGAGTTTGCATGGAAACCGGTGCACGCGTGTCCCGGGAAGCAGGATGCCCTGCAGTGCAAAGAGGGATGCAAGCCTGGTGACCACGTGCATGCGTGCATGGATGCTCAGCAGGGTAACGATGATGTGGCACGTGCACAGGATGCTGTAGGACTCCTGGGGGCCTGCAGCGTGATGCTCAGTGAGGGCGGCCGGACACCCGCCAGGCACGTGGAGTGTGCTCCCATTTATATGAAACGTCCAGAACCAGTAAATCTCCACGCAAAGGAGGCCGATTAGCAGACGCCAGGGCCTGGGGATGGAGATGTGCAGTGACCGTGATGGGAAATGGGGTCTCTCCTGGGGGGGGCGTTGAGAATGTTCTGGAACTGGACAGAGGTGGTGGTTGCACTACACAGGGAAGGTGCTCAATGGCCCTGAGTTATTCACGTTGAAATAGTGAATTGTCGGGATCCCTGGGTGGCGCAGCGGTTTGGCGCCTGCCTTTGGCCCAGGGCGCGATCCTGGAGACCCGGGATCGAATCCCACGTCGGGCTCCCGGTGCACGGAGCCTGCTTCTCCCTCTGCCTGTGTCTCTGAGCCTCTCTCTCTCTCTGTGACTATCATGAATAAATAAATAAAATCTTTAAAAAAAAAGAAAAGAAAAGAAAAAAAGAAATAGTGAATTGTCTGCATTTAAAAAAAAGGGGGGGGGCCTGGATGCCTCAGCAGTTGGGCATCTGCCTTTGGCTCAGGGTGTGATCCTGGGCCCAGGATCGAGTCCCCTGTCGGCCTCCTTGCAGGGACCCTGCTTCTCTCTGCCTGTGTCTCTGTCTCTCATGAATAAATAAATAAAATCTTTTAAAAAAATGAAAGAAAGAGATATTTCGGAGTCTCCGCTAAACCGCAGGTGGGTGGTGATGGCCTTGGGTGTTTTAGGGGGAAATACAAAGACACAAGTGCTGAAGAGTTGCTGATCTGCGGGGACATCAGGGACGTGAAACGACAGACGGCGTCAATGGGAACGAGAGAAACCACGGACTCGAAGAAGCCGCGTCGTCTCTGCAAGTGGAAATTGGAGAAAGAGCGTGTTATCATAGATGATAGAGGTTCTCATGCTTGGAGGGCTCTGGGGAGGGGAGAGGTTGGGGAGCGGAGAGGTTGGGGAGGGCGATCTCAAGACCAGGCCTCGGAGCTTTCTCCCACCCGGCTATTTTCTGAAGCCGGAATCCATGAACAAAAATACGAGATAGGACCGTAGAGGTCAGTGGGCTCCTCTGTCTCATTTTTCAGGATTTGTTGGGTTTGCAGACTTTGACTCTTCAGATCTGCCACCAAAAAAATTTAAAAAGTAGGCAAATAACCACTGGGCAGAAAGCAGGCCCTGTTGGCAACCGTGTGAAGCTCCTTGATCAAGCCATTCCTGAAACTAGCCCACCACGGAAGTTTGCATTACTTTATGAGCTGATGCTTTCACCTTTGGGTTAACCCCTTACGGTTGGTGCTGTACCAAGCCCCAAAGTGATACACACCCCATCACCTTCCTTGTCCTTTCCTATAGTCTCAAGAATGGAGCTCTTGCTTCTGATACCACAGCCTGAAATCCTCCGGTGTGTTTTAGCAGGATCGCTCGTTTATTTGTTTTTTTTTTTTAATTTATTTATTTTTTTTATTTTTATTTTTTGAACAATGGCTTGCAAAGCTGGCTTTCTCCTTTTGGGGTGAGGTTTTCACTCAGAAGCTGGATCGGACCCATAATTGGGGGCACCCCACACAGCCGTAGGCTCGGACAGTATTTCCAAGAGCCGGCGTGTTGATGTACGAACCCATTTCCTGAAGAATTGTGTTCTGTTTCACGCAAGCATGCTGCGCGGCTGCATCTCTGCATTTGAAAAAAAAAAAGGAAAGAAGAAAGAAAGAAGAAAGAAAGAAAAGAAAGAAAGAAAGAAGAGAAAGAAAGAAAGAAAGAAAGAAAGAAAGAAAGAAAGAAAGAAAGAAAAAGGAAAAGTCTAAACAAAAGCTTTAAACATTTTTATGTCATTCCAATTAAATCCGTTTCAAGGGGAGGAGTCGATGCAAAATGTAGGTTTATCACAGGGGGGCCCGATTTTGGGGGAGGCCCGCGTATTTCACGGCGCTCCTTAAATACCAAACAACTGGAATTTTGTTCAATTTCCCTCATTTCACTACTGATTACATCTGAAAAGGTGAAGGGAAAATACACCAGAGAGGCAGTCTCCTCAAACATACACTTTTATGGAATAAAGCTGAGTTTTACATCTTTTGTGAATTAGATCGTGTGTGCGCGCGCGCGCCGTGCAGATCGGTTCGGAACACAAGAAATATGGATGGTGGAGAATTAGGCGGAAAGAGTCTTAAATGCGATCACTTAAGCCCCCGAACATATTTCAATCTGAATGAGGCTGGGGGTGGGGGCCCGGATTCCTCACGGCTGGAGCGGGGAGGCGGGCTTTTTCTCCCGTTTCTGGTTAGGAGGCCAGAGGCGCCAGCTGGGGACTGACTTGCAAGCCTCTCGGGTTGTTGGGGTTTTTTATTTTTTTATTTTTTTATTTTTTTTATTTCATTGTATTTTCTCCTTCGGCGGGGAGCTCCCAGCGCCACGGCCTTGCAAAGAAAGGACCGATTCATGGAGGGGCCGCAGGCTCGCCCCGCCGGCCGTGGGCCCTCATTAACGCCCCCCGAAATTACAGCCATGTCGATTTTCAATTTGCTAAATGGCGAATAAAAGTTTACAGCAAGGGCTCCAGCGGATGAGTGGCAGCCGGCAGGCGTTAGAAGCCGCCACCCAGGGCAGATGCTTAGGGTGCAGGGAGCAAGCTAACGGGGAACCCCTGCGCGCACGGGGCCGGGCAGAGCCACAGGAGCCCCGCGAGCACAGGGGCTGGGCCCACAGGGACACCCGCGCACAGAGGCCAGGCTGAGCCACAGGGAGCCCCGCGCACAGGGTCCGGGCCCACAGGGAGATCCCCGCGCACAGGGGCCGGGCCCACAGGGACACCCACGCACAGAGGCCAGGCTGAGCCACAGGAAGACCCGTATGCACAGGGTCCGGGCCCACAAGGAGACCCACTTGCACAGGGGCTGGGCTGAGCCACGGGGAGCCTGCCAGCTTAGGGAGCAGGCCCACAGGAAGACCCGTGCGCTCAGGGGCCAGGCTGAGCCACAGGGAGCCCCGCGCACAGGGTCCGGGCCCACAGGGAGATCCCCACGCACAGGGGCCGGGCCCACAGGGACACCCACGCACAGAGGCCAGGCTGAGCCACAGGAAGACCCGTATGCACAGGGTCCGGGCCCACAAGGAGACCCACTTGCACAGGGGCTGGGCTGAGCCACGGGGAGCCTGCCAGCTTAGGGAGCGGGCCCACAGGAAGACCCGTGCGCTCAGGGGCCAGGCTGAGCCACAGGGAGCCCCACGCGCACAGGGGCCCGACCCCGCGCGCACAGGGGCCAGGATGAGCCACAGGGAGACCCAAGCGTACAGGGGCCGGGCTGAGCCACAGGAAGCCCTGCGCGCACAGGGGCTTGGCCCACAGGGAGCCCCGTGCGCACAGGGGCGGGGCTGAGCCACAGGGAGCCCCAAGCACAGAGAGGCGGGACTAAGCCACAGGGAGCCCCACGCGCACAGGGGCCGCGCACACACTGGGATCCGGGCTGATGGGGGTGGGGGGGCGTACGTGAGCTGACCTGGCTGATTGGGAGAAGCCCGCACACAGAGGGGCAGGACTGATCCGGGGGATCCCCGCACTCACACAGGCGGGGCTTATGGGGGGGGGGGGGAACCGCGTGCATGCAGCAGCCAGGCCAAGACCCACCGCACAAAGCCTGGAGATAGGGGTGCGGCCAGGCAGCGCCCTGTCCCCCACGGTGCCCACCGCGGTCACTAGAACACACCTTTGTCCGGACCCCGCTCCGCGTCCGCACAGGTAACGCGGCAGGTATCCAAATCGCGCGCCGGGGTAAATATCACATCACACGACGAGTCGGGAAGCTCTCTAGGGCGCCCAGTGTCCCCGCAGGGCCGCACCGGGGTGGCCTCACCATCCGTGGACAGTGCGGTGCTACGTGTGAGATACGCACCTGCTCCAAAATACGCCCATTTCTGGGATTATTCGACAGGGGCTCGGGCGCACCCCGGAGCCACTCCGTGGGACCCACGCGTACAGGGACGTGTGGGCTTTGAACGCGCCCCTCAACAATCCTGGGTACGCGGTGCCCCCCACCTCCCTCTCCCCATCTGATGCTGCATTTTTAAAAGACCTTTTGGGTTTGCCCGCGGGCCTCAAACGGACTCCAAGCAGGGGTGCGCACTGCGCTGCAGGGTGGAGAGGCCGGCCGGGAACACTTCCCTAAGCAGGTGCCACTCGGAAGCTTATTGAAACGCGAAGACTCATTATCCGGGCCTCTATTTAATTGTTACTTTGCCGAGAGACAAGCCTGGAGTTTCTCTAAGAGGCCATGGTGGTATCGTCCTTTTGCGCTCCTCCTCCCCGGAGGGGAATCATCTTAAAAAAAAATACAAAACAAAACAAAACAAAAAAACCTACACATTTTTGCAGTTGCAAAAAAAAAAAAAAAAAGTGTGCCACTGCATTAAGTTCCTCTGTGGCGCGAGGACATTTTGGGGGTGGAGGTGGGGGGGTTCCTTCCAGCCTCTGGCTCGCAGAGAAATTGGTGCGCCTTGTCTCCAAGTCCCAGCCTTAAAAACCCGTGACAAGCTGACATTCTCACCGCTAAGTGGAACTGACGCGGGCTCGTCAACTCCAGGACACCGTGATGGGCCGTGGCAGGAATCATACCAGCAGCCTGATGTGAACTGATGACTTGCATTTACTTCCAGCGGGGGGACGGCAATTGGGTTTCAGTTGTGCGGCCGGTGTGGGACGGGGAAGTCAGGGGCTCACTCCGAGAACCCGTGTTCTGCTCATTCCCAGTTCCCTCATCTTGGAAAGAGGCTGCAAATTGTTTAAACCTACAAAATACAGCGGGATGAATGCCTCATTATCATCCCCCGTTTTCATACGACTTGGGGGAAAAATAAAAAAGAGAGAGAGAGAGAGAGAGAGAATCCTAATAGGGCTCCGGTGATGGGTTTCAGATGTTGGTCTCTGGCGACCGCACCGAAACACCAGGCGCACCAGGCGGGCAAATTGCCCGTGTCACCGACCTTGCCAGCAATCCTGTGTCTGTGTCTCTGTCTCTCCGTGCGTCTTAGCCTTTCTCCACACCCCCACCTTCCGATTTTTTTTTTTTTCCCCAAGAATCTGCTTGCATTAATGAGAGTCTTTGCCCGGCGTGCGCGGCGCTGACCTTTCACGTCTGGGACACGCGGAGAAGCCCCGCTTCAGCCAGAGTGATGGGAGGCCACTTGGATCCGAAAGCTGCCTGTAGCCCGGCAGAAATGAGTTCTGACAAGTCGGGGCTGAATTCCCACAGCACAGACACGGCCACCCGCCCCCGCCCTCTCGCCTGTTTCGGTTTTTTATATATATGTGTGTATATATATCTATCTAAATGGCCCCAAATTGGCTGTTTAATATCTGAGCACCCCAGAGTCCCCGAGGATGGCGGAAACGGAAGACTGGTGCAGGGGGGCGACCGGAGGGTCCCCGCCAGGTGAGCTGGCTGTGGTGACAGCCCCTGGGTGAGCAGGGGGGCGCCTGCCCCGTCCTCCCGCCACCCCCAATCCCAAAGTGACCTTGAAACCCAATAGGGAGAAATTACCGGAAGGATTTAACGGGCTTACCTTCCCGCCCTGTCATCTTACTTCAGGATCGGCACTCAATAAATAAAAATATACATTAACCGTGGGCCTCTCAGTAACCAGAACTGTTGACAGACGTGACTAATGGGACTGTGGCGTGGCGTGATGGCGGGATGACTGCCGGGAAGCCCTCTGTGGGGTGTCCTGGTGGTGGGGGACCCCAAGGAGTGGCCACCTAACCCTGAGACCCGATCCCTATAGAGGAGGCTGGGAGAGAGGAGGTGCCTCGCATCTGAAAGATGAGCGTCTCCAGGAACGTCACAGAGACACGTGTGTACAGCAAGGGGGAACCCCACGATGAGAGAGCCTCCCAAGGGGGCCCATTCTCTGTGCACAAGAATACCTGCACTTGGAGAACCTGCACCTGTGGGAGATGCACCATGTCCTCCACCTGAGCAGAAGGGGGAACCTGTACTCTACAGTAGGCACGCCCATGTCCTCCATCGGGGTGGGGGGACTGCACTCTACAGTAGACACGCCCCATGTCCTCCATCGGGGTGGGGGGACTACACTCTACAGTAGACACCATGTCCTCCTCGGGGTGGGGGGACTTGCACTCTACAGTAGACACGCCCCATGTCCTCCCTCTGGGGGATGTGGGTACCTGGACTCTACAGTAGACACACACCATGTCCTCCATCGGGGTGGGGATACATGCACTCTACAGTAGACACGCCCCATATCCTCCCTCTGGGGGGCGGGGGCACCTGGACTCTACAGTAGACAAGCCCCATGTCCTCCCTCTGGGGGGTGTGGGTCCCTGGACTCTACAGTAGACAAGCCCCATGTCCTCCCTCTGGGGGGTGTGGGTCCCTGGACTCTACAGTAGACACGCCCATGTCCTCCATGGGGGGGGTACCTGCACTCTACAGCAGACACGCCCCATGTCCTCCTTGGGGTGGGGGGACTTGCACTCTACAGTAGACACACACCATGTCCTCCTCGGTGTGGGGGGACCTGCACTCTACAGTAGACACGCCCCATATCTTCCCTCTGGGGGATGTGGGTACCTGGACTCTACAGTAGACACACACCATGTCCTCCATCGGGGTGGGGGTACATGCACTCTACAGTAGACACGCCCCATATCCTCCCTCTGGGGGGCAGGGGCACCTGGACTCTACAGTAGACAAGCCCCATGTCCTCCCTCTGGGGGGTGTGGGTCCCTGGACTCTACAGTAGACAAGCCCCATGTCCTCCCTCTGGGGGGTGTGGGTCCCTGGACTCTACAGTAGAAAAGCCCATGTCCTCCATCGGGGTGAGGGAACTACACTCTACAGTAGACACGCCCCATGTCCTCCATTGGGGTGAGGGGACTGCATTCTACAGTAGACACGCCCCATGTCCTCCATTGGGTGGGGGGACCTGCACTCTACAGTAGACAAGCCCCATGTCCTCCATCGGGGTGAGGGGACTGCACTCTACAGTAGACATGCCCCATGTCCTCCATTGGGGTGAGGGGACTGCACTCTACAGTAGACACGCCCCATGTCCTCCATTGGGGTGAGGGGACTGCATTCTACAGCAGACACGCCCCATGTCCTCCATCGGGGTGGGGGGACCTGCACTCTACAGTAGACACACCCCATGTCCTCCATCGGGGTGGGGGGACCTGCACTCCACAGTAGACACACCCCATGTCCTCCATCGGGGTGAGGGGACTGCACTCTACAGTAGACATGCCTCATGTCCTTCATCGGGGTGGGGGGACCTGCACTCCACAGTAGACACGCCCCATGTCCTCCCTCTAGTGGCAACATACCCCTACTCTACAGAGGAATTGTCACCCCAATGACTCACCGTTGACTAATCCTGCTGGATCTCCTCCACCTCACCTCCCATCTGTGCAATGTTAGCTCTGATGTTTGGGGTGAATTCTCCGGAATCCGACGTCCGATTACCTCGGCTCATAGGGCTGCCCTCCCATCCCTCCTAGGTGGCCCCATATGGACGTACTCACCTCTGCCAGTCCCACATCTCCCCCTCAAGATGGAGCTGCTGTCACCCAGTGTGCCAGCTGCCCCGGGGGCCCCCCACTCTCCTGGTGACATCCCTGGCGCTCCCCGAGACCCTGGGAGGAAACACCTGTGTCGCCGGAGCCTCAGGCTGAGCTCTGCCCAGCTGCCTCCGTCCCTCCCGCGCTGGCTGTGGGGTCACGTTGGCCAACAGGTGTTTTCCCTCAGAATTCCCTCCTTGTCTGAACGCGGCCCTGGGAATCATAGGGCTGAGGGGTCAGAGGTCAAACACAGCCGTGCGGGGTCCCCCGGGGGCCGGGGCTTACCAGGTGTTTAATATTATCAGAGCTCATTTGCCGCAACTCTGGTGGAGAGGTCTCCTCGGTTCCAAATAAATTTAACGAGAGTGATTTTCAAAGCCCGCCTATCGGAGTCTGCTCAATGGACAGGCGGGTTAACGGTAATTCGAGGAGGCAGGTGTACCCTCTCCGCCGGGGAACACATGCACGCCGCGGCCTGGCCCCATTTGTGGTAATTTTGGGGTCTCATTTCCATTTGTAAGAAACATAACTACTTACATATGGAAGCGATAAATAAGAGAAGTCATTAAAATTTCTCTAATTTAAAAAAAAAATATCTTAATGAAGTAATATCTTTGCCAGGGCAGGCAGAAATGTAAATTAGGCATTGCAACGAACCCTATTAACGCGATGGCTATGTTGCTGGTCTTTTTCTTTCTTTCTTTCTTTTTCTTCTTCTTTTTTTTTTTAATCTAATGAATTTATGAATTGTTGGTTGTTGGGTCACAGACTTTGTTAATTTCCTATGTGTTCGGGCTCAGCAGGGGGAGGGGAGGGGCTGCTCGTGTACGAGGCATGGTAAGTCCATTAGCCGGGTCCCGCTAATCAGAACGCGAGCGGCCTGATATTCTGAGACTCGTATTAATTATTTTATGTTTGGGTTTTTTTTTCCCCCCTAACATCTGTCCGTTGTCATCAGAGCATCGAGGCGCCATCGAGTGACCCCGGTTGTAAAATTTACGTCAGCCCTCTCACAATGTTTCGTTACTCACTTCTGGCAGGACATGCGCACGAAGCCTGAGAGTCTCAGGGAAATGTGCAGGACGGCTGTTTGGGGGGCAGAGAGAAATGCTGAGCAGAACAGAAATCTACGTGACCAGGTCCCGGGGTGGCTGCGTCATAAAAGCTGAGGTGTTTCTCCTGTGCTGCTGGGCTTCCTGCCCAGATCGGCAGAGATCCTCTGGCAGAAAATGGCCAAAAAGGGCTCCAGGACCCTTGTGAGAGGTTATTTGGGGGGCATGGGGTGGGAAACGATGCTTCTGGTCATCCTACAAGTTGTCTGCCTCATGCAGCCCGGGGCATAAGCAGCTCAAGCAAGAGTCTGACGTCTCAAAGTTTCCAAGGACCACCATGGGGTCGTCCACCGGGACGTTCAACCAAATGCATCCGAGCTTTCCGGGGACTCAGGTGAGCTCCCAGGGGCCAGGTCACCTGGAAACCAAGCTCCAAGGGGCCAGCTAGGTGCCACTGGCTATGTATTCATTCAGCGTTCCTCAGTTTACCCACCATCGTGCTACTGCTCGTCACTGACACGTGTCGTGGCGTTCCTCTGAAAGCTCCTCCTGAAGATACACAGGAGTTCAGGTGCTGATGAGTGTCGTGAGCTCAAATGGGTCTGTTCTAGCCAGTGCACGGGTTGAAGGTATCATCTGTAGGACCTCAGATGGGGCTGGATCTAGAGAGGGGTCTCTAACAAGGGAATTATGGTAAAATGAGGTCAGTAGGGTGGGCTCTGGTCCCATCGGATCAGGGTCTTTATAGGAAGAAGGTATGAAGATGCAGATATGCACAGAGGGACGACCGTGAGGACATAGGGAGAACACGACATCTACACGCCCAGAAGAGAGGCCTCAGGAGAAGCAAATTCGGCCTCACCTGGATCTCAGACCCCCAGGCTCCAGAACCCAGAGGAACATTGTCTAGGGCACCCCATCTATGGGATTTTGTTACAGCAGACACATTGCAGAAATGCAGGTCCTGAAAACAGCGTCTGTTTGTCTGCTCCCCTCCTCTTGGACAACATGGTGGCCGTCCTGCCAACCAAGAAATAACAGCTGCAAGGAAAAAATAGGGGGTGACACTGTGTCCCAGGTGTCCACCCCATACCTCCCCTCGTGCTTCTGGTGCCTGTGAACATGCATGGAAATGAGACACAAGCACCAGCTGTGGCAAGAAACGGTCACAAATGGGACGCTGTGGTGTGAAGGTCATGGGGTGGAGGGACGCCTTGGGTTGGAGATGCAAAGTAACCAATTCATCGTGCTTCTGCGTGGGATATTCCCACATTTTAAGACTGAAAATCCTCTCTCTCAGGGATCCCCCGAGCCCCATGAAAGTGGGACTGCAGTCACTCTACAGAGGCTGTGTGTACATTGTCAGTGGCTGTGGTCATGGGGTGCTGCCCTGGGATGTCCCCCCGTCCCCTCCAGGTTTATCCATGCCCTCCCTGCTGGGGAGCAGACTGGGTCAGCGTGGAGCATCCCCTTCTTTCTTTCATCCCACCTCATGGAAAGCCCTCCCTGCCCAGTGTAGGGTGCTCTCTCAGGCAGTACACTGACCCGGGAAATGGCTCTCATCCTGGTGGGTGCTTCACCGTTGACTTAGCAATGGGTTTCCATGGTGAGGGTGCTTCGCCCTTGACTTAGTGATAGGTTTCCATGGTGAGGGTGCTTCACTGTTGATTTAGTGATGGGTTTTCATGATGAGGGTGCTTCACTGTTGACTTAGCAATGGGTTTCCATGGTGAGGGTGCTTCACTGTTGACTTAGTGATGGGTTTCCATGGTGAGGGTGCTTCGCTCTTGACTTAGAGATGGGTTTCCATGGTTAGAGTGCTTAGCCTTTGACTTAGTGATGGGTTTCCATGATGAAGCTGCTTCACCCATTGACTTAGGATTGGGTTTCCATGATGAGGGTGCTTCACCTGTTGACTTAGTGATGGGTTTTCATGATGAGGGTGCTTCAAAGTTGACTTATCAATGGGTTTCCATGGTGAGGGTGCTTCACTCTTGACTTAGTGATGGGTTTCCATGGTTAGAGTGCTTCGTCTTTGACTTAGGGATGGGTTTCCATGATGAAGCTGCTTCGCCCATTCACTTAAGCATTGGGTTTCCATGATGAGGGTGCTTCAAATTTGACTTATTGATGGGTTTCCATGATGAGGGTGCTTCGCCCTTGACATAGCAATGGGTTTCTATGGTGACAGTGCTTCACTCATTGACATAGTGATGGGTTTCCATGACAATGCGCAACAAGTCATACCATCAAGTCATACCATGGAAGCCGGGCAATGCTCAGGAATGTTGAGGTTGCATCTGTGTCCATCCATGGGCTGTTTGTCACTTGTGCACCGGGATGTCCCTGCCTACCATGTAGACATACTTGTTCTGCTGTGTAGACCATCAACGTGTTGGAGATACCTCAGGTTACGTGGGAAGAGGTTCATTAGGACGAGATATCTATTACATGGCGAGGTGGCATGGAAGCTCTCAGGACAGTCAGCGGGTCCTGCCTGGTAGTGACGGTGTCTGCTGGAAGCACCTGGTCTCCACCGCTGTGTGGTGTGGACCTCTTCTCCAAGTTGAGACAATACCCATCCCTTGTTTCTGTGTGTCCAGACATTTCTACAGCACACCTTGCATGGCCGTATCCCACTCTGGAAATGACAAAAACACAAGCGATGCCACGGAGTCCTCTTTTCTGCACCCCGGGGAGACCCTAGCACACTTTTTATGCTTTTAATGCACCCATTGAATTTGCAATCCAGATTCAAGGAGGCCCGTCTGCTTCGAACACCCCCCTCCATGTGTGTGGACACAATGCTTCCTCGCAAGCCAGGCTTTGTGGATTTTATGCCTTATGAGTGATGCACGTGCCTCTAATACCCATCATGATGCAAATGCTCTGGAATTAGTGTCAGATGGCGCCAATCCGATGCCTTGTCACATGAGTGGTGTTACGCGGCCACACGTGTGTTGCACCCACAGAGACAAGCACACCCTCCAACTCCTGCGGTGTGGCTATGCTCAGCACATCTCCTCGTGCATCAGGATGTATCTAGGCATCCCAACATGCGTGCTTCATGGCGAGACACGGCTGCAAAAACCACTTTATTCATGTGGGTTTTTGGCGGGGAAATATGGTGGGTTGCACAGCGGCAGAGGAGCAGGGGATTTTCCAAGGCACTCAGCCCGTGATGGGGTCAGGGGGGCCATCACCCCACATGCAAAATGGAAAGCTCTCACCCCAGGCTCTGGTCAGCATAGGAAGGGAGGAAGGACAAGGTACTTGCAGAGGCAGGGCTGGAAAAATCCACCGCAGACGGTTGTCGAATTTATGTCCTGACCACAGTGGGTGTAAATGGAAAGACGTGGGTGGGTTTGTGTGAATTAAAACATTTATAGAGCTCCGGGTTCCTGTTCGCTCTTAGGCGTCTTATTAAAGTCGGGTTAGTGTAAACATGGGGGTTGTAAACCGGCAGGGCCCTAGCACCAATTAAAATAATAAAAAACAAGGAGCTGCCACAAAGTGAAGGGTGTTTGGCAAAGTCTCCTGCAGGCAGAGGGAGGGGAGGGCAGTTCGCAGCCGCCATGCGCAAGGAGGAGGCCTGCGGGATTCGGGGTCTGCCAGGAGCAGGGGAGCTGGCTGATGGAAGAGGAGCTTCTGTACACACGAGGCACGGGGACGGGGACACGGGGATGTCCTCATGGATGTGCCGGGGAGGACACGGGGACGTCCTCATGGATGTGCTGTGAGGAGACACGGGGACGGGGACACAAGGATGTCGTCATGGATGTGCTGCAGTGGGACACGGGGACGGGCCCTATGCCTCATCCCTCACCTCCTGAACACCTGCCAGCCTACCACCAGCACCCCCCAGCTGACATCTGCCCGCCTCCCTGTCCCTCTGCAGGCTCCTGGGTTCCCTCGGTGTCCCCAGTTTCCTGCCTTGGGATCCCGTTTGACCCTCACCCTTGAAGGTGGACAAGAGTGGAGACTGGTCAGGGCACCGGTCACTACTGGCAGGAGGAACCACGGAGCGTGACCACTGGGGAAGTGGATGCAGGTGGGCTGGGGTTCCCACACGGAGGGGATGCCACAGAAGGTCTGTGGAGGCAAGTGGCCACCTCGGTGCCCAGTTCACTGGACGTCGCTCCACGGGCGCCATATGCATCCCAGCTGGCGCCCAGGGGAGGCTGAGTCGGGCACAGGGCTGATTTGGGGAGCTCGGCACAGGGCCAGCAGGTGCAATGCGCACAAACTTCCAAGGACGGCGTGTGTTTCGAACACGGGGCCACCTCGGCCTGCGCTGGGCTCCAGACAACATCTTAAAGCCGTCTTCCTCACTCACTCGAACTCATGAATATTTTCCCGAAATATGAATCCACATGTTTCCGACCCAGTTGGCGTTAACTCTGCGGGCTGGTGTGGGTTTTTTTTTTTTTCTTTTTCCCCTTTAGCAGCTGACGTTCAGGAGGTGAGAGGGGTTAGCTGAGCTCTGACAAGCGCAGGGAGGGTTTTCAGGGCTAAAAGTTGAAGCATCCAGATGTCTGAGGCTTTAACAACGCAGCTCGCCCCGTCTTCCAGTCAGGGTGGAGCACAGAGGGCTCTCTCTTGGGACCTTCTGTAAGGCAGCATCTGTCTGCTGAGTCCCTGCCCCCTGCCTGGGGTGGTGGGGGGTGGGGGACATTCACCCTCCAAAGCCCCCAAATTGCAGGACCTGAGCAGTCAGGGGGTCACAGGTAGAGTGAGACCCTTTTACATGCAGCACCCGAGCAGCTCAAACCTCCTTAGGGCTCAGATAGGAGTTTTAACCAAGAAGTTGCCCCAGGGCCTTAGTTTCACCTTCAAATAGCACTTGCAATGAATTTACTGTTTCTACAAGTGTTTTGTGTGTGTTTCTTCTTCTTCTTCTTCTTCTTCTTCTTCTTCTTCTTCTTCTTCTTCTTCTTCTTCTTCTTCTTCTTCTTCTTCTAGAAACCAGAGTTTGGCTCATGTAAAGAGTCCAAACCACCTCAAATCAGCGAGCCTGCTTTGCCAATCTATTTATTTCATGACATAAGCTGTATAGTTAAAACAATGGATATTTTCCAGGAAAGTTTAGTAGAACTCTATTGTGTGAATAACCAATGAATTCCAGGCTCTTGGGGGAGGACGTGTCCTTGCCGACCACTCACCTTTCTTTAATTTCTTTTTTTTAGGGGATCCCTGGGTGGCTCAGCAGTTTAGCACCTGCCTTCGGTCCAGGGCGTGATCCTGGAGACCGGGGATCGGGTCCTGCATGGGGCTCCCTGCATGGAGCCTGCTTCTCCCTCTGCCTGGGTCTCTCTGCCTCTCTCTCTGTGTGTGTGTCTATCATGAATAAATAAAATAAAATTTAAATTTTTTTTTCTTTTTTTTAATGCCGTGCAGCGAACCAGATGCAGGGCTTGATCTCACGACCCTGAGACCATGACCCAAGCAGCGATCAAGACTCCAATGTTCAACCCACTGAGCCACCCAGGCGCCCCTCAATTTTCATTGCTCTGATCAGCATTTCTAGAACTTCTTGTGCTGATTTGCTGCCGTCCCTGTATTTGTAGGGAGTGGTAGCGTTTTGCGACAAAGGTGTCCACAGCCATCATCTCAAAACACTACCTTCCCACGGTCCCAACAGAGTTGGAAACTTCATTTCTCATTATGCTTCTGGTCTAAAAAAAAAAATCGCTGATTTTCTTTTTAACGCAAAGATTACTTGGCCCTGTGTTCTATCAGCAAACATCCAGGATCTTTAAACTCTATTCTGTTGCTCTGCGGTCAGAAATCCGAGTCTATGTGATATCGATCCTATAAAATAGACTGACTTCGGCTTTGCGGTTCTTGCCTTGTCCATTCTTGACGCAAGCACCGAGGATGGAGTAAACGCCATGGAATGATGGGACGGGAGTGGGACGTTGCCCCGATGAAGACGGTCGGCAATCAGGAATGTGGAGAGGATGATGGGAGGCAGCTCACACGATGGAGAATGAGGACAGGTTGATGGTAGTTGACCAAAGCATGCTTCCTTCATTCCAGCTCTCCCCAGTTGTCTCAGGTCAGGGGGGCAGTGTTGGCTTCTTCTGCATTTTGACAAATACTGAAGGTTCTGTTGCTGAGGGTAGGGATGAAGGATAAAAATGTGCGGGGTAGTGTAGCAGGAGAACCTAGGGAGAAGATTCCATCATGGCGGCCGACAGGAGCATCTGCTGCGCCAAGAAGGTTGTCGTAAGGAGCAGGGGTGGGGCGGGTGTTTGCAGACAATCCTGACGGTCTGGACGCTTTGGTTGCACAGAACGATGCGTCTACCCCCAAGCAAGGGGACAGAGCTCCAGAGAACAACGGGCTCCACGTCACAGGAATTTTCCAAGAAGACCAGGTGGGGATATTTTTCAAGCACTCAGGAGGTCACAGCGGTGATGGCGGAGGAAGGTGTGAACAGGATGCATGCCCATGAGAGATACATCCACGTGGGCAAACGGCGGCTAGGCTACCTTCAAGTCATACAGAGCTCATCAGTTACACGTGAGAAAACGCTCTGCTCCCCTCAAAGCATTTTCTCGCCAAGGTGCAGGCGCCGTTCCCACCTCTGCACATCACACACCACCAAGGCTCGCTCATGCGGATCAAATCAGTGAATAGGGAAAACTGCCCGTGTTTTTTCTTAAGAGGGAACATGGATCCATTGCTTGAAAGAGCGAAACACGTAGGAGCCATGGTCTACACCACAGGTGTAATACCTGAGCATTTCGGGACAAGAGCGGGAAACCCCAAGGAATCGTCAGCATTAGTCGCAAATGATGTTCAGTAAGGTGACACAAAGTGGACTCGATTTTGCGGACTTTACTTTGTAACTATTACGGGGAGGGAGACGGACAAAACTTTGATGAATTGGGAGCATTCTTAGCAGTATTTGTTTGAAGGCACACAGGTAAGAGATGGGAAGAAGAACCGTGAGTCCGAAAAACATGATTGAATCAGCTGCTTTCATATAGAATGGCAAAATCTGTACTTCTATATACAGCTTGCGCTGATTACCATGAAGATTCTCTGTGTCTGTGTCTGTTTTATGGGGCAGTGAGAGAGGTCAGAGTGTGGGCAATCTGAATTTTTTTAAAGTTGGTCTTTCATAGGGATCCCTGGGTGGCTCAGCGGTTTAGTGCCTGCCTTTGGCCCAGGGTGTGATCCTGGAGACCCAAGACCAAGTCCCATGTCGGGCTCCCTGCATGGAGCCTGCTTCTCCCTCTGCCTGTGTCTCTGCCTATCTCTCTCTCTCTCTCTATCTATCTATCTCTCATGAATAATTTTTTTTAGAAAGTTGGTCTTTCATAGAGTAGGAATAATCGCCATTATAACCAACTGCGGTGGGTTTTTGGAGTGAGATAACTGTGTATAAAACACATATATACATCAATGTGTGTGTCTGTCTATAGGTCCTACCGTCAAACTACCCATTCTTTTATCTCTCCATCCACCATCCATCACCTGTCCATCATCTATCCATCCATGAATCCATCACCTATGTATTCATCTATCATCTATCCATCCATCCATTGCCTATCTATCTATCCATCATCTATCCATCCATCTATCCATCCATCTATCCATCCATCCATCCATCCATCCATCCATCCATCCATCCATCGTCATCTATTACACATCCAAAGCAGGAATAGCTACAAAGCCTAGAAAGCTGACAGCCTGGGATTGTAGAGATCTGTAAATCATACCAAAGATCAATACATCAGTTATGAGACGACTTGGGATGATCGTGAGCCCCCTGAAAAGCTTTTCTTTATTGCATTAATTATTAAGATCCATGTGCTTCTGCTGATGGATGAGTGGAGGAAGCTCAGAGGTCATAAATTAAATGAGATCACTTGGCGAGAAGACGGGTACATGTTGAGACCAGATGTCCCGCATGCTCTGCTCACGGGTGCATGTGGGGGCACGCAGGGGCGTATGGGAAATTGTGCACACATGCAGGTAGTGTGCCGTGTAGCTTTCTCAGATTGCATTGTAAACAGCACTGTCTTCATGCCCCTCTCCGGGGGCCACCAAATTGCACATCTCTGTTGGAGGGTATGTTTGCTCTGTGTCTTGCTCTGGGTCTTTGAAAGAGAGTGTGGTTCTCCGGGTCTGCCATGACATGGCTACTTATCCAGTGGAGGATGGTCAGGTTGGGCTCCTGTTTAATGACACATTGGGTAAAAAGTGGTTGGACGTGAGGAAAGGCATGGCTTGGTGCACAGGACGTGTTGTTGAACGTCAAGTGTCCAGCCGTGATGGACTTCCTGTGCCCTGAGTACCCAGCCCAATACCTGACACAGAGTGTGTGTTTCATGCTAAACAGAACTGAATTAAACCCAATCAGGGCTGATGGAAGCTGGTGAAGCCAGGGGTGCTGTGTGGTGTATATCAATGATTCAAGCAAAATGGAGGAGGAAAGAACAGGAAAGAGGTAGACCAGGACCCTCAGTGGACCATGGTGAGCAGGAGACATACACATCGGTGGATGCATGGGCAGATCTAAAGGGTCATATCCAAAAGTCACGGGGTGTTAAGGAGAAAAACGAAACCTCTGCCACTTTGAGGCATAAAGCCAGAGACCTTGGTGAGGGGCTTCCCATAGAGAGAGACAACTCCTAAGGAGATCAAACGGTAGGAGGGACTTTGCCTTCTTTCTGGAGACTGGTGGTGATGGTGACTCAAAGAGGCTGCCATATTGAACCAACCAGATGAGGAGGCTGCCTGGGATTGAGATGGGCTGAAAGGAAAGACGTAGCTGCAGACTTTGGGACAGAGAAGAGGGCTATTCGTTGATTCACAGTGTCTTCTGAGCATCCCAGGCTCAACATGAGATTGGCACACACAACCCTAATCTATGTCCTCCTGGCATCCTCGTACTTTGTTGGGGCAACAGGGAACAGGTCGCCATGAAGGAACATGCAATGAGCACCAGTCAAAGGGTAGGCAGGAGAGGTTCAGTTCCCTGCAAGGGTTGGCGGGGGGGCAGGGGGGGAGTGTTAACCCAATTTACGGGGAGGGACGTGTAAGGGGCTTGCGCTGTGTCTGACGACAGACAAGGGGCTCTGTTGACAACACTTTTCACAGCAGGGGTTATACGTAAAACGAAGGAAACCGTTAACTCAGAAACAGGTTTCACACAAATGTCGCTAGTCATAAAAATCCCAGAGCATTGCCTGATCTTTTGATTCCATCTGAGCTCTGGATTCCTGGCAGATGCTGACTTCTGTGCACGTCTTCACCGCTTCAATCCTTATTTCTTTCCGGAGAAAAGAAACTCATTCATCACCCCCCCCACCCCGTCTTCAAGCCCGCTTGCCGGTGAATTCCACCTTTAACCACTTTGGCGTTTTAGAACAAAGCGCGGTTGTATTGTTACAAAAAGCCCCTGGTATGAAAATTGGGGGGAATTTGTTCACTGATCCAACTGAGATCTAGGGAGGCTGTAATGGCTGGACGATGACTTTTTTTCTTTCCTTGTCAGACGCGGCAGGGCATCAACGGTATTCTGAACTTAACAGATTCCCTTTCTTTGCTTCTTAGGGATGCCGCAATGAAGTATCATGAGACTGCCCTAAATCCAATGACAGGTGTCCTTTTAAGAGACACAGACACCGAAAAGAAGCCACTTGAAGATGGACGCACAGACGGGACGGACGTGACCACCAGCCCAGGGACGCCTGGAGCTCCAGATGCTGGAAGAGGCAGGACGGACCCTCCCTGGAGCTTCTGGAGGGAGCACAGCCCTGCCTGGATCTCAGACGTCTGGTCTCCATAACCATAAGAAGATAAATTCCCATCGTTTTAAGTCTCCTGGATTTGGTCATTTACTCCCGCAGCCCGAGGATCCTCGTAGAGTTCACGGTGGAAGACCATCAAAGGCAAGAATGCTTGTACTGCTCAGCATGACCGCCTCTTCCTGGAGGAAGCATCCTCGGTTGCTGGAGGGCTTGTGGGCGGACTCATCAAGTGTTAGAGGATTTGTCAGGTACATTTCCCCATCCCCCAGCGGGGTTTGGAGGGAGCAGAGGAGACGTGGTTGTACAAGGATATGATGACAACCTAACACGTCCGTAAACACGTTTGCGCAATCCACTCCTGAGCCTGGAGATATGTTCTGACTTATCCAGTGTCAGGGAAAAGAAAAAAAAAATACAACAGCGATGAAAAAACAAAACATTTGAGAACACCTCGGGGGCGTTCCTTAGAGAAAGAGGAGCTGAACCAAGGGTGGATATACTGTTTTTCTGTATTTCCCTTCTGTTTCTGAAGTGGCTGATTCCATGCGTGTTTCTTTTCGCTCGATAGCTTATGACAGAGAGATTCTGATGGGTTCCTTCTGGGGAAACATTTTTTTTTTTTATTCACGTGAAATCAGATTATCTTCTTCTCATGAAACACCTGAGCAGGAAGGACTCACGGATGGCTTTTGGCAACAGCGCCACGACGCAGATGGAGAGATGTAATTCGGGGAGAAGTTTCTTCAATCAGTGAGCGGTCAGGGGGTTCCCTAGGGTTTAAGTCTTGGCTCTCAGTTTTGCTCAGAAATATCCAAACGCAGGAAGATGTTGTTCATGGGCTTACGAAGGGTACACATGGCTCCGGCTTTTAAGGAGATGACCTCCTCGCTGCCCTCCCAAGGTCCTTTGGTGAGGACACCCCATCTCTACTGGAGGAGGCACATGACAGTCCTTTGTGCAGGCAGCCTCCTGCCCATCACCACTTCACCACGGTTGGTTCTCCGGATGAGCCTTCTTGTAGGTGAGACGTAAATCTGGGGAGTTTTCTGGTTCCTGAAACTATACACACTCCATCTCGTACCTGTATCGTCCTATTCTTTGACCCTCCCCACCTGTGATATTTCTTTATCCTTCTCCCTCCCTTCTGAAAGTCTCTTTTTTTAAGATTGTATTTATTTATTCATGAGGGACACACACAGAGAGAGGCAGAGACACAGGCAGAGGGAACAGCAGGCTCCATGCAGGGAGCCCGACGTGGGACTCGATTCCGGGTCTTCAGGATCAGGCCCTGGGTCGAAGGCAGGTGCTAAACCACCGAGCCACCCGGGCTGCCCCTGAAAGTATTTTAGAACCTCCCCTCTGTGTCTTTCAGTGGCCATGAGATCCCCGAGGCAACAGCATCTGAGGCCATGTGTCCTCACTGAGTTGGACAACAAGAGTTGAGTTTCATCAAGAGCTGTTATCATCCAACCTTCTATCCTCAGCTCTGAATTACTTGCACTTGCGCTTGGTTATTCTTCTCGAACCCGCTTTCTGTTTCTTTCACCACCTTTGTGGATTCACTTCCAAACTCCTCCATGTGGCTCCTGCTTTTCTTCCCTTATGAAGTTCACATGCAAAAAGAGCAAATTCGACCTGAAGGCATTTGCCGAGTGCTTCTGTGAAGCCAGGGACTCCCATTTAAGGAGGATCAGGGAGGGATCCCTGGGTGGCGCAGCGGTTTGGCGCCTGCCTTTGGCCCGGGGCGCGATCCTGGAGACCCGGGATCGAATCCCACGTCGGGCTCCCGGTGCATGGAGCCTGCTTCTCCCTCTGCCTGTGTCTCTGCCCCTCTCTCTCTCTCTGTGACTATCATAAATAAATAAAAATTAAAAAAAAAATAAGGAGGATCAGGGAAACTCTTTACAAATTGGTAAGAACAAGACACGTGTGACGCCTTGAACACGTGGGATCTATTTCTCCAAGTATTTTCTTTCGTTTTAGAAATACCTTCAAGTGTGGCTTCCGAGGCCCATCCCTGCCGTCTTTGTGATTTTCTTGAGTCATGGCTGAAGACTAAAAAAGATTTTGGTAGAAAATAAGCTTATCCATGGGGTTTGTGAACATATCAATGAGCTTATCAAATGGGCGTATCAATGGGATTTATTTAGAATTCTGTGCATGATGGATGAAGGTGGTAGCCTGTGTGGAAAATGGCGGCCATAGTTCCCAGCCTTGCTGTTGCTCCAGAGCAGAAAAGCACAGGGATGTCAAGATCTTTGTGTTCTTGCTGGGAGACCTTCCACCAACCTTAAAGGATGGGAAGCCACCACGGGTCCCAGCCGTCCCAACGACGTTCACTAAGACCTACCCACAGACGCAAGGCCATCCCAGTCACTGCCAGCCCAGCCCAGTTCAAAAGAACCACCAATCCAGCCCACTGGTACTTGAGGCAAAATAAATGTTCCTTGTTTTAAAGTACTGAGTTCTGGGGCCATTTGTTACATGGCAAAAGCTAGCTATCACATAAACCATACACCTTTTTTGTCTGTACCTTGACACCCCTACATCTTTTTTATTTTTAAGATTTTTTTATTTATTTATTCATGAGAGACAGAGAGAGAGGCAGAGACACAGGCAGAGGGAGAAGCAGGCTCCATGCAGGGAGCCCAATGTGGGACACGGGACAGGATCCCGGTTCTCCAGGCTCATGCCCTGGGCTGAAGGCGACGCTAAACTGCTGAGCCACCTGGGCTGCCCGACACCCCCTACATCTTGATGCCATTTCTTGCAATATGAAAAAAAAATGGACTAAGCGTGGGGAAATAAATGCATGCATTGAAATTTGCACACATTTAACACCAAATTAGCCTCTATGAACAGGCTCTCAAGAAAGTGACTATCTTCGATCACATCCATGATTATTGCTACTCTAGACACAGAAAGAATCCCAACTTTTGGATTCACTCACAGCAAATCCATTCACTGAGCCAATGAGTCTTTGCATTCCACTTTGGCAATGAATCCTTTCTGAGAGGATACCTTAGCCTCTATTTAAAAAAAAAAAAATGTAGCTCTTTTCTGCTAATATGCAAATATATAAATATTCAATTAGTGGGTATAGATAAACAAGATCTGAACCTTAATATAAAGAGCTTTTTAGAAGTCTATAGTTGATTAAAGACTATATTTACTGGAATTTTATAAATCCCCCCAGTGTGTTATAAATTAATAATTTGCTATATTTATTTGTGTGCTGTCTATGTAATTCAGTCAATTATTAATGAATACATTTATTGTGTATAAATAATAAAATTTCCGTCGCATAATACAACCAATGCTTCATGTTATTATACTGGGAATAGCACATAAATAATGAAATAAAGGTAAAGTAAATAACGGTATGGGAGCTGCCGAGCATTTGTTCTTATTTGAACATTTCAAAGGAGAGGCAAGGGATAAGCCTGGAAGTACGGTACTTGTGTCCTGACACGCTGGACGGGGAACGGATGATGGCAAGCTGGCCACAGACGCGCACAGAATGGACTTGCATGGACATTTCTGCTGCTCAGATGTAGTCATAGCAACGGGCATGTGTTGAGCATCTACCCTGAGCCAGATCCTGCATGAGATGCTGACACTTTTGGAAGATGGCCCTTCCTTCCTTCCTTCCTTCCTTCCTTCCTTCCTTCCTTCCTTCCTTCCTTCCTTCCTTCCATCCTTCTTTCCTGCCTCCCTTCTCTCTTCTTTGTCCTTCCCTATGATTTGGTTTCATTACTCATTTCTTTCTATCACTTTGGGCAAGGATAACCCGACTGGAAGCTGACTTCGTAAATACGTCTTCGGTATCCACCAAAACCAGAACCAACATGGTGGGGAATGAGACCCCAAATCTATCTGGAGACCTCACCAATGCAGAGCTGGAAAATCCCAGGAGAACTATCTAGAAGCAAATGGAACCAAACGTCCAAACAATGGAAAACAGGGTCCTTATCATGATTTAAGCATATCCGATGGATGGGGGAGAAAACTATAAAATTCATCAAGCTTCAAGGGATGTGTACACGCAACGGGGCCAGTGCTGTGGCTCAGACCCCGTGGATTCTCATCCTTCAGCTATTTAAGAATATTGGCCAATGTTGGGCATCCCTGTGCTACTTAATGAGCAACTCTGAAGACAATGCAACTTTACATTTTACCTACTGTGGGCTTGACTCTCTGAAAATTAAGAAAAATGAGCTTGTATTCTTAGGAGATAATTAGGATTTCTTAGATTGAGAGTTTTTAGTTAAAGGACTCTAATAATAATAAAGCAACTATGAAATCCAGTCATGCTATGTAAACAGACACCCACTCTTTGACACCAGGCTTTTCTGGTCCAGACCAGGGGTTGTTTTCTGTCACTCAGCAGAGCTGTGCCAATAAAACTTTATTTACAAACACAAGCAGAGGGCCAGATTTGTCCCCTAATATTGTACTTTGTGCACTGCTCTATTACACCCTATGCTCTAAGTAAATGCATTTTTGTTCGTTTGGTTTTGCCTTTTAAATTTTTAAAGGACTTTTAGTTTGAATTTTTAAAATTCTTATTTTAATTTTTTTAAATGCCACTTCTCAATTGGGATGAAATTCACATCACATAAACATAACCATTTTGAAGCGAACAACTCAGGGGCAGTTAGCACATTCACCATGTTGTGCAAGCACCACCCCATCTGGTTCTAGAACATTCTCATCCCTCCCTGAAAAGAAACCTTGTATCCATCAAAGGGTAGTGGAAATGTGGCCATAGGAGTTTGGGATGAGCTCTGGCTCCAGAATGTGCATCTTTGAGGTATTGAGTATTTGGAACTGCAGCCACTTGAAACCAGCAGGTGCAGGAGAGATTTTCCCTTTGAACTTACCTGCCTCCTGTTCCCCCAAAAAGGAACTGATTGTCACCAATGCCTTCGTGGGGTGTCATCTCCCAGAAAGGTGGACTCTGGTCACAGCAAAGGACACAAGTGTCAACCCCACAGGCAGACAGATGCTCACTATTCATATAAACAGGATCACACACGAAGTGGACTTTGGTGTCTCCTTTTCTCACTGAACATTGTGTTTTCCAGAACCATCTGCATGGTTGTAGGTGTCAACGCTCCTTTCCTTTTCATGGCTGAGCAATATTCCATTTTAGTAATGCACCACCTTCTGTTGTTCCATCCATCCATCCATCCATCCATCCATCCATCCATCCATCTATTCATCCATCCATGGATGGAAGTAATCTCCCCCACAGTAAGACGATTTCCACACAGTCTGGTGAGAATCTCATTGTGAACGTCTAAGGACCAGCTCCTGTTTCCAGTTCATGACAGCAAAATGCAGGAGACCAAGAATGGACGTAACCTACAAGGACTCGGCCTGGGGAATATCTTTCTGGTTGCTTTTTGTTGACAGAGGGTTTCCTGGCCTTTAATGCATGAAAGAAAAAGAAAAGGGAGTGGCCTCCACTCAATGCTGGGGATGGAAGGCTGGGCAGGGCAGGGCCTCCTGAACGGGACAGGGTCACAGACAGATGGCATTTTCTAACTGGCCAGGCACCATCTTGAAATCTGCCTCCATTGTGAAACCCCTTCAACACAGAGACCTCACTCCCCTATATCCTACTGCACCCATCTGAGCAACTTCAATGATCCAACATTCTGTTGCAATGTGGGGACTTCTTTCCATTGTCCATTGGCCATAACTAAAATTAGGGACTTTATTATATTCACTGTGGGTCTCCAAGGGCTTCTCTGCACACGTGCAGTGCATTTCCTGCCTTCCCTGCCCATTCTGTGCTAAATGCACTCACTCCCCCCAAAGGGAATGAGCCACTTCGTCGTGACCACATGCAGAGAGCATTTTACTATGTGACGCTGGCAAGGAGCCCACACAGCACATAGCATGAGCGCTCCCTCTTGGGCCTGTTGACAGAAAGAGCTCTGCCAGACACTAGACCTACTTTTTCAAAGCTTATTAGTGGCTGCGTTGTCACAGATTCAATTGTCTCTCTTTGCCCAGAGATCTGTTTCTACATCCTAGGCTGGGACGTGGCAGTTCCAGCTTTAAAACAAAGACAAGTTGGGATAGATTAGTGGTCCCTGCCCAAAGGGGGCAAGAGTGATTCTGTCCCCCAAGGACACTTGGCAATATGTGGAGACATTTTGAGGTGATGTGACTGGGGAGACGGGACTCCTGGCATCTAGTGGTTGGAGACCAGAGACACTGCTTATCACCCTATAGTGCATAGGACTCTCCACATCAGAGAGTCAACCAGCCCCAGATGTTAGCAGTGCCCAGGCTGAGACACGCTGGCCTAGCATGAGGGACTTTCTGCCTATCTATATATCCATCCATTCATCCATCCTCCATCCATCCATCCATCCACCATATGTATGTGTCTATCTATCTAACCAACCATTCGTCCATCATGTCTATCTATCCATCCATCATATCTATCTATCTATCATGTATCTATCCATCCATCCTATCTATGTATCCATCCATCCACCATATCTATGTCTAGCTATCCATCCATCCATCCATCCATCCATCCAACCATCCATCCATCCATCCATCCATCCACCCATCCATCCAACCATCCATCCATCCATCCACCCATCCACCCATCTATTCATCCTATCTATCTATCATCTATCTATCCATCCATCCACCACATCTATCTATGTGTTCATCTACCTATGTCAGTGATTGGCAACCAGAGTAATCGTGTCCCCAGGAGACATTTGGCAATGTCTGGGGGTATTTTTTCTTACCACAATTGGGGGGTTGCTCCTGGCATATGGTGGGTGGAGACCAGAGATGCTGCTGAATGCCCTACGATGCACAGGACGCCCCACATCAGAGAGTCATCCAGCACCAGATGCTTACGACCTGACGTTGAAAAACCCTGAAATAGGCAAATATTTTGCGTCCTGCTCCTAGATTTGGCACCTCTCCAAAATGCTCCTTTCTTACCACCCTCTCTAGTTTTTGACTGTCATGCCTTTCCCTAAATATATGATTCTGATTCACAGCCACCAACATGCACTCAGAACTGAAGCCTCGTGCAGGTCTTTAGGGAAACATTAACCGAGAAACAACTGCATTGATTGTTTGTCAGGGGCTCAGCACAAAAGGAGCCTGCAGGACTCTGGGGCTTTAGGAGGTCACTGCAGCTGCCCCCAGGGGCCATGGGCATTGTGAGGAAGACAAAAAGACCCAGGAACCCTGCAGAGAACAGCTGGGCAGGGGGTCCTGCCTTTGTGCGGAGGCCTTTCGTATTCAAATATGCCTCCTTTTCCCTGGGCCCGGCCTCTCCACACAGGCTGCCCCTTGGATGGGCCACTTGCCAGCCTGTGAGGACACAGCCCCCAGGCCCGGGGGACCCTTTCAGAGTTTCCTGCAGGCTAGTCTGGTTTCCCAGCAGAAGCCCCAAGCATGCCTTTTATGCTGTACCAAGTTGCTCATCTTGGCTGAGAGGGTTTCTCCTACAGATGCGGTGGCTCGGAGCACGTCCATTCTCCACTGAGTCCTGGCCGCCCATGCACCCAGGGACCCCAGGCTGGGTGAATGCACAACCCCCATTCCTGCCGCTGGAGGAAATCATCGGCAGCCCCAGATGCAGCCTCCAGCCCACCAGCCTGGACCGTGTCTGCTTTGCAGAAGCTATTCATTCTTCTGGACAAATCCCAGCCTCCAAAATAAATGACGCTCCGTCGTAAGCCTTTGATGGTCATTTGCTCTTAAATGCTGTGTTTTTCTCCTGCCCCCTCTCCAAACCCACTGCCGATTGCCATTTCAACGGGCCTTCAAAGAATGCAATTACTCGGGCGTGTTGATGTGCCATCTCCGACCGACCACGCTGTCTGAAAGGATGTCTCCGCTTCCTTGCCGCCGCTGCTGCAGTAAAACGCACGGAGCCCGAGATTCTGAGATTTGGCCTTTGGAAAGTCTGCCCGTTAATGAGAAAAACATTATGTGCTCAGCGGTGCTTGGCGGCGTTTGTCATCTCTGCAAGTCAAAACACACAAACTGAGTACCTAGAGGGGGCTCTGCCAGTAGACATTTTAATTGTGCAAAGAGCATGTGACTTGGGGCGTATGCACATCACTGATGTTGAATTTAGGGCCCTGGGCCAAGTGGATTTTAAAAAGGCAGGGTTTATGGTACCTGCCCCTCCCTCTGACGGAGGGGACCGCCTACGTGAAGACTGACATATTATCAGGCATGTGTCAGAAGATGCATGGGTTTAAAGACAGGGATGAGCAGGACGCTGGTTGTTATCTGAGTCCTTGAACTCAATGTGTATTTATTGAGTGTGTACTGTGTACTGGGCTTTGCGGGGAACACATGAAGGTAGAGCCTCAAAGCACCTGATGGGGTGAGTGGGAATGCATTGGTGGTGGCGTTTGGGATGCGCCACCCCAAAATATGGCACCTTGGCACGTCACGTATTTTAATCCAAAAGAGTGTGAGAAAATAGCACAAGCAAGAAGGTCACTCTGACCTTGTGGGTTTGTTTGTCTTTTCCAGAAATGGGTCCTAGGACTCCCATGGGGGAGGTGCCATTCATTGCGTGGAAGAGACGACCATCCTTATCCTGGAGATAAGGGGTCATGGAGAGAGAATCTCAACACGCAGGCCATGCCAGTTTCCCCCATATGCCCCATGTCCCTCACACCCCTTAAGCTGTCCACCTGCTTCTCCCCAAATCCAGCACCAAACACCTGTGTCTTCCTCTCCTTACGAAGGTGCCCATGTCTCATAAAATGCACGCTCTGTACATCTCTGTGCATCTCTCCTGCCCATGTGTCTTGCGAGGTTAACTTTCAGATGCACACAGGGACGTGTGTGAGAACCTCAAGGAACACTTTTTCATCCCATACAATGGTCACCTGAGAGCTTTGAGATACATCAATATCTGGTCCTGCCCAGGGATTCTTGACTGCATTGCTCTAGGGTGCTGCCCGCACTGCATATTTCCACAAACTCTCCTGGCGATACTATAGACCGTGTGTCACAGTTGAGATCCTCCAACCCCACGGAGTAGAAGTGTCCCCAGAGCCGGGCACAGAGGGGTGTCTTTCTCTGCCTCAGTTTTCCCATCTTCAAGTGTGGATTCTGTAAGGGGAGCCATGTGTGGAAGAGTTTGGTACATAGGATATGCCATTCAACACATGCTCTTGTTACAGCCGCCATATTGGTTGGTTGCGATCAGAAGGACTTTCCATGGTGAGGAAGTTTGCTCCCAACAGGCCACGCAGATGTGGGTATAGAGCAGCACAGCATCACTCTGGGAGAGGGCTGGGGGAGAAAGAGCATGGAGGTGTGCGGGCATACTTTGTAAGATTGGTGTGCCATCTTGGGTGGCAATGACATGACATGGAGCAGTTCACGTTGAGTAAAGTTAGAGGGCAAAGCAGGGCCAGCTAACAGAGATTCAAGACGTGATTTCTAAGAGACTAGAAATGTGGCAACACCAGAAAGGAGACTGGTAAGATGATATGGGATGAGCTCCCTGGACATCCTGAAAGTAGAGACTTATAAGAATTCACATTGATAGAAGGAACCAGTCTATGGTTGAGTTAAGACCATTGGGTAGTTTTCAGGTAATGCCGTGAGACCAAAGACCAACATGAGGCCTGATTTTCAGAACGTAGACAAAATTGGGATTACTGTTGTTGAAATCACTGGAATCTAGACAGCAGAAAAATAAATAACTAGTCATTATGAGATCTGAGAACAGATTTCCTTGCATAAAGATGAAAGGAATATAGAAACCAGGAACCAGTAAATGGGGCAAAAGATTGTGAAAAAAATAAGTAACGGTAATAGGAAAAGTGCCCATATGATGGAAATACAAAAAAAAAAAAAAAAAAGCACAAAATGCAAAACATATTAAAGGGTCATGCCATCATTGTGGCAAAATATAAAATGCCTGGGAGTGAATTTTATAAGAAACGTTCTGGAGCTTTTGAAACAGAGACTCTGAAAAGCTTTACTGACACACATAAAAGAATATTTAAACGGAGAAGCATGTTGCCATCCTGGTTGTAAAGGTTTAATATTATATAAATAGATCAATATTTCTCGAATTTAAATATAGGCTTAATCCTTCCAGGAATTTGTTGGGGTTTTTTTTTTGTTTTTTTTTTTAAGTTTAGAAGGAGGAGAGTGATCTCAACATGTTTCCGCGAGGATAAGTTGGTGAAAACCTGTCGCCATTTCTGAAGAAGAGTGAACAGAGGGAGCATACATTAGCAGACAATAAAACCCTTTATAAAGACATAATAAATGAAAGCAGTAAGGCGCTGGCACGTGAATAGACAGATCAGTGACAATGAAGAAATATACCAAGAGTTTATGATGTGACAAAAGTGGTTATTCTAATTCATATTAAAAAAATTCAAGGGGCGCCTGGGCGGCTCAGTTGGTTAAACGTCCGACTCTTGATTTTGGCTCAGGTCGGGTTGTCAGGGGCATGAGTTCAAGCCCTGCACTGGGCTCCTTGCTGAGCATTTTTTTTTTCTAAATAATTCAAGACTTCTGTGTGTTGCAAAGTCTATGCAAAATTAAAGGAGGACGTGAGGAAACGCGCAGAAAATACATCATATGCCCAAAATGTCACTAATACAAAAAGGATCATCGCAAATCACAGATGAAGTTTTTCAATAGGAAAGAGCCAAAGGACGTGACACAAAATAAAAAAAAATGAAAATCAAAAGAAAATGTCTGACTTTGTTGAAACGCTAGAGAAATACCGCCTTTAAGACAACCCAACCCCATTGCAGTCACGCTTTTCCCCAAAATGACACCACTCTGCACATGCTCTGAGGAAGGCGGTATACAATTAGGACCATCTTTTGGGCAAGAGCGTAAAAGTTGGCTAACGAGAGGCCTTAAAAATATCACCCAACCCTCGGATCCAAGAATTGCAAGTCTACGTACTAAGGGCTGTGAAGACAAAACAAAAACAGCGACAAGAATGCAGCAACATCGTGTAAAGGCCAAAATCTGAGGAGCTATGGATGTTTCCGTATGATCTCCCGTATCTTTGACGAGTCTCACCGGGAGAATGGGTTAAAAAAAAGTAGAATTTTAAGGAATGACAAAGTCTACTGCTCCAAGGAGTCGTGAGTTTGCACACGGGATCCCAATTGACCCACTCATGACTGGGTTTGATGACTGATTGGTATGAGCCAAGATGGACGGAAATGCCAGCAGAAGACGGAGGAGAGCACATCCCAGGGTGGACAGCAAATGCACCTGAGATCTCTGGGAGCAGGGGTCTCCCAGTCTTGCTCCGACTTGACGTCAAAAGCGTCATAGTTGGCGTTGGAGCATCTGCCATGGACGGAAGTGTCATCAGCAGACCTTTTTTCTGGACTCACGGGCAGAAGAAAGATGAGTTCCACGAGCGCCTATTGATAGTAAAGGTGTGTTCTACTCACCATGCTGGGATGGAGGGGCCAAGGAGGAGAACATCACTGCCCCACTTTCTAAGAACCAAAATGGCGGTGGGAGAGAAGCTGGTGGGCAACTAAGGAGGCACAAGAAAACCGAGGGGGAAGGGAAGATGGAAGGCGAGAATTCTCATCAGACCTGCGGAAGGAGAGAGGTGAAGAAGCCCCCATCCAGCATCCAGTGGACACTGTTCTTAGGAATATGGACATGGAAATTCACATCCTATTCCTATGGAGATTCATAGTTACTACAGCCAAGTGTGCCTCCACGAAACGCTTGGACACATCATTTTTAAAAAGATTGAATGGAGCCAAAAAAAAAAAAAAAAAAAAAAAAGATTGAATGGAGCCTGATAACCTCCCTCGTCCAGGCCGGCTGTCCCGCCCCACCGTGTCTGCAGAGAAGCATGTTGTGTCTGTGGACATGGCAGTGGGGGAAGCGTCGGATGCCTCCAGAGTCTCCACACGTCCTGGAAAACATCTTTTCTTCTTTTTAATTTTTTTTCAATTTTTAATTTTTATTTTTTTATTTTTTATTTTTTTTAGCTGGCCATGCCCTACCAGAGGCAAGGGGAAATGCAATTAAAACAAGAACATATTTCTGAAGGCGGTTTTTGGAATTTTCAAGGGTGACCTCGGCGTGGACCATAAATATAAAATTCATGTGTGCTTGGCTTCCTGCCTGTAATTACCGATCAGAAGGTTCACAATTTACGAAGCAAGAAACGGCATGATGGGTAGGACCTGGCTTGCTGCCCCTCGCCCAGAAACATGCACAGGATGGAGATCTGTGATCCAATGGCCAAGACCAACACCATATGGAGCCCGGGTACACTTTTAATTGCGTTGCAAGATGGTTGGGCTTTGTTGTTGTTGTTTTATTAATTTGGGGGGTCAAATAACCCCTTTCTCCTCAGGTGCTGAGGTTGGGGCACCCGCAATGGTGCAGGAAGCACGGCAAAGAAGCAACACAAGGACACGCCCCACATAATTCTCAAGGTGACCTCGTATGACCTGAGGGAAGCCCCGTTGGGTATTTCCAGACCCGAGGTGGAGAGACCACTTATACTTGGTCATTATCAGCATGTTCGTTCGACAACCCTGCCCTTCCTCCCCAGAAGTTCAAGTTCTCCGGGAGGGGAGGCGCACGGAGGGTGTGGGGGGGGGGAGTTGGATAGATGATCCCAAGACTCTGTTTCCTTGTCTTGCAAACTCTTCCAGAAAAGATTTAATGGCCCAAGGTCCTGTCCAAGAATGTCTGCATCTTCGCTAGTCGCTGAGGATGCTGGTTGTGTCCACCTTCTATCATTTTCTCCGGGTGGATGTGGTCATGCTCTCAAGTTCCTCCTCGGGCTCCAGACATGTTGGGTCGTGCGCTCCATTTCCACGTCCAAAGGGCAGGACAGGGACATCGTCGTCTCCCCACATCGAGAGCCAGGAAACAGCGGGAAAAGGTCTCCACGCGCGCGCGCAAGCCAGCCGTCGCTAACGTCTTTCAAAGGGTCGCCGACGGTCTGGCAAATCAACGTAATTCTAATGGATGTTTCTGTCTGCTCGACAAATAAGGCTGAGCCATGTGTTCCACATTTTTTTCTCCCCTCTTTTCCTCTGCATATAATTTTTAAACTTCTTTTTTTTTTTTCTTCTTCTTTTCTTGGCTTAGTTGTTGAGACAGAGCTAAATCAAACTAATTCTAGAGGAGTACAAATTCTGGGTTAATCGGAATCCGTGCTTGTTAAGATAAAGAGTGTGCAACATCTGGTCTTGATTTGCAGGGAAGCCCTTTGGAGAGGGCTGTGCTCTGGGGTAGCTGTGTTGTTGGTGCCATCTGGTGTAGCCTGGGGCGTGCAGAGCCCACAACCCTGGAGGGTGGGAGCAAAAGTGAGCCCAGGTCTCCCCGAAACCCCCATGGGGTGCATCGGAGCAGCTGGGGCAACACTGAGCATCACCCCCTCCCAGGACCTGTGGTTGCCAATGCCCTTAGTGGGCAGCCTGCAGGACCAGCCTCCTGTTGCTCACACCTTGGTTTCCGACAGCGAAGGACAAGGCTCATTGGCCAGCTTCCTGGTCTCCCGTTGAGATCTCAACGATGAAACCAGACGGTCTTCAGAAGAAAGCCCCAAAACGCAAATCTTTCGGCTTTGACTGAGCGATCCGACAGACAAGCGTAGAAGGCGAGTGTCTTCACCCGTGTGCACACAGCTCCAATTTTGTAAGACGTTGCCCAGCTCAAGGGTTTATGGCATCATGTCATGAGACCCTTGTCCCACTCCTAGAGATGCCGGATTTATTCCGAGTTCTCACTCTGAAAATTGAATCCTGGTGCGTCCACTTTTGCTACGAAGAGCCGTCTACCTGAGCCGTGCCCACCCCCCGCCCCCCGTGCGTGGGGGGAAGGGTTGGCGAGATGTCTGCCGCCAGTCTGCACATGCGGGCATGCTGTTTCAGGAAACGCGCCGGGTTTTAAGACTCGGCCTTTGTCGGCCTCTGTTCTCTCCTCGGCGAAGTAAATTAGCGGAGGATGTTTCTAATATTTCCTCGGCCGTAATGATCCACTGAGCTCGTTAATAGAGAGCGAGGGTCTCGTAACTCACTCACTGATCAAGTGTAAATTGAAATCTTTAAAGTCTCGGCTTGTTCATTAGAAAAATAGCCTACGTCACTCGCCGTTCCCGGGACAACATGATAGATTGCCTAACAAGCAATTAATAGGTTCATAAGTTATCTGACGAATCGATTTTTAAGCTGGACTCTGTCCATTACTTTAGCCATCCAGATATCTGATTAGGATCGAGCGTTCAATGTCAAATGAATTCCGATGGATCGTCGCGGCAGGTGGAGAAACCGGCCCATGGACACCAGCTACGGCAGCACGCGGGGATGCCCACTCTGTCACGCAGGTGGACACTCTGGGTTGGCGTTTCTGGCCAGGAAACTTCAAGGTTGGGTCATCTCTCCCGGGACAGGGACTAAGGTGAGGCATTTACGTGGGGCAGAAAATTTAGGGGGAATCCCAAAAACTAGGCTGTGGGAATAAATAATATTTAAATGCATTGATTCTAAATAATAATAATCGACATGAATGCAATAAAAATAAAAAAAATTCGTAATAAGCAGATAGCAACACTCTAACTAAAGACAGGATCTTTATAGGTAAAGACAGGATCTCTACACATAAAGACAGGATCTGTACAGGTAAAGGCAAGATCTATACAGGTAAAGACAGGGTCTCTATAGGTAAAGACAGGATCTCTACAGGTAGAGATGGGTTCTCTTTAGGTAGAGACAGGATCTGTACAGGTAAAGACGGGATCTGTACAGGTAAAGGCAAGATCTATACAGGTAAAGACAGGGTCTCTATAGGTAAAGACAGGATCTCTACAGGTAGAGATGGGTTCTCTTTAGGTAGAGACAGGATCTGTACAGGTAAAGACGGGATCTGTACAGGTAAACACAGGATCTGTACAAGTAAACACAGGGTCTCTACAGGTAAAGACAGGATCTCTACAGGTAGAGATGGGTTCTCTTTAGGTAGAGACAGGATCTGTATAGGTAAAGACGGGATCTGTACAGGTAAACACAGGATCTGTACAAGTAAACACAGGGTCTCTACAGGTAAAGACAGGATCTGTACAGGTAAAGACAGAGTCTGTACAGGTAAAGATAGGATCTCTACAGGTAAACACAGGATCTGTACAGGTAAAGACAGGGTCTCTATAGGTAAAGACAGGACCTCCACAGGTAAAGACAGGATCTCTACAGGTAAACATGGGATTTGTACAGGTAAACACAGGGTCTCTACAGGTAAAGACAGGATCTGTACAGGTAAAGACAGGGTCTGTACAGGTAAAGATAGGATCTCTACAGGTAAACACGGGATTTGTACAGGTAAACACAGGGTCTCTACAGGTAAAGACGGGTTCTCTACAGATAAACACAGGATCTTTACAGGTAATGACAAGATCTTTACAGGTAAAGCCAGATGACAGGGACCTGACAAGTTCTACCGGAGGTTCAGGAGAGATGAAACGTCCTCCTCTTGTTTTTTAAAGACAAGACGAGTGAGCGTCTCGCTCAGCCCACCCTTATCTCACCCCTGGTAGGGCAACGGACCCATAAATAAGTCACTCACGTCCTCCAGGATCACAGTAAAATGACTGTCACTTTCAAACCATGTTCTCTGGTTTCTTTTCTTGTTTCAAACCCGTGAAACTATTTTGGAACAAACATCCAAGGGGGGAAATGCAGGTCATAAAAGTAATTTTTCTTTAACGCGGTAGAAACAGTTAACCGGGGATCAGCCTCTTCACAAATGTTTAAGTGTCCAATATAGTATGATTACCACGAAGCACGATGATGTGCGGTAGGTGTCTAGAAATTATTCATCTTGCGTAATCGAGACTTTGCACTTTGTGGATGAGCATCTCCCTGTTAAGTGGAATCATGCAGGATTTGTCCTGTGGCTGGCTGATTTCACGAAGCACGGTGACTTCCAGGTTCATGCATGCTGGCACACAGACCAGATTTCCTTAGTTTTTAAGGCCAAACACTATTTCATTTTTTGAATTTTATCGCACATGGTGGATGGCTCGTGCAAGGGAGGCTGCTTCTCTACAAGAGTTTGGTGAGGTATACCAGATGTCCCATTTCCCCGATCCTGATATCTATCCATCTTTGTGATGATTTTATGACTTAATATATTTTCTGGTGTCTTTACAACTTTTATATCAGTTTGGAGGAGACACCAGATGTGCCATTTCCGTCACCTCCATGTTCCTCCATCCCTGTGACAATTTTATGATTTAATACTCTCTCTTGTGTCTTCACAACTCTTCCAGTAGACTTGGCTTTATGCTGTGATGTCGGAGCACAAGGACACACAGATCCCCCACCCTATGTCTGTCCTGTCATGAGGTGTCCCAGGAAGAGAGATCCTACACCCACTAGCAGTCGCTCCATCCATTTATATAAAATATCCCCCCCCCCCGCCCCTTGCCTTGCTCTTCCCAGGATCTTCCTTCTTCTCTGATCTTCAATTAGGATTCTGGCCCCAGGAATCCCTTGCATCGTGCCTTCAGTCTGGAAGGTTACAGGCTCCAGGCTCCACCAGCCCTATGACAATCTACCACAGACCCTTTAACGCAGCGATGGATTGTACAAAACCTCCATGGCGGGGGTTCACTGTATGCCTTTATATTTCTTTATTGTGATAAAAATATAGGCAGCATAAAATTCAGTATTTTGCCCATTTTTAAGTGCGCAGCCGTGTGTCACTGAGCACATTCACACCGTTGTGCAACCATCCCCACCATCCATCTCCAGAAATTTCCATCTCTCCAAACTGAAGTTCTGTCCCCATAGAACACGCATTCTCTGTCCCCGACCACCATCTACTCTGGGTCTCTATGGACGGGACTCCTCTGGGGACTCCATATACATGGAATCACACAGGATCTGTCCTTCTGTGTCTGGTTTATATCACCCAGCATGTCCTTGAGGTCCATCCACGTCATAGCAGGTGCACAACATCCTTCCTCTTCAAGTCTGTGTCCTATTCCACTGTGTGCATGGCCCACCTTCTCCATCCTTCCCTCTGTGGATGGATACATGGATTTGTACCTCTTGGTTGCTGTGAGTAGTGATGCTATATGGACATGTGTGTTCAAGCATGGTCTGTTTTCACGGGATAATTTGAGGAGATTAAAAAAAAAACATGTTTCCACAGTATTAAAAGGGTGGAAAGCAGCTTATGAGACAACACGGTGCAATCGTGCACATGGTCATTACCAGCATCCTTGGAGCAAAGCCCAGAACAAACACAACAGGTATGAGTGATTATGGTGACAGGTGGGAATAGGGATGGTGTCATCTGCTCCTTCCACATCCCCGTGTTGGCCGATGTTTCTTTCATAAGCACAATCATGAGGCAAGAAGTATTTTTTAATAAGACAGTTGACTTATTGACAATTGACTCTGAGAGCAGCAGTTGACATGCACCATAACACATAATTCTGTTTATACCAGGATCTGAAACAGTAGGGACTTCCCTTATTTCCCTCCAGGACATAACCGCCTCTTTCTGGGCAGGACCCTTATGAGACACATCTTGTATCTTTTGTACCAGAGAGATTTTGTTTTTAAAATCACCCAAACTCTACGTAAAGTCAAAAAAATTAATAAATCATGCCAGAGAGGCAGACACTGGAGCTTGTGCCTTCAAAAGGGAATTCGGGGCACATGTTCTAAACGTGCACGTTATCGTTGCTCGGGAGGAACATGCCCGTAAGCTCTGTGTGTGGCATCAGCTCGTCTTGGTTTCTTCCACGTGGGGATGTCGTCCTGTGTCCACCTGCAGAAGGAAGAGCATCCTTGCCTCCATCTCTTTGAGGCTCATGCTCTCCCGCTGAGGGCAGGTGCACCAAATCCCCGGGCCCTGCTTCCCGGTCGGGATCTGTGGTGTCGCCCGCAGGAGAAGCAGGTCACCCCTTCCCACCTTGAACAAACGGCCCTCCTGCCTCCAAGTCAACACAACCACCACCACCTGTGGACATTGCGAGCCCATCTCCATCCTGAGGGCCTTTCTAAGCCCAAGAACCAGTCAACGTGCCCCGATACTCGGCAGCCAGTGTAGACACACAGACCACACTTGACTGTGCTGATCAACAACATTCTCCCAAGGCAAACATGGAAACTCATTATTTTATTAAAAAAAAAAAATCAGTCCTGATTCCAAAGGGAAAAAGCACTTTGGAAAGGCAGCAGCATTCAGCATCCGTTCTCGTCGTACATGGTATACGCGTGTGGCGCCATGAATGTGACTTTGTGGGGTCACCTATGCGAGGGCAGCCATGAGCTCTTGTAGACTTTCAGGGCGTCCCAAGTGCATGAGTCACGTCAGGATCTGCCGTGTTGCCAAGGTGATCAGACCCCGAGGGGAGGTCCAGGCTTTGCAGAAATCGGGCACGAATGGATTTTTTGCAGGCCGCGCCGGGATGCGGTCAACCACCCCAAGGGTCGGATGTCCGCTGACCACAGGCCAACACAGGGAAGGTCCTGGATGGCGCTGCACTGGCTCGGCCACTCGGAACCAGCGAGCGGGGAGGATGTGGGGCCTCAGATGGCACAAATTAATGCCTGCACACGGCCCGGCTGTGAGGTAGGTAGAGCAGTGGGCGGTCCGGCGGCACTGCCAGTTTTCCTTTGGACCACGGAGACGCAGAGAGGCTCCGTCAGGCCACACAGCGAGCCTGCTGGAAGGGCCATAAAACTCAGGAATCCGCCAATCCCCATCCCATACTTTGGCAACGGGATTTTATGGAGATGACTAAGCCCCCCCGGTTGGAGCACATGGGAAGTGTGTTGAAACGGGAACGCGCCCGGGTCTCCGAGTTAATGATTTAACTGCGTGACTCACGGTTTCCACAGTCCAGTAACCGTGTGTGTGGGGCTTGCCCTGCGCGTCTGCACGGCGGCAGACAATAGGCCGATTTATACGAGGTCCCATCGCACGGTGCACAGAAACCCACGGTGCACACTGGGTCATTCGGGGCAGAGTCGGAGCTCGATGTTGGGAACGAGCGCCCACCGCGGGGAGAGCGGACTGTGCTGACCCGCGGCCGGGCATCTTTGTGCATGTTTCTGTCCCCCAACGGGGCGGCCCTAGAGTCCGGGCAGGTGGTGAGGCGGGATCCCACACCGGTTATACGTAGTGCCCCCCACTCCAGAAGCACAAATGCATAGGATTTCTCCGTGCAGACGTCCGATGGTCCACATGCAACAGCTACCGGACATCGGTGCGGGTTCTTTACAGCGGGCGACCTCAGTCCGCGCCGTCCATGCAGGTGCGCGCAGCATGGAGCATCCCCGGGGCAGCCTGCACGGTCCTCCGTCCACTGTTTGGAGGCGGACAGATCTGCGTGCAGTTTGCATTTTACAAAAAGAACAGAAAGCGAAGCGAGGACGGAATTCGAGGCTTTGATGCCTGCCGGATCCGCGTTTTATAAGCCGGAATGTTTAATATTAAAAGTCAGAGCGCGCCGGAGGACACGCGGGGTGCCAGCGCCCGGCCGGACCGACAGGAATGAGCTCGTAAAACGCTCCGCGATTCTCACAGCGGCGTTGCCAGGTCAGTGTGCTTGGGGTGCAAGTGGAGGAACCCCGAAACGGGGGACCCCGGGGAGGGGGGGTCCCAGGGCCTGAGGTCGGCGGCAGACGATGCACACGGGTCTCACTTGTTTGGCACGTGGTGTACGTCCAACTTCAGGGCGGGTGACGGTGTTTGGTCCTGGGAACTGAGTGTGCCTGGGGAGACAGGTGCGCCTGGGGTGCGTGTGGACCCCGTGCCCCATTCCCCTCCACGTGCTGCTTCTCTCCACCTACCTCTGTAATAAACCCGTATGCGACCGGCCGTGCCCCCCTCCGTCTGCGTCACGCTTGCACGTAGCCGAAGCCAACGAATGGGTCCATTTATAGCTGGTGCATCGCGTCACCAAACCCCAGAAATGGGTCCATTCATAGCCGGCACGTCTTAAGCGCCCCCGGCGTGTGCAGCGGGCAGCAGGTGCATGGCCTCGAGTCCTCGCCCGGGCGGCCTGTGAGGTCTCCGGCTACTACCGGCCAGAATGCATCTGGGGGACACTGGGTCGTGCCCATCCTGACCTGGGGAATCGCGTCCCGGGAAGATTTGGGGTCATGCATGCTGCATGTAGAGAAGAAACATGGACCCCGAAGCTACGTCTATTCAGGTGTCGTACCCGCTGCCCTGCGTGTGTCCTATTCCACACTGTGCACTTGTGCCGGGAAACGCGGTTTGGCGGGGAGGGTCGTGACCTACATGTGACATGGGGGGTGGGGGCCCTTCGTCCCGCCTGTGGGCACCTGCAGGCTGGTTCCCCTTGAGGCCTCTGCTCTGCGGGTGTAGATACCGTGTCCTCATGAGGTCGTCCCTCTGGGCATGTCTGTGACCTCATCCCTTCTTCTTTCGGGAACCCAGTCCTATGGGATCAGAGCGCAGCCTCCTGATTTCAGCTCAGCCCAAGTCCACATGCAATCCCATTGTAAGCGTGCAGGCTGCAACCGGTGACTTTTGGGGGGGACACCCTTGAGCCCTCCACACAGCGTCTCCGTACACGCCCTTCCTCCCGAGCTCAGCCGCGCAGCCCCGCACTGACCGCCATGGCTCCACATCGTGCAGTGAGTGAGGGACACTGGTCCTCTGTCCTTCTGACCGCTCTAGGTGTCCCCTGTCCCACTGAGCGCTCTAGGGGTCCCCTGTCCTCCTGACCACTCTGGGGATCCACAGTCCTTCTGACCTCTCCAGAGGTCCCCAGTCCACTGACCCCTCTGGGTGTCCCCTGTCCCCCTGACCTCTCCAGAAGCCCCTGGTCCCACTGACTGCTCTGGGGGGTCCCCTATCCCCCTGAACTCTTTGGAATGCCCTGTCCCACTGTCCGCTCTGGGGAGTCCCCTGTCCCAGTTATTGCTCCAGGGGTCGCCTGTCCCCCGACCACTCTGGGGGTCCCTGGTCCACTGACCGCTCCGGAGGACCCCTGTCCCCCTGATCTCTCCAGGTGTCCCCTGTCCCCCTGACCTCTCGAGGTCCCTGGTCCCACTGACTGCTCCAGAGGGCCCCCTGTCCCCCGACCACTCTGGGGGTCCCTGGTCCACTGACTGCTCTGGAGGTCCCCTGTCCCCCTGACCACTCTGGGGGTCCCCGGTCCACTGACCTCTCCAGAGGTCCCTGGTCCCACTGACCACTCTGGAGGTCCCTGCTCCCACAGACCGTTCCAGGGGTCCCCTGTCCCCCAGACCTCTCTGGAGGTTCCTGGTCCCACTGACCACTCCGGGGGGTCCCCAGTCCCCCTGACCACTCTGGGGGTCCCTGGTCCACTGACCTCTCCAGAGGTCCCTGGTCCCACTGACCGCTCCAGGTGTCCCCTGTCCCCCTGACCTCTCCGGGGATCCCCTGTCCCCCTGACCTCTCTGGAGGTCCCCGGTCCACTGACCTCTCTGGGTGTCCCCTGTCCCACTGACTGCTCCAGGGGGATCCCCTGTCCCCCTGAACTCTTTGGGAATGCCCTGTCCCACTGTCCACTCTGGGGAGTCCCCTGTCCCAGTTATTGCTCCAGGGGTCCCCTGTCCCCCGACCACTCTGGGGGTGCGCTCCAGAGGTCCCCCGTCCCCTGATGCTCTGACGGCTCCCTGTCCCCCTGGTCGCTCCACAGCTCCGCACCGACCTGACACTCTTCCCTCCGCACACGCACACCTGCAGCCCGTCCGCGTGTGCCGTGAGCATCTCAGCATCCCCGGCGGATCTCGGGGTGCGACTCCCCCAGGATCTGCCGCGCTGACTACATCAGCGGTCCTGTGATCACCGCACGAGCGGTCGTGGCGGGACGGGCGTCAGGCATGATCAAACGGCGCTGCTGCCGGCGTTGACAGGTGAGTGGCCCGGCTGCCCCTCGGAGCCTTACCTCAGCAGCAGGAGGGGCGGAGCAGAGCCGGCTCGGGCGCCTTCCGGAGGCGGTTACCAGGGCAACCGGAGGAGCCCTGGAGATGCTCCGGGACCGGGCGCTCGGATGCACGTGGACGCCCATACTAATCAGGGACGGGGGGCGCTGGACACTAGTCGAGAGCGCCGTCCACGGACGCGGCGCCCCGGACACGCCTGGTGACGACCGTTCACCGTGGACACGGCCCCGATGGCCTCGGCGACCCAGGAGGAGCAGCATGGATGTTTGGCTGGATGCGCGTCCGTGTCAATCACTCTCTGATCTGTGGGGAAAACACTTTATTTCTGACGCGCGGCGTGAGGCTTGGAAAGAGCAGAGTGTTGAGGCGTCGGTCCCAGGGACCTGTCACGTCCTAGCACCTGGTGACCCCACACCCGGGATGACTTCCTGGACGACCCCCCCATCCCCCCGTTCGTTGCATTAACTGTCGCCTCAGAGGATAGAGTGATGGCGGATTTTATGTCGAAATGACCCGTGACTTAGTGAACTCAGCAAGCAACCTGCCCCTCCCATGGGGTGGGTGGGCCTCGTCCGATCAGTCGACGATCTACATAGAACCCAAAGGCAGAAAAAGAAAGTATCCAGTGCCTCCCTGCCCTGAGTGGCCCTGTCTACTCAGTTGGTCTGCACAGAACACAAGGGCAGAGGAACAGAGTATTCAGTGTCTTCCTCTTCTGGGTGGGCCCCATCTAATCAGTTGACGATCTACATAGAACCCAAGGGCAGAGGAAGGGAATGTTCAGCGTCTGCTTGCGTTGGGTGGGCCTCTTCTAATCAGTTGATAATCTGCATGCCCCTGTCATGGCTGCTCCCTGTCCTTGGGCATCCATGCTCCTGGTGTTCAGGTCATCAGGTTAGGACCAACGCTACACCATGGGGCCTCGTGGTCTCCAGCTGACCATCAGGACACGGAGATGAGGAGTCTGTTCCTACATATCTGTCTGCTCATCTCACAATCTCTGTCTCTCCATCCTTCTCTTGGTCTATGACCACATCCTACGGGCTCCATCCCTTCTCATAACAAACATGCTTGTCCATCCAGGCAGTGTCGCCAACCCCAAATAGGCCCTGAGTCCCTATAAGTTCCTCTTGTGACATCTTGGTCCTTCCTGGCAAAGGGAACAGGCAGCGTGATGTGTTTTGTGCCTGGCTTCTGACACCATATCCGTCCATGTGCAAAGATCGATGATGATGATTGATGGTTGACTTTATCACACACGCAGTGGCATGTGGCTGTTGATCATTTTTCACCGATGTGGGGTGTCCCGTGACGAGCATGCAGCAAAGTATATCACCCACATTACCAAGGATGAATGGGTGGTGTTCTCGCCCTTGGGATGAAGGATCAGGACTAGAGGCAGCCATTAGGATGAGGCATTGGGATGCAATGGCCAGCTGTTGGGATGAAGGATCAGGATGCAAAAGGCAGCCACCATTGGGATGAGGGATTGGGACTCCATGGGAAGCCATTGGGATGAGGGATCAAGATGTGATAGGAAGCCATTGGGATGAGGGATCAGGATACCATGGACAACCAAAGGGATGAGGGATAACAATGTGATGGCCAGCTGTTGGGATGAGGGATCAGGACACAAAGGGCAACCATTGGGATGAGGGATTGGGATGCAATGGCCAGCTGTTGCGATGAGGGATCAGGATGCAAAGGACAGCCATTGAGATGAGGGATCAGGATGCCATGGGTAGCTGTTGGGATGAGGGATCGGGATGCGATGGCAGTCATTGGGATGAGGAAATGGGATGCCATGGGAAGGCATTAGGATGAGGGATCAGGATGCGGTGGGCAGCTGGTTGGGATGAGGGATCAGGACTCAAGGGGCAGCCATTGGGATGAGGGATCAGGATGCCATGGGCAGTCATTGGGATGAGGGATCAGGATGCAGTGGGCAGCTGGTTGGGATGAGGGATCAGGATGCCATGGACAACCAAAGGGATGAGGGATGACAATGCGATGGCCAGGTGTTGGGATGAGGGATCAGGATGCCATGGACAGCCATAGGGATGAGGGATCAGGAGGCAATAGGCAGTCATCGGGACGAGGGATCAGGATGCAAGGGCAATCGAGAGCCTGTAACTCGGTGCTGGCTCCTTGCGCCGTGTAGCTTTTCCTTTTACAAGACGTCTCCCCAGATTTTTCTCTTCCTCCTTGCGCTCTGTCCCAACGTGTCCTACAACATTCCTGGTCCTTCCGCAGGGAACACTTGATGGCCTGAGATGAACAGAGAGGTCGCGCACTGCACCATGTAGGCTGGCCGGGAAGGCGTGCATGGGTAGCCCTGGGAGTCCATGTCCAGCAGGCAGTCGCACATTTAGGGCCACTTGTTCTCTTTCCAAGGGGAGTGCATTACGCACGTGGGGTTTGGTTCTGCGCGGAGCGCAGGAGTGCAGTGGGCGGCCCTGGTGGGCTAGCAGGCCCCGCGCTTCCAGGGCACTGCCGACAAGCGCGCATCCCCTAATTACCCGGGGTTCATCTCCAGGCGGAGGTGCCGGAGAGCACTCCCTCCGGAGCACCGGTAATCTATGGAGATGTAAGCTAATTACTTAATCACTTGCATTTGTAAATTGCATTATTGGAAAAGAAATTACTTCCGTGATCGAATTACAGATATTTATCTGCTAATAGCTCTGATTAACTGGTGATGCTAATCTGTCATTTTGAAAGCTAATATTAACAGCATCAATCTCACCGGAAAATAAGCAGTTTATGGGAAATAAAACTGGGGTCTGTTGAAAGTGAGGGGCGCCGACATGCTGGGTCTAGGGGTGTTCGGAGGTTAGTCGTGTTGCCCCATTGGGGGGTCACAAAATGCCCCTAAAGGCCGCAGGTCAAACGCCGCGTTTGACCGGCACGCCAGGGAATGATTTGTTACCGGAAAGTTCCAAAGGCTCCAGGAAAAGGACTCCTGCCCCCTTTGAGACTCATCCTTAACCTTTCCCCGTGGATCTTCTCCATAAAACGTGTCGGCTGAAATTCCAAAAGAGGAAGCGTTGATGCGCGGGGCAGACCCTTGGTGGGTGCAGTGGGTTCCCACTCCCGCTAAATAATATATATTTATTTATTTATTTTTAAAATTTTATTTATTTATGATAGTCACAGAGAGAGAGAGAGAGAGAGAGAGGCAGAGACACAGGCAGAGGGAGAAGCAGGCTCCATGCACCGGGAGCCCGACATGGGATTCGATCATGGGTCTCCAGGATCGCGCCCTGGGCCAAAGGCAGGCGCCAAACCACTGCGCCACCCAGGGATCCCCCACTCCCGCTAAATAAATGTTCTTGAACGCTCTTGTCTTTGATGCAAATGCGTAAAGGAAACATGGTGGCCAATCGGCAGCGCTCTGGTTCCAAATGGGGGGAAACGATGGCGAGAATGGGATTTCCAACACACCTGGCCCAGGCCGCATACCCTGGTCACATGGATTCCCCGAAGGCAACGCTGGCATTTTCACAGAGGTTGCTTCATGGTTCGTCCTGCATCCCGGGTTGACGAGAGTTCCCGGACCCTCTGTGACATTTATGTGACATGAAGACTCCAAGACTCTGACAAACCCACGACGCGCCAACCAAGCTAAACTCTACGCACTAGGCGCAGCTGCTCCAAATTCGTGCTGCATCCATGCCCTTGGCATATTTTTTTGGTCATTTTTTTGATCCTACCCCAGTTTTCTTGACGTCTAACGGACAAAAAATTGTGCGACCGATCCAAATTCATGTTGTGTGCACACACCTAGCATATTTTTCCTTTTTTAAAAAATTTTTTTCCTTTTTAAACATTTTTTTCACCTCTCCCACCCCATCTTTCTTGAAATCTAATGGACGGGGGAAATTTGTGAGCATTTAGTTGTGCCGATGAGTGCAAGCGATGGACGGGAGTGTTAAATTCCTATATTGCATCCCTGGAATTAACATAATAACACTGTGTGTTCACTAAGTGGGATTTAAATACGAGTGTTTTAAAAATCGTGCAGATTTCAGGTGCACAATGTCCATCTATGTCGCGATCACTGCGGTCAAAAGAATGAGGCTCACGTGGGTACCATTTTGTAGGGTCCTCTTACACACTTCCCAGTGTTAACTACCACTACCATCCCCGTACATGATGTTTCTGGAACTTGAGAATCTGGCAAAATGGAAACTTTGTACTATTTAACCAATATGGCCCATTTCCTCCACCCCAGCCCCTGGGAACCTCCTAAGTCTCCGTTTCTATGAGTTTGACTCTTTTAGATTTGGTATCTGGGTGATAGCAGGTGGTGTGTGTCTTTCTGCGACTGGCTTAATTCAATTAGGATCACGACACCCAGCTCATTCACGTTGTTGAAAATGGTAGGATTTCCTTTTTTTTTTTTTTTTTTTGGCTGAGTAATATTCACTTTTATGTATATAGAGAGAATATAGAGGGTGCCTGGGTGGCTCAGTGATTGAGCATCTGTATTTGACTCAGGTCTTGATTTTTTTTTTTTAAGATTTAATTTATTTATTCATGAGAGACACAGGCAGAGGGAGAAGCAGACTCCCTGCGGGGAGCCCAATGCGGGACTCGATCCCAGGACCCCAGGATCATGACCTGAGCCAAAGGCAGACACTCAACCACTGAGCCATCCAGGCGTTCCCAATAAATAAAATCTTTAAAAAAAAAAAAAAAGAATATAGAGTATATGCTGCAGACCATATAGTAATAGAATATTTGGATATTATAGATACAAACTTTATATAGAGAGAAATATATAGGAATGACCCATATATTATGTAATATGTGGACACCACATTTTGTTTATCCGCTCATTGGTCAATGGAGAGTCAGAGTGTTGGTATATGTGATTTTATAAACAATTTTTGTTTAAATTTGAATATATCTGGCTAACGAATGCATCGTGCCGCAGGTTTCTGGAGGTCAATACAGGTCTGTTAGTGTGTTACCTACAATAAAGATGACTTCACATTAAGTCTTTGGGGTCAATAAAAATGATCAAGTCCTGAACCTTTCAAAGCTACAGTTGCAAAAAAAATAAAAAATAAAAAATAAAAAGCTACAATTGCATTTCCAAGAAATGATCCTAGGGTTTTCACACACGTCCTGTGGAAAGCTTGCACGTGCCTGCCGTGTTTCTTGTATGATCTGGAACGTGGACACAGCCATCCTCATTGAGGATTTGTTCTCACATTTGCTTAATCGACTCACAGACATAGGTCCAAGGAGACACCCACTGGCCCCGTCTCAATGTGTGTCGCCGGCCCTCTCTGGGGATGTTTGGAGACTTCGCTGCAAAGGCCGTGGCTTCCTTTGCCGCTGTCTCCTCCCCCTGGAGCCCACACCTGAATCAGGGGGTGAATAGGGAATTCTCCACCTGTCTGTACAGCACCAGGTAACATCTGTTGGGGGAGTAGGGAATATCTTGTCTTCCTCTTTAATTTTTCATCTCATCTCTTGGATATAGGCAGCACGGGAGGACAGTCTACCTGAGTTAGTGTGATAAAAATGTGCATGTCTCCAAATCTGCTCCCACGTCTCATGGACTCTTGTAGAGACAGAAGACGTGGAGACAGTGTGCAAAGCTCCACAAACAAGTGCGAAGAGGTTGCCAGGGGAGCTTGGGTCACCAACGTATCACGGAGTGCAATGGGTCGAAGGCACGTGTGACCTTATGTGCAGATGGGACATCTGCAGGTGTCATCAAGTTAAGATGAGTCCCTAAGGTGGGTCCTCATGCAACAGGACTGGGGTCCTTACAAGAAGAGGAAATGAGGACACAGACATGCACAGAGGGACGACCACATGACCACAGAGGCAGAGAAGCAGGGGACGATGCGTCTATATGGCCAAAGAACACCAAGGATTAGCAGCAGCCACTAGGAGCTGGAGAAAAGCCTGGAACCCAGATTTCCCTAGAAGGACTCAACCCTACTGATGCCTTGATCTCAAACTTTTGGTCTCCAGAACTCTGGAAAAGTGAATTCCTGGGTTTTTAAGGTCATTGGTATCTAGAAACGACACACGCAGACATGAAAAGATTTGGATCGGTAATCAACAAGCTCTTACGGCATGGCTCATGCCATTCACCAGGTGTTAGGAGTCGAATAAATGGGAATAGAAAGGAAGCACTCCCAAAATGACTCTGCCTGTCACTCCCCAATCCACAGAACTGGTGAGACATATCTGCTCTCGTGCAGTGACCAAGGTCAGCATTGGTGACCTCATGTAGGACCAGGGGAAAAAGACCATGAGACTTTCATTAGCTCTTAGTGATCAACCCACTTCTGACCACGGAAAATATCAAGGTTGCCTGAAATACCTTCTTTTTTCCATCTGAAGCTCTTATAGAGGAGGTTCGTCATCTTCCATTTTGTCACTGACCTCTTTTCACCTCCACTTGTTTTTCACCAGCCCCCCTTGTGTTGCCATCTCAAGATTCACTAACTTCCAGAAAAAAAAAAAATGATTGAGTCTGGGAATGACAGGATTTCGCTGCTGTTTTTGTTAATTTTTAAGTATCCGTTCACCAGGAAACAAGATGTTCTTGGAATTGACAGTACCACAAATGGGTTTTCTATGAGGTCGGGGTGCTGACCACACGTAGACCTCAACTGAGCTTGCTGTTGTTGCTATGAGAATATATATAAAATACCATGACATGTTTTTAATACGTGTGTGTTCCGAGCTAGGGAATTTGGAAGACGAGGGGGGATGAATTGAAGTGTGTCCGAATGTTGAAAAGTGTTGAAGAATGAAGAAGACGTCAAAAAAACTTGGCCATGTTCTAATTTTTTTTTTTCTGTTGATAAATTTGCTGTCATAGGACAGGACCATCTTCTGGAGGGGGGATCACCCCTAGTGGAGAACCTTTTGCTCTAAAGAAAAATGGATTATTATTGACACTAATTGTCCATTTTTTCCTGCTCCAAATGGGCTCACCCTTTACAATGTGATTCACAGCTGGGTCACATCACAAGCAACCTGTCTTGTTGGACATTGAAGCACGTCCTTCCTTGGCATGAATTTCTTCCCTGTCCCATCCTTTGTCCTCAAATGCTCACTCCTAATGCGTTCCTGCTACTGACTTTGTAAACCAGGACGACAGCTGTGTGGGTTTCCATGCCTTGCATCTCCCCTCAATAACTGGCTGATTATTCATTTTATTCGGAAACATTCATTCAATCCCATGGCAACCTCAAAGCACATTAAACACATAAAGTCTAACAATTCCACTTGGGCTCCCTTCCTCTTTTTTTTTTTTTTTTTTTTTTTTTTTTTGGTTAAGCCACAGAGAATCATGTGACACAGGTGAAAATAGCCTCCATCAGGACTGGAAGAGGATCATTTGTCTCATCGCCCAAAGACATTCTGAGGTTGCCAATCCAGATGAATTAGTTTTTGCTATTTCCTCCCCACCACCACCCCCGCCCCAATATCTGGTAAATCTGTTAACGTGTATTCTTTAATAATGTTGACTTTCCATTCTGTCTCATGACTTCCTTTTTTTAAAGATTTTATTTTTTCATTCATGAGAGACACAGAGAGGGGGAGAGAGAGAGGCAGAGACACAGGCAGAGGGAGAAGCAGGCTCCATGCAGGAAGCCTGACGTGGGACTTAATCCCGGGACTCCAGGATCAGGCCCTGGGCTGAAGACGGCGCTAAACCACTGAGCCACCGGGGCTGCCCTGTCTCATGACTTCCTAAATGGATCCCAGAACACCCCGGGTATTTCCTTGGAGAAAGCAATTTCACCTCGATTAAGTTGTAAGGTTTTATCTCTTTCTTCTTCCTCAGCACCTGGGGCTCCGAAGCACATCTTGCAACCTATTTCCACAGCATGCCCAAAGTGGTCACCAATAGGTTTTGATCCATGTGTGCTAACATTTTACACTCAATGAGCGTAAGTAAAAATTCAGAGTGTGTGTTGAATGAATCATTCACACCTGATTCAAATGGGGAGGGAAAATGGAAATGTGCAGAGTTGGGTTCTAGTCACAGTTACATCACGATGTTTAGATGTTTGCCAAGGACTCTGGACTCTTGTATAAGGCCCACGGGAGTTCTCCCAACCCTTGGGGAGCATATTCTGTGGTGGCTCCTGAACATGCAATGCAGATAAACCCTCATCCCATGTAGACTGGGGAGCTCCCTCGCCTCCATGACACCTACTCCCCCAGAATTCACAGGGACAGCACGTGTGCCTGACTCAACCCAACCCCACCATCACAGTCCCTTTCTCTGAACCTCAAACTGGGACACCAGCCTCTAGAACACTTGCGAGATGCCACGTTGCAGAGCACACTTCAAGTCTAAGACCACTCCACAGACTCAGTTCTTTGCAACCCTCTTGGGTAAAAGTTCTTCTCAGAGGTGAGCACAGTTTGCAGTAAGGTCAGACCCAGACCTTAGAGCGGCTCCTCGGTGTACTTTCCCGATGGGTATTCATGGTACAGCCACGGGGTTGAAGAGAAGTAGACCCTTCATTAACTAATGTGGTTCAAAAGCAGATGTTTTAGGAAATCAACCTTCAGAGAGGACAGGGTACTGAATTTCCAATGTCTCTGGTGTGGGCTATCTCCCCAAGAAGGTGGTGGCTGCAGAATTTGGTGTAACCTGTTGTCCTGGTCTGTATCACCCATCCTTATCCCATCTGGGACAGACCCTTTGGCCTGTTCCCATATCACTCCAGTCTGTGCCCCCATCTCCCCTGGACCATCTTCTCACTGTGACTATTCACATCATCACCATCCCTTTGTGTGCGTCTCTGTTGGAATTTCTCCTTCTTATAAGGACACTAGTTATATTCGTTTAGGACCCATTTCAGCCTGGTTACATCTGCAAAGGCCCTATTTCCAAATAAGGTCCTATTCCCAAGTCCTGGGGGCTAGGACTTCCATATATCTTCTTTGGTGGACACACTTCAACCCAGATGTCTCTGTGAGGATGAAAACATTCTATTCTGCACTGTCCAGTATGGAAGCCACCAGCCACGTGTGACTAAAGACACTGAGGAATTGCATATTCTGTTTAATTAATTGTAATTAATTTACATCTAAAACACTGCATATGGCTACTGGGCACTGGAAATGTGAGCCAACCGACTAACTGAATGCTTAATTAACTGCAATAATTTACATTTAAACAGCCACATGTGCTCATTGGCTGCCATATTGGATAGTGTCATTATGGGGAGTTTCCAAGTGATGTCAGTACCAGAGATGAAACTGAAGGCAATCCTCTCCTTTGATCAATCAGAAAGCACTTATCGAATACCTACTATGTGCCTGGCCCTGGAGCAGTGACCAGTCCTGTCCCCCATGGAGGCATGGTGGTCTGAATATCTATGTCCCGGCAAATACGCTGAGCTCCTAACCCTAACACAATGGTATTAGGACATGGGGCCTTCGGGAAGTGATTAAAATACGGGTGCAAAGCCCTCATTATGGGATTAGTGTTTCTATAAAAGAGACCCCAAGGAGCCCCCTTGCCCCTTCCTCCTTGTGAGGATAGAGTGGTGAGATGGCCATCTAGGAACCACCTAGGACGCAGGTCCTCACCTAACACCAAATGTGCCCAGCTTGGCTGATAACCTTGTTTTTAGCCCCATGAGACCCATTGTGGACTTTCGCCCTCTAGGACAGTGATGAGATACACCTGTGCCGTCAGAAGGTGGTGGCCATTTATTGCAGGACGCACACTCCATGCTAAACCCACAAACACAACTTGTGGGAGCAAGCGTGTGCGACTGAGTCCGGGACTCCCTGTATTCAAGATCCCTGGCTCTAGAGCCCAGGATCAGGGCAAGTTTCTTGAATATTCTGCATCTCCCTCCTTTGTCCATCTGGTTATAAAGTGAGACGAAATCTAGACAGCACGCCCATTGTTCTTTAAGTAAAAAACAAAACAAAACCAAAACCCCAGCCATCCATTAAAACCCTGACGTATCTTCCTAATAGCAACAGTTAGAAGTCGTGATGTGGTTGGAATAAAGGCATCCTCACAGACATCTGAGAAAAAGCCTCGCTAACACTCCCCTAAAAGGGCATACGTTTATGGTACATCCACATTGACTAAATAATTAGCCTCCGTCTTGGAAACCGCAGAAAGCGAGGGTCATTATATCAGAAGCACGGAATGCTTCGCAAATGCTTTTAATCTGTATTTTGACCAAAGATGGCACCGTGCGTTTTGAGATGCTTTCTTTTAGACTATAGGCATGAAGGGAACGTATTTTAAGTGACAAGATGGAACGGGTTTTAAGGCGGCCAAAAAAATCTTGCCCATCCCAGCTGCAGCGTGGGAGATAACTCTGGCCCCTGTCCAGGTGCAGGCAGCCGAGAGAGAAGTTTGATGTCTTGTTTTAGCTCATCTATAGGATTCAGGGTCCCCGGGTGAAGGGGGAGCCCAGCTTCATCACCCATCCTCTCCGCGTCCTGCAGATAAGCCCGTCCTTCTGCAGCAACTCTAACGAATGACTCAGTAAAGAGAAACAATGGCGTGCTGTGATTTATTATCCTTAAATCCATGGCCATTTACCCCATGACAGAGTGGGTGTTCTCAAAGACCACTGTGATCTAAAGGAACTCCACCAAAATGTGCAGGGACCACCCGTCCATGAGGCCCTTTACTCCAGTAAACTTGTTTGCTTCTGATGGGACAAGAGGTACCTTGTTACTACAAAAAGGCATCGTCAGAGACGCAGTCTGAACAGCACCTTTTGAGGGGGGACAGTTCTTTAAAGGAAACATCAGTCTCTTGTGCCTGAGACATTTTGGTTTGTGAGGAAGTGGCATGCAGAGGAACGGGTCCATGGCCATATAGACACAGATGGGCATGGATACTGGGGAGTCTTAGGTCTTCAGAGCAGTGAAAGCCCTGGATGTGGACACAAAGAATCCCGAATGATAAGAAGGGCAGGATGGAGAGACCCCAATGTCCCCACATCCCATCCATCGTTCTTGGTTGCCTTGACCTCCTGAGTAGGAACACCAGCCAGGAGACATTTGACCACCATACTTATAAGACAAGCGTGTTTGTGAAGGCCAACAGGAGCCTGGTTCCCAGGGTTCTATCTATGATCTCAGAGGTTGCCGCTGGTTTATCACCGTCTCCTCAATCAATCACCACATGCTATCAATCCCCTTTGGGGCCCAGAGCTGATGGTGCACACGTAGGTAGCAATCTGGCTGTCTACACGTGTACACACTGGCAACCCGGGAACTCGGGTGAACTTCCAGTGAGATGTGAGGCATTCCTGATGTCCTCAGGAGGAATGGTCCCAGAAGGAGACCAGCACCGGACGGTCCCCAGCAGCACCTTCCAGATGCTGCTCTGGGGTGCAGCTCGGGTCCCCTGACCAGGTGCACAGCTGACGACAGTCACCTTGGGAACTTGAAAGAGAGAGCAGGATCCCCCTGCACCTACAAAGAGAGTGTAGAGGGTGAGGATACACCCAGGTCCTCATCCCCAGCACCTGGGAATGGACACTTATTTGGAAATAGGGTGTTTGCAGGTATGAGTATGTGAAGCATCTTGAGATGAATTTGTCCTGGATGAAGGTGGCCCTAAATCCAATAACAGATGTCCTTGTAAGAGACAGAAGAGGAGACACAGACGCAGAGGAGGAGCCATGTGAGGATGGAGGCAGAGACAGAAGGGACGCAGCCACCAGCCCCGGGAAGCCGGGAGCTCCAGACGCTGCAAGAGGCAGGAAGGACCCTCCCCTGCAGCCTCGGGGGTGGGGGGAGCACAGCTCTGCCCCACCTGGAGCTCAGTGGCCTTGTCCTGCCTGGATCTGACTTCTGGTGTCCAGAACGGGAGGCCGGCCAGCATGAGTGCACCCTACCCCCATTCATCCCGGAGGGTGAGTTGATGCAAGACCTTGGCCTGTGATCTCATCGGGATGGCGAGGTTCTTGTCTGCAGCAGAACTATGGTGGCCAGAGGACCAAGAGTCCTCCTGGTGACTTTTAACCAGGCTTTGCAACATCTACCCTCCAGCTGCATGTGGATCTGTGACCCGGTGAGTCACAGGCCCTGGCATAGGAGGGAATACTTACGGGCACCAAACTAAGGCTTGTCTTCATCAAAGAAAACCCGTCACCCAGGGTTTGGGCAGGAAGCAGGCTTGGCACGCACTCCTTGAAGAGGAATCAAAAGAGTTTTTGGCTATATGTAGATGGAAGTAAGCCTGTGTCCACAGCACCTCAAATTACCCAAGAGAACAAAGTCCTGTGGTTTCCTGTGTTCTCTGCCCCGTTGCCCGGAACCTGTCTGAGGCCACTTGAGGAGCCATGTCTTCATTAAAGAAATGCCACCAGAGCAAAGGGAGGAGCCAGTCTTCTTTCTTGTGGGCCACAAGGGCTGTGCTCATGGCAGCATGACCTTGAGTAACTTGCAACCGCACAAGAGAGGCATTTCCCCACCGACAAAGCGGTAGGATGCGCTCCGTCCTGCCTGGTGAGCTGCAAAATATTTTACAAGAGGTTCAATGTGGGGAAATTAATTGTGCAAGAAGCCTCCATAGGAGAGGCCTTTGAGTGTCCGTGGGATGATCCATAAGCAGGAGCAGGAAGCGCACACGACAGTAGAGCTGCGAAAGTGAGGACGACAGTGTACCCACTAGACACATGTTCCCTCATTGAGTACGTACTGTGCTTGGAGAAGTAGGCAGGTCAACGCGTAGGGGCCACTGGAGGGCCACGGAGAACAAACGGTGAGCCAGGGCACCAACTCCAAGAAATGATGAGTTCCTTCTGGCCTTGTGCCTCCTCCTCCTCCTCTTCCTCACCATCCTCAGATCCTCCGCAGGCTCATGACGTTCAGCAAAGGCAGCCCTGTGCCCACAGCAAAAACCCAACCATCGTCCCTTAAATCCCAAACTCGACTTTGGTTTACGAGACAGACTCCCTGTGTTCGCCGGTTCACGGCGTCGTTTTCCAATCACAATTTGAGGTTGGGAAGAATCTGGAGAATTGAGGACCCAACACCCGTAGGCTCTTCTGATCCGTGCTTGCCGATGCTGGACGGACTCTGTCCTTCACCCACAAAATAGATGGTCTCTCCTTACACATGTCTCATTTGGCTTCTGAAGTTGGACCAGACTTCACGGCGTTGACAAAATACCTTTTCTTTGCAGCCTTCCATTCTCTAGCCGTTTGTGCCAAATTGCTCTGCCACAATTGACGTAATGATCCCTTCGGATTACTACATCCTCTGTTTTCTTTATCGCATAGGGTTTTTTCCCCCCTTCGCTCTGTACATATTCTGCTGTTGATGGGATCCACCAGCCTTAACTCTGCAGCTGGTTTGTGACTTACGTGGAGGCTGAGGTCATGTATTCTATCTTTGCGTGTCTCTTACTTTGCTTGTCTTCTTGCGCTGCAGCTGGTCAAAAAAATACCTGAAAATTGTTGGTGCGTTTGATGATTTGGAAACACATGAATGCGTGCATTCACAAAGCGTTCCAACGTTGCACAGCCTGCTGGTATTGAGTAACACAGAGAGATACTTTTCTTGTCCTCACGGACCTTACAGTCTGTGGTAGGTGCCAGACACTCCACGGACAACCACACAAATGTGGATGTGACTGGCTCCTGAGCCCAAGGTATGCAGAACGGGCAGAAGGGGGTGGCCACCGGAAAGATCAATGTGAGTCACATCCACACCAGGTTGTCAAAGGATCATGCAAGGTGATGTTCTGTGGTCTTGCCACCGAGTTCCTGTCTCCCTCTGACCCCACTCACCCCTGCGGCTCCCCAGGCCCCATGAGTGTCAGAGTAGGAGGACAGGTCTTGGAGAACATTGGTCTGGTCCAACCAGCAGTGGTGGAACCGCAGACCCTTGTGCTCTGTGGGAGGATAACCTTAGCTTTTCCAGATTCCTTAGACGCCCACGTGTCCAGGACGAACAGAATTCATCTCCCCTGTGATATCAGCCGTGTTTCTGCAGACCAAGCGTCCCCGAGATGACCCTGAGGTTCCAATATCCACTAGGAGGTCTGATAGAACTCGGAAATGCTGTCATACTCAGGGTTGTGGTTTATTACTTTGAACGAATACGGATTAAAATCATCAGAGGCAAAATGTGCATAAGACGAGGTCCGGGACACACCAGGTGTGACGTTCTGGGTGTCCGCCCCGCCCCCACCACCACCATGGAGCGCTCAACTGTCCCAGAATTGAGGTGTTCACCTGGGCTTGGTGAACATGGTTTTTGTTGGAGGCTGATCCCATAAGTGTGACTGAGCATCTGTATGGGTGAACTCAGCCTCCAGCCCCTGCAGAGGTCAAGTGGATACCACATGGCCCAACGACCCCACGACCAATCACTATGTCTCATGCCTAAACCCCAGCTCAGCAAAGACACACCTCCCAGGAAAGGGTTGAACAGTGACGTCCAGGAGGCCATGTTCAGACAAGCGTCCTTGCCGAGTGATGATGCATTATATGAACCGCATTGCGGGGCACCCCATCGACGCATTAAACCATCACACGTCGGTTCTGATCACCTCCTATTCTTCCCATTGGTGAGGGAGCGCTCCCTTGTCCTAAATGGTATGAGGTGGGCAAATGCACCGGACGGATGAGCTGGACACAATAGCATCTTAGCCACACGTGCTCCCAGCTGGGCAGGAGGGTGCCACACACCACACACCTAGCAGAGGGACCTAGCAGGGCCATGGGAGGTGGGCTTTGTTGTAACAAGAGGGTGGACGCCCCCCCGGCTCCCACCGGAGGATGTGGTTGGCTTGTTGGAATAATTTTGCAGGCCGTCAGGCAGGGGAAAACCAAGTGGGGCTGCATATGGCCCCAGTGACAAAGAACTAGCCAAGCTGACGGACAGGGCGGGGGACGTTTCTGGCCGTGAAGAGGTGGGCCCCACGAGGCAGTGACCGGTGTCTGTCATTACTGGGATGCAAGAGCGTGAGATGATGGGACAGAACGGAAGCGGGGCTCCCTTCTGTTCGCCTTGATGGCTCGCAAGGCTTGGGGGAGCCATCGTGCGGTCTAAGCAGCAGGACAACATGACCAGAATCGCACATGGGGTTGGTCTCAATGTGGTTTGGAGAATGGACACGTGTTAAGAGGTCGCGGCGGCAGCCCGTGCGCGGGGTATGAGGGACGGACGGCTCATGGGTGGCGTTCACGTCTCCCGGGCTTCGTTCTCCACGAGCAGATGGCGGACAACGTCCACGATGCACACGGGCCAGGCGCTTGTGTGCTGACGTGAGCCGCCGTCCACCGCTCCGGCTCTGCATGTGGACCTGCGGCCTGTGCCCTCTCACATCGGATTCTCCCAGAGCATCACATGCATGCATTACGACGTCACCGATGACGTCAGGTCGGACCATCTCAGACGGGTCCCCAGAATTCCAGAAGTCCTGCAGGTAGGTCCGGGTTGCGTCTGAGCTCTTCCACGGACAGGGAGCTGGAG